>NC_137057.1:31097954-31147954 GCF_032717465.1 Coenobita brevimanus
CCTCACGCAACTCGGGAACTGACAGAGCAGTTTTAATATATCCCAGACACAACACGAGCGTCTTTATGTGTTGCAGAGATGCACATATATATTGCCAGACACCTTAATCCTGTACGGGGTGGCCACAAACAAATAGCCTCCATATCGCCCTGTCCCCTGGCATTTCACTGCCCTGCTCCCAGCTGTCTCATATACCTCTCCACTCTCTCCCTCCGCCTCATCCTTGGCCTCCCCCTCCCTCTCCCCCCCTTCACCTCACTCACATATATTTTCCTCGTCAGTCTCTCACTCTCCATCCTCTCTACATGACCAAAACACCTCATTGTGTTTCTCCTAACGCTTCCTATCTCGTCCACATCCACACAACAACGCTCCTTCATTTCCTCATTTGTCAGTGTGTCTCTCCATGTGACTCCATATGCTCATCTCAAATAAGTCATTTCTACTGCTCTCACTCTTGACTTTTGTCCCTCCAAAGAGGTCCAAGATTTATATACGTTAGAGTTGGTATCACAATACTGTCAAGTAACTTTTTTACTTCCATGTACACTTCCCTGTCTCATATCGCTGCTTTCGAGGAACCAGTAACCTTTCTTCCTTGTACCTGTTCTAGCATTTCACACTCTAAACTTCTATCCTTACTCATCACACTACTCAAGTACTTAAACGCACTAACGTTTTTAATTTCTCCTCATCCAACCTCACTGAACATTCACTGACTTTATTTCTTTCGAAGACCGTAACTTTACCCTTCCCTATATTCACCTTTAGGTTCCGTTTCTTACACACTCTCCCAAACTCATCCACCAAGCCTTGCAGTTCCCCTTTATCTTCACTTAACAACACAGTATCATTTGCAAACAACAGAACAGGGAGTTTCCAAACATTGCCCTCTCTCATTAGCATTGCTCCAACATCCACTGCCCTACCTTGTATCTCTTTTATAACGCCATCCATATACAGATTGAATAACCACGGAGACATGATACATCCCTGTTTCAATCCAACCTTCAAAAGGAAAATCTCACTCAGTTCACTGTGTAACTTGCTATACTTTGGTGATAGAAACTCCGTGTACAAACAACTAGTTAAGGAGTTTATTACGAACTCACAACAAAATAGTCTGCCCTTCTAGATTGCCAGCCCTGAACTGACGCAGTAGCGCCGTCTTCCCAGGCTTGGGACTCTGGGAAAGCGTGCTAGGTCAGCAAGTTTAGTGGGGGCATGTATGCATTGGGGGGGGGGCATATATGCATTGGGGGGGGCATATATACATTGGGGGTAGACATATTGTAGGGAGGGTACACTACTCCCCCGGGTAGCTGAGATGGTGTCTCCCGACACCAGGAGGTATATGGTGGTTGATTATATTACTAAGGCAGGGTCGGGGAGGTTTGTACAAGGGATAAGTATGATACAGGGGCAATAGGGGGAGACATGGCCATGTTTAGGGGAGGGAATTAGAAGGATATATACATATATGATATACAAGGATTAACAGGTATGAGTCCAATAAGGGACGAAGTTATACATAGATATAATGGGGATTATACAATAATATCTTGATACATGATAAACAAGGAGTAGATATGAGAGGTCTTTTGTTGTTCTTCGTTCATTTTTTTTTTTTTGTTAGTTTCTGTAGGATACACAGTCACTCAATAATGCATGAAAGAAATACCATCATTTTCTAGTAGGAAGAGTTCCGTTCACAGTTTGGGTAATTGTCAGATGGCATTGGTAGTCACTGAATGTGAGGGCACTAAGTACGGGGAGTTTCTACGTCGTGTGTAGGGAGTATTATGCCTGTAGCGACTCTGATTTCTTGGAGTCGGCGTTCCATTTTCCTGCAATGCACTGCACATATGATGAGTAGAAATCCTATGAAAGTGATAACCACAGGGGGAAATACAACTGTTGGATGAACCCATGAACGGCTGAAGGCCAGAGAAAATTGATCCATAATGAAGTCACTGTCATTGAGGAATGTTAGCATGCGCAAGTTAGGGGAGGTGATGGTAATGGTGGCAGATGGTAGGGTTGAAGGCATGTCGATTGGTTGAAAGATGTCATAGGAGTGTGTATGGACAGCTTGGTGATAGCGAGTGGCGTAAGTGATGACGGACTCTGATTTGACGGTACAATAGTCTGGTGCTTTGTAGAGACCACTAGCGGGAACGGATCGAACCGAAGAACCAGGACACATGATTGTGACAGAGATGGGAACAGCAAAGAAGAAGTACTGGACATGGTTGAGGTGAGCATGTTGGACCGGGAGTTCAGGAGCTGGTACAAAGGAACAGGCCGAGTAGATGGAATGGTTGCGAACTAAAGCAGACTTACAGGGTGTAGCGCTACTAGGAAAGATAGCGAAAAGGTGGGCAGCACAGAGACGAGAGGTCGGAGTAAGGGAGGAACATTTCTGGAGGTCTGTGGAAGAAAGGAAGGCAACTGAAAGATGATCATGGGAGAGGAGGAAATATTCTGAAGGAACAGATACTTGGAACAAGGAGCTGTTGAGGCGAAAAGGGAAGGGATTGATGTGGAAAAGGTTAAAGGTTATGGCAGAATGGAGAGGAATATGGACGACGACGTATTTGGTGAGAAGAGTGGCTTCGAGAACAGGATAATAATATTCGAGGGAGGAGTAGGGGAGGACTGGGGATAGACCGAAGGTGGAGTGAGCCCATTCCAGGTCAGAACGGAGAGCTGAGACAGGTACTAAGTCAGCAGTGACACATCCATTTATAGCATCGACCAGGATACGAACCAAGGTAGAGACTTGAGACAGGAGAGAGTTAATGGCCAGTTGGAGATTATCCATGTTGAGTTTGAGGTAGAAGAACTGAGAGATAACGTTGAGATCTGAAAGGTGTCGTTGTAAGATATCGATGAAGTCGTTTAGAGTGGACGTGACTTCATTTAGGTGGGTCGTAATCTTCTGTAACATAGTGTGTTGGATTTTGATGATTCGGCGTTGGGATTCTAGGGCTGAAGCTAAATGAGCGAGATCAGATTTGAAGCCAGAAATGTCACGGGCTGTAGCAACGCCAAACAAGCCACTCAGAATCACACCGCCGAAGTCGAAGAGACCTCGTTTCACACGAGAACGAGCAACGGGTGTCTGAATGGAAAATGTGCCGTTGAGCTCAGTGAATCTGTTACTTATGTATTGCAATTGCCAGGAGAGTGGTAGAAAAAGGTTATAGAGATACTGATTTGGGTTGTGTGTCCCCATGATGGCCGTGAGATGGGTCTTGATTCCGTGGAGCTGGTGCGCGTAGGCAGGTAGGGCAATGGCTACGTCGGCCAGGGGTGCAAGATCGTAGTGCAGGGAGACTAGTTCGTCGATAAGCATTACCTCGCCTCCTGAGCCGACCAAGGCCCCGGGACGTACTCCACCATCGTCCTGACCCGACCCAGACCCCAGGAGGGTCAGCACTGCCAGCAGGTAGACCGCTAACATTGTACCTAGAAAATCAGGGTAGAGTTAATGGGAGAGGCCTCAAAGAGGTTGATGGGCAGAGCGCAGTTTGGACCGATATTGATTGATTGATGAATGGGTAGGTGTAGGTGGAGATGAAGGAGACTGAGGGATAGGTGGAGATGGAGTATACTGAGGGATGTGTGGAGGGGAAGGAGGGTCAGGAGGTTGTGTAAGTGACTCTTCCAACACGAGGCCACAGGGTGCTTGCTTTACGTCATCGACGTGGACCCATCTGGTGTCCTTAGTGGATAGGTCCTGGAGGTGAAATTTGTTGCCTTGTTGGGTGAGGATGTGGTGAGGCCCTGTAAATTTGTCGTCCGCTTATGGGAATGAGCTAAGACAAGATCGCCTACATTGATAGTGATAGGAGAGGCGGATTTATGTTGGCACTGCAGCATGTCCTCCTGAGAGGAAGCCAAAGTGGATTGGACATACTGGTGGATTGTCTGGAAGTTGGCCAATTTTAGTTTAACATGATCATCCATGTTGTAGATGGGTTCTGGCTTTGAGGATAAGAAAGAGTATGGGAGGTCCTTGTCAAAACCAAAGAGGACGAAAAAGGGAGATTCAGCAATGGATGCATTGATGGAGCTTTTGATTGAGGATTCCACTTGAGGAATCCAGTCATCCCAGGACGAACTATGGGAGCCTAGATGTCTAAGGCACTCTAAGATTTTTCAGTTGTGACGTTCTACAAGGCCATTGGAAGCCGGATGGTTAGGCACGACATTGCACTTACTGATATGAAAGCGGTGACAGATCTCACCTAGAAGGCTATTGTTGAACTCTGTACCGTTGTCAGTAAGGATGGTATGAGGGGTACTGAACGGGCAAATTACGTGATCTACAAAGGCATGCGCAATGCTCTTTGTGGTCTTGTCAGAGAGGGGTACGAGGACACAGTAGCGGGAGAAGTGGTCGACCGCTACGAACAAGTACTCGGCGCCGGATTCCGTGAGAGGTAGTTTTCAGAGATCGATTGAGACGGTTTCCCATGGTCGTGATGGGATTGGGTATTGTAAGAGTGGTGCAGGTAAGCCGGTTGATCCTTTGTGGTGGTGGCAGGAGAGGCAAGAGTCACAGTGGGCATTGATATCGCGGCACATGGTTGGCCAATAGTACTTGAGACGTGCTTGGCGCAAGCATCGGTCTTTACCTGGATGGGAAGCTTGAGGGGTATTATGAACAATGTGAAGAACCGTTGGTATCAGGGCAGTGGGGACAAGAAGTTGGCGTACTTCGCGATTGGGCATGTCTTTGCCTGTTAGTAGTGTTTTCCTGTACAAGAGATCATCATCTAGCATGAACTCATCTAGTGATACTGGCAGAGTAGGAAAGGTCGAGGCATCTCCAGATTCTAGGAAATAAATGACTTTGGACCATATGGGGTCTTGGCGCTGAAAGTTTTGAACAACTTCTGACTTTAGTGTAGTGTTTTCAGTTACTTCGGGCTGCAGTGATGTTATAGCTGCTGCTACGTGACGTGAGAGTGCGTCTGCAACTACATTCAACTTGCCTGGTACATATTGAAAAGTGGGATTAAAGTCCTGGGTGATGACGGACCACCTAGCTAGCCTACCTGTTAGGTTGCGGTTCTTGAACAAATCACATAGTGGAAGGTGGTCTGTTTGGATATGCACTGGATAACCATAGACTATATCTCTGAAATGTTTCAAAGACCAGACTACCGCTAGCGCTTCGAGATCTGTGATACTGTAGTTACATTCAGCGGTCGTAAGGGTGCGACTAGCATACGCTATTACGCGCTTCCTTGATGCTTCATCGAGTTACATCAAAACGGCACCAAGGCCAGTGCCTGAGGCGTCTGTGCAGAGAAGGAAGGGTGTGGTATAATCAGGAAATGCTAGAACAGGGGCATTTACAAGAGCTAGCTTTAGCTTTTGGAAAGCCTGTGACTGGTCGTTAGTCCAAACAAAGGGCACATTCTGCTTGAGTAAGTGGGTCAGAGGAGCAGCGATCTTTTCATAATCTTGTATGAATCTACGATAATAGCCACTGAGGCCCAGGAAACTTCGTACAGCTTCGGTAGTAGTAGGTTCTGGGAAGTTAATAATCGCCTTAGTTTTATATCCATTAGTATGAATGTTTTGTGCATCTACGACATGGTCTAGGAATTTGATTTTCTTTTGCAGGAAGTCAAATTTACTGAGATTGATTTTCAGGCCTGCGAGCTGGGGGCGTTCAAAAACGTGCTGGAGCTTGGTAAAATGGTCAGGGATGGATTTACTCACAACAATGATATCATCTAGGTAGGCAAAAAGAGAGTGTCCCATCATACCGCTGAAGACTGAATAGATAAGTTGCATGAACACAGAAGGAGCATTTCTCAGACCAAAAGGGAGTCTTTTAAACTGAAAATGTCCGGAAGGGGTGCTGAAGGCTGTAACTGGGCAAGAGGACTCTGCCATTTCGACCTGCCAGTACCCGCTGAGGAGGTCTAAAGATGAAAGGACTACGTTATTTTCACCAAGGGATTCTAGCAAATCAGTGAGGACGGGGAATGGGAAACGGTCTGGAACGGTGACAGAATTGACCTTACAATAGTCGACTACTGGTCTAAAGTTGCCGTCCTTCCTTGGTACTAAAAAAAGTGGGCTATTCCATGGACTGACGGAGGGCTCAATAATGTCCTGGTCTAACATGTTCTGTACCATTTGATCTGTCTGCTTTCTCTGGCTGTGAGGAAATCGATACGCTGGTATGTAAATCGGCTGAGTTCCTGGTAGTAGTTCAATCGTATGTTTGACAAGGTCTGTTCTGCCCATCGGTTCACCGGGTAAGGCAACCACGTTTCTGTACGAGGTCAGTAGGTCGAGGAGTTGAGGCATATTTTCTGGGAAATCCGTGCAAGTGAGATGTGAGAGCATATCGGGTGAATATGTCGGCGCAGATCCCACAGAGTTAATAGTACATACACCGATTGTCGTACTATCATCAGTCTGAATAGTAGGAATTGAAGAATCCTGGCACACCTTTACAGCCGCTGGGTATACCAGGAAGTCTCCAATCTTTACACCACTTTTAAGTTTTAGTGGAGCATTTGTGACATTGAGCAAGTACAGGTAGCATAAACTGTCCTCTAAGACTGTACACCACACTGACTCATAAGTCAAGCCATTCACACAACACGTCTCAGGTAGTGTTAGTACATCCACTCCTTCTTTCGCACCGGCAACACAAACAGAGACTTTGGTGAACTCATGCGGTAACAAAACTGTGCACGTATTCGTTACTGCACATTTCGTCTCTGCATGTTGGAGAAGATCATTCACACTGTGTGAGGTACGTAACTGAGACATGTCTGAGTCAGCGATAGTGTTGTCGGGAGAGGAGATAAGAGCCATTTCCGAAGGCTGAGAGGATGTATCAGTAGACATGGAGGAAATTATGTCCTTGCTCGCAGTCAGTAAAGGAATGATCTCTGTATTCTCAGATGATGATGGTGGTGGTTTGGGCTGGTCTGGACTTTTTGGTAGGGATGAGGACAGAGGTAACTGAAGGACTGATTTGATCGTAAGAACAGGACGGGGACATTCCATACTGTATACTGGGAATCCAGAAATGTCTATACTACCACAAGCAGGTAATAATGCAATGAAGTGTTGTGCCATGGTGGAGAAACCAATGAGGGCATCTGCGGGATACTGCAAGTCATTAGTGTCATGTATGCATTTGGGGGGGCATATATACATTGGGGGTAGACATATTGTAGGAGGGGTAGGAGGGGTAGTAAGTGGTTCTGCGGGAAGTGAAATGGGAGTCACAGGTACAGGGCGGTGGTACTCTTTGCCACTTCGTAAGTGAGTGATCGTGTTAGAGTCGGCAGACGGTGTATGATCAGGTGATGTTTCCGGGTCGAGAGGGCTGGTGTTAAGCGGTTGATTTGGAAAGTATGACATTTAATGTGGCAATGGAAGATGAGATGAAGGATGAAGATGGATATGTAGGTGGAAATGTATAATATAACAATGAGAGAATGTAATACACGAGTAGGTGTGAAAACGAATGAAGGTGAGGGGATGGAGGGTTTAAATAAAAGGGGAAGGACGAGTTGGATAATAAATAATGTAGGTGAAGATGAAAACGGAGTAATGGAAATGAGATGGAATATTTACAAAATATCCAATCTGTAGAGAAAATCGAGGATAATCTCCATAGAAAGGTAAGGTATACTATAGTTACACAGTAGAGACGGGATTGACGAGATCTATGACGTGCAGGTGTGGCTGGGCATAGCGGGGCTGGGGTGGGGCGGGGTGGGGCGGGGCTGGGCGGCGCTGGAGGGACAGCTGGTTGGAGACGAGAGTGGCTGGGAACGAGACTGGAGCGATATGTTGGAGAAGTTGAGACGGGAAGAGACGCTTGGATGAGTCACCAGCAGGGAGTGGCGGTCCTAGAAGGCTCACGTAATACAGACCACATGTGAGGGCAGGGTGTGGCGGCGTTGGGGTCGGTGGTGGGGTGTGAGGGCAGATGTTGGTACAATGCAGGTGTAGAGCTGTTGAGTTGCAAATGCAGAGAATGGCGGTGGGCAGACAGTGATAAGTGGCACCGTGGGGGTAGGAATTATGATGAGTTTGGAACAGGTGCTGGGAACAGGTGAAACAGGTGCGTAGGTCGGCGATGGTGACACTTGCGGTCAGGAACAAGGTGTGTGGGCGAGGCCGTTTGAGAAGTGAGCACTGGTGAGAGAAATTGTACACCCGGAAGCACAGCCGGTTATTACACCATGAGAGTCACTGAGGAGGGGTGAGGCTGTGAGATGCGAGACGTCGTGCATCTGTTCGTGTCACTAAATAGTGTAGGAGGCGGTCAGAATCTGATGGTCCGAAACACCGCTGCCACCAAATGTAACTTCCTATACTTTGGTGATAGAAACTCGTGTACAAACAGCTAGTTAAGGAGTTTATTACGAGCTCACAACAAAATAGTCTGCCCTTCTTGAGTGCCTGCCCTGAACAGACACAGTAGCGCCGTCTTCCCAGGCTTGGGACTCTGGGAAAGCGTGCTAGGTCAGCAAGTTTAGTGGGGGCATGTATGCATTGGGGGGGGGGCATATATACATTGGGGGTAGACATATTGTAGGGGGAGTTCAACTGTTCACATTCACTGCAGCCTTAGCACCCTCACGTATACTCTTCACGGCATTCAACAACTTCCATCTACTCCGTATATTCTTGATACTTTCAAAAGTCATTGTCTATCCACCCTGTCTTATGCTTTCTTCAAATCCATGAAGGCCGCATAGAACTTCTTTCCCTTCTCTAGAAACTTTTCCACTAAAGATCTAAGAATGAAAATCTGATCTACACAACCTCTTCCCTTCCCGAAACTTCCCTGTTCTTCTCCAACTAATTCCTCTGTTATTTCTCTAACTCTGTCAATAAGAATTCTACCATATACTTTTCCTATCACACTAAGAAGACAAATGCCGCTATGATTTCCACACACTTCTTTTTCCCCTTTTCCTTTATGTGGGGAAATAATTATACCTGACTTTCAATCCTCCGGGACTCTTCCCAGGCCAATCTGCACATCTTCCACATCCATTCTGCTACTATCTCTTCTCAATGCTTCAGCATTTCACCACACACTCCATCAAATCCTGGAGCTTTCCTCATTTTGACTTTCTTCATTTCTTGCGCAACTTCCATCCTAGTGATTTCGTCCTCTCTTCTCACATCCCTCCGTCTCCCACCTATTCCCTAGTCACTTATACTCTCATTACTTTTATTCTCTATGTTCAACAATTCATGAAAGTGTTCTCTCCATCTGCCTCCTTTTTCTCCCTTGTGCACTAGTAATCTGGGCCTTGTAAGCAGGCTGTGAAGCCTATGCCCAGAGACGGTCACATAAAAAAAAAAAAAATCTACCATTTTTATCTTTCACTCCCCGACTAACTTCTTTGACACCCTGTCTAACTCTCTGTACCTCTTTCCAGTACATTTTCTTACATTCCCTCCACTTTACACTCAAATTCCTTCCAAATCCCTCATCCACTCTCTTCCTACCCTCTCCTACTAATCTTTTCACCTCTCTCGTCCACTTTAAGTATAACTCTCTCTTCCGTCTCTTAAATTCTTCCACGACCCTGTTTCTCATCCACTCACTATATGCATTCTTTTTTGGTGCCACAGCCAGTCTCACCTCTTCATTCCACCATGCTGTTCCCTGCACCCCTTTCGCCTTCTCTTCACCCCACACACCACCTCACATGCTGCACAGATTTCTTCTGTGAATATCTTGCTCACACCTTCCACGTCCCCCATTTGTACCAAATCATATTTACCCAATTGCTTCTAGACTTCTCTCTTATATTCTGCCTTTTTTCCATCTTCTTGTAACCTTTCCACCCTCCTTGTATGAACTACTCGCCCTGTCCTCTTCTTCTTCTATTTCTCCATTTCATTTGGACCATGATTCTCACCGCCAATAAGTGGTGGTCAGAAAGTCAACTCTCCCATCCTCTGTATACTCTTGCATCTATTACACACCTTCTCATCCTATCATCCACACACACACATAATCAGTCATAGCCTTCCGTTCATTCAGTTCACCATCTATTTTTCTCGCCACTCGCCACGTATACCTGTGGATTATTTTGTGTGTGAAGAGGGTATTGGCTATCGCCAACCCCCTCGTGGCACAAATGTCCATTAAAGCACTGCAATTCTCATCCATCTCTCCAGGCAGAGATGTGTCTATATATATATATATATATATATATATATATATATATATATATATATATATATATATATATATATATATATATATATATATATATATTGTTACGGAATAAAGAGAGATAATGAACACTTCAAGTGAGAATACTAAAAATCACTACTGTCCCGTAAAGTTCCAGGTTCAAAACAAAAGACTTAGGTAAAATTACAAGTTAAAGTTTAATGCTCAGACTAACAACTAAACATTCAGGACTCATAAGGATAATGTAATGGCAAAATAGGTTACATATATGGTTAACTGCAATAGCCTCTATTAACATGAATTTAGCAAGAACAAATTTATCTAAGTCAGCCCTGATAAAATGAGAGAACCGGATAATGCTCAGTTAAAGCAAGATATAATATTATTACAGATACAAAATATTACTAATACTGTCTGACAGTATGGAACCAATATGAACCATAAAAACTTTACCAGGCTTACGAATTAACGCCTTAGGCTATACAGTACAAGAAAAATGGTACTAACACTTATACTCAAATTATACAGCAGCTAGATGGCTGGAGACTTCCTGAGCATTCACAAAAATAATATTATACTGTACAGGGGAGGACAGAGATGTGAACAGAATGAGGAGTAGATCTAAGTGGCAACTAATGCAGAGACTGAGCTCATTATATAGGCGGCCGGCAAAGCTTGATTCAACTTTTTTTTTTTTTTTTAATAACAGAACGGAGGAAGGAAAAACAAATGGGGGGAAAAAAATAATCCATACACCAGATTACTGGTGTCCTCTGTTCATAAAATATCTGTAACAGTTAGACTTGAACAGTTGTAGGTTGAAATTTGGAGGAAAACAACTCTGGGGAAGCGAGTTCCAGAGAGATGCAGTTCGGGGAATGAAAGAATTCTGATAGGCAGAAGTTCTGCAATATAGTTGAGTGACATTCCAATCACGAGCGCTACCAGATGCCCGTGTAGCATGAGGGAAGGCATGGACAGGTGGCACCATGGACGCAACTTCGTCTGAGCATTTGCCAAAAAAATATCTATAAAATAATGCAAGGGAGGCAACATTCCTTCTTACTTGCAGGGGAGGTAGTTTATATGTAATGGCAGGGTTGTTAATGATTCTAACAGCTTTATTCTGAATTTTGTCTAGTTGTCTTAATGCAACCTCTCCACAACCATTCCACAAGGGTGAGCAATATTCAAGCTGAGAGAGCACATGACTTATAAATTATAGCTAACTGCTCATCAGTGAAGAAGTTACGGACTCTGTACAATAATCTAAGTTTCTTTGAGGCGGTTTTAGCAAGTGATCTGACATGAGAGGTCCAGCAGAGGGCACTGTTAAGTGAGACACCAAGAATTTCAATACTTTTGGAGATGGGAATATTAGTAGCATTGAAGGTAATGTACGAATCTGGTAATATCTGCCTATTAGTAAAGTGTATATATTTAGTTTTACTAGCACTAAAAGAGACAAGGTTGTTTTGTCCCCATTCACTGATTGTAGATAGATCTTGATTTATGGAGATGGCTGTACTGAGTTGAGAGGTAGAGATATTAGACTTTGTAATTGGATGTCTGAGTGTGAATGAACTATGTAGTGTTGAGTCATCTGCATATGAGTGAATGGGATTGTGAGTGACAGATAAGAGATCATTAATATGAATCAGAAATAGGGTTGGCGCCAGAACTGATCCCTGCGGCAAGCCGGCGTTAATTGAGTGGAAATTCGAATATACATCATCTACTTTTACTCTTATTTTCCTGTCACTAAGATAAGAAGAAATCAAAGGAACAAAAGACGTTAGTCCATAGCAAGGGAGTTTGGACAGCAGGGAACGGTGCCATACTCTGTCGAAAGCTTTAGAGATATCAAGAGCTACTGCATGAGTTTCTCCAAAAAGATCAATTGATTGATGGATGGTATGAGTTAAGAGATTGAGTATGTCAATGGTGGATCTTTCGCGGCGAAAACCATATTGTCTATCACTAATTAAGTTGTTGGATTCAAGATGTTTAACAATATGCTTATTAATTAAAGTTTCAAATACCTTACCAAGAGAAGATGTGACAGCTATTGGTCTGTAACTGGAGGGGTCAGACGAACTTCCTTTCTTCGGAACTGGGTGGATATTGGCTTCTTTCCATGAATTTGGGAATAAAGAAGTACGTATGCATAGTCTGAATAATTTGGCTAGGACAGAGGCAAGTTCAGGGGAACACTTTTTCAAAACAATTGGCGGAATTCCATCTGGGTCTGGAGCTTTGTTGGTAGGTAAATTGTCTAGGATGGATTTTACGAATCATGTCTGTATTTTAAGTGGGACAATTTCGGGAGAATCAAGTTCCAGTACTGAAACATTCTGGCTGGTATCATCTATGGTAGAGAGTCTTGCAAAGGTACTAGCAAAGATATCTGCTTTCCCATGTGGGTCATTTGTAATATTGCCATCTGAAGATTTTAGTGGGGGAATGGAAGATGACTTGTTAAAGTTATTATTGAAAGAATTAAGAGTTGACCAGAATATTCTATTGTCATTAGGGTTGTTAAGTAGTTTTGATGCTTGCTTTTGAAGAAAGTTTGATTTAGATAGATTTAATACAGCTTTTGCATGATTTCTAGCAATTTTAAATGGGAGAGTGATTCAGATGGTTTTGATTTTAAGTAAGAGTTATATGCTAATGACTTTTGGGCTGTTGCTCTGGCACAATTCCCATCAAACCATTTTGGAGAGTTTGATCTTTTAGTGAATTTTTGACTTGGTATGAATAAATCCATACCAGCTAGTATTAAGTCGCAAATGTAGGACTGGGTAGAATTGGGATCACTAGAGAAGAAAGACTGCCATGGAACATCAGCAAGATAATTTCTAAATTGTAAGAAGGACGCGCAAATGAAGGCATAGAGGACGAAGAGTTAACAATCCTGCTCTGAACAACAGAAAGAACGACTTACTCTACTATAAGGGGGAGAAGGGGGGAGTGAGGTAGAACACGCAAGCCTGGTCACTATGGAAGACACGTGGCGAATCGTGAACAAACATGCAGCATACTGTACATTAAGATCATACAAAGGATGATGCAATCATGAACAAAACTGTATCATAAGTTAGAATTATACAAGAGATGATGAAATCATAGGCTATGTAACACCTCCCCACAAAGAAAAAGAAATTTACAAAGGAAATTTCTTATTACTTTAAAACAATCTGTCTAAAGTCTAGATAAGCAATCTGCAATAACATTTTCTTTCCCCTTGACATGTTCTATGTCTAATGAATACTCCTGAAGAAGTAGACTCCATCTTGTCAATCTCTGATTTTTATCTTTAAACTTACTAAGGAATTTCAGTGGGTTATGATCGGTATAAATGACTATGGGGTCAAAACCAGAACACAAATATAATGAAAAATGCTGTAAACCCAAAATCAAGGCCAAAAGCTCTTTCCCAATAGTTGAGTAGTTCTTTTGAGGTGGAGTGAACTTCTTACTGTAATAAGATACACGGTGTTCAATACCCTGATCATCCTCTTGCAGCAAAACAGCCCCAGCTCCTGTATCACTTGCATCAACAGCCATCCTAAAAGGCTTAGCAAAATTTGGAGTAGCGAGCACTGACTGACTTAAAAGGATAGCTTTAACTTTGCTGAAAGAGGATTCACAGTTATCGGTCCAGACAAATTTAACTCCCTTTTTCAGTAGGTCTGTAAGTGGTGATACAAGAATTGAAAAGTTAAGAACAAATCTCCTGTAATAACCTACCATTCCCAAAAATCTTTGTAGCTCTTTCCTACTTTTAGGTCTGGGAAGATCACTTATAACCTGAACCTTAGCTCCTGGTGGTGCAACTTGTCCATCACCAATTACGTACCCAAGGTACTGAACTTTAGCTTGACCAAACTCACACTTTGATAAATTAGCTACAAGACTAGCCTGAACCAAACGCCCAAGAAATTTACTGACATGGCATAGGCGATCTTTCCAGTTGTCACTGAAGATTAATACATCATCAATATAAACAACACACCCTGCCAAACCCTCTGTTACAACATTCATGAGCTTCTGAAAAGTGGCTGGTGCATTCTTCATACCATATGGCATTACAGAACATGCAAAAGTCTTTCCTAGTGTTACAAAACATGAGATCTTCCTAGCACGTTCAGTCATAGGTACTTGCCAGTATCCCTTTAACAAATCAAACTTACTTATGTACCTAGCCTTTCCGATCTTGTCTATGCAATATTCCACGCGAGGGAGAGGGTAAGTGTCTGTTTTGGTTATCTGATTAACACGTCTGTAGTCGATGCGAAGCCGCTGTGACCCACCTGGCTTAGGGACTAGAGTGACAGGAGAACTTCACTCGCTCTGACAGGGCTCAATCATCTTGTGGTCCAACAGGTAGCCAAGCTCCTTCTGGATGAGAGGAACTTTCACTGGGTTCACATGGTAAGGAGGCAGTTTAATTGGCTTTGCGTCTCCAACATCGACATCATGCATCAACACAGTGGTTCTTCTTGGAGTGTCATGGAACACTTGCGGGTACTCCTGCAGTAATGCCGAAAACTCCTGCCTTTCCTCGGGAGGTAGATGAGAAAGCTTAGTTTGGAGATCATTCATGAAATCAGGATTCTTCCCCAAACTATCACTCAGGCTCATACTGCATTCGAGAGCTTCACTTGCAGACTCGGGTGGAACAGTTACAGTGCAGACTGGGTTATTTTCGTCCCGCCTATGATATAACTTTAGCATGTTGATATGACAAAGTTGCTTGTTCTTTCTACGATCTGGTGTGGCGATGACATAGTTGACATCACTGAGTTTCTTCTCCACAAAATAAGGACCACTAAACATGGCTTGAAGAGGTTGCCCATGCACTGATAGCAGAATCAAAACCTGATCTGGCTGAAAGTGGCGTAACCTGGACTTCTTATCATACCAAGTCTTCATCTTCTCATGAGCAGCTCCTAAATTCTCTCTCACCAGCTGTAAAGCAGTGGACAGCCGTTCTTTGAACTTCATCACGTACTCCAGCAGGTTGACGTCATCTTCCTCTGACAGCCAGCATTCCTTGAGTAGCTTAAGGGGTCCTCTTACTTCATGGCCAAACAGTAGTTCAAAGGGTGAGAAGCCCAGTGATTCATTTGGAGATTCTCTTGCGGCAAATACAACAAATGGAAGACCTTTATCCCAATCTTTCTGATGTTCCAAACAGTATTTCCTGAGCATCGATTTGAGTGTTTGATTATATCTCTCCAACGCTCCTTGGGTCTGGGGATGGTAAGCTGAAGACGTGATCTGGGTGATGCTCAACTCTTTCAGAGACTGCTTGAAAACATTTGACATGAAATTACTTCCCCGGTCTGACTGTACCTCCTTGGGCAGACCAAACTTGGTGAAGAACCCTAGCATTCCCTTAACCACGTTCTTTGCTGAAATATTTCTAAGTGGAATGGCTTCAGGATAACGACTAGCCATATCAATCAGGGTCAACACATAAGAAAATCCTGAAGAAGTCTTAGGAAGAGGGCCCACAATATCCACCAACACACGGGTGAATGGCGCCTCAAAAGGAGGAATGGGAACTAGAGGTGCAACCTTTTCGGTCTGATTACACTTCCCCACAACTTGACAGCTGTGACAAGACTTACAATACCAGGAAACATCCCTGAAGATACCTGGCCAGTAGAAGTGTTTCAAAATGCGTGCCACAGTCTTCCTCACTCCAAGGTGTCCTGCCAAACTGGAATCATGAGCCACTCTAATGATATCCTGCCTACAAACACGAGGGATGACAACTTGATGTACAACCTCCCATTCACAGTCGGCTGATGCCGTTGGGGGTCTCCACTTCCTCATAAGTACTCCTGACTTTATATAATAACAAGTAGAAGCAGCAGCTGACTCTTCCTCACTGCAAGCAGAGTTAGCTAGACCTTTCAACTCAGGGTCAGCAACCTGCAACTCAACCAACTCTTGACGAGACAAATTATCAACACTACGGGGTACTGCCTCATCTGGTGAGTGTTCCAAATTAGCAAGAAAAGTGTCAGCTAGGATAACATCATCATCATCATCATTATCCTCTAAGTCACCAGTAACTTTAGACTTAGCCCTAGTGACAGCACATGCAGAGAACACATCAGGGACATCACAGTCCTGGGTCGCAGTCACTGGTTCACTAGACAACTGAGTAGCTGGACACACTTGACTTCCACCAATATCATTTCCAAGTAAGAAAGTTACACCTGACACTGGGAGTGTCTCAACCAACCCAACCATAACGGAACCATTAACAAAACCAGACTCTAAATTCACTCTGCACAGAGGGACAGAGAAGTAATTATTCCCTACACCTTGTAAGATTACAGTTTCATCACAGGAATTAACATTAGAGCCTAGAACACTGGTCAGCATAAGGGATTGGCAAGCACCTGTATCACGATATATTTTAACTGATTTCCTGTCATTACTGTCCAGAGGACTGACGAAACTATCAGACAGGAAATTAGCACATGAACTCTTGAAAGTGTCACCCACGTTACTGCTCAAAAGAGGAGCTTCATCATGAGAATTTAATTTACCCCTCAAAGCAGGTTCAGTTAACTCGGTTAAAGAATTCTGGGAACTCTCAAGGGTGGACACTAGACCAATTGACTGAATATTTAAAGACTCCTTTTTGTTCACATCACGCTGTCTCCTGAAACATTTCTCCGTAGTATGACCAAGCTTACTACAATAAGTACATTTACATTTCTGAAATCTAGAGGTGGAGCTGGTATTTACATACTGAGAAACATCATCTTTATTCTCTTTCCTGTTACCTGTACTCTGAGTAGAGGCAACGTACTTACTCTCAGCTTTCCTTTTTTCTTTAGAATATCTCTTGTGAGTGAGAACATATTCATCAGCTAAAACTGCAGCATCAGACAAATTATCTATTCTTTTCTCATCAAGATATAGGCTTACATCTTTATCAATACACCTTTTGAAGTCCTCCAGCAAAATCATCTGCTTAAATTTATCAAAATCAGAATTTACATTCTTAGAATTTAACCACTGCTCTAACAGATCTTCTTTGATTTTTGCATACTCAGCATGGGATTGCTTATCTTGCTTATAAGTTGTCCTATATTTTACTCTATAGGCTTCAGGAACAAGCTCATAGGCCTTAAGTATCAAGCTCTTAACTACATCATAATTATCAGATTGATCCTGAGGCAAAGATGCGTAAGTTACTTGAGCTTTACCTGTGAGAACACTCTGAAGGAGTACTGGCCAATACTTTTGGGGCCAATTAAAACCTGTAGCTACCCTCTCAAACAACTGAAAATACTTTGTTAAATCAGATTCAAAAAAAGGAGGGACAAGTTTAACATTTTTAGCCACATCAAAATCATCAGCGCTAGATGATCCAGTTCCACCTTGTTTCATGCGATACTCATGGTCTGCCTGAATCCTAGCAACTTCAATTTGTGCCTCCTGAATACAAGCCTGAGACTCAGCGTCCTTAGCATGTGCCTGAAACTCAGCCTCCTTAGCACGAGCCTCCTGTAGGGCTAGCTGAAACTTAGCTATTTCAATCTGCGTTTGCTCATCTGGAGGAGTTACCTGAAACAATCTTTTGTTAATCATGCCAACAACTTGATCTTTAGAATGATAAGAGTGAACGGCAATTCCCAATTGTTGAGCAACAAGCTTAAGTTCATTCTTTCTTCTGTTTTCTACATCACACACTGTCTGCACATTTGACAAAAAATCTTTGGCTTCATCAAGAGTAGTAATAGTAGACATCATGAATAAATCAGTCACAAAATATCAAGCAATATCCTTATGATAATATCCTGAATATCCTGATAAGAGGTCGCCAAATTAATGTCACGGAACAGAGAGAGATAATGAACACTTCAAGTGAGAATACTAAAATCACTACTGTCCCGCAAAGTTCCAGGTTCAAAACAAAAGACTTAGGTAAAATTGCAAGTTAAAGTTTAATGCTCAAACTAACAACTAAACATTCAGGACTCATAAGGATAATGTTATGGCAAAATAGGTTACATATGTGGTTAACTGCAATAGTCTCTATTAACACGAATTTAGCAAGAACAAATTTATCTAAGTCAGCCCTGATATAATGAGAGAACCGGATAATGCTCAGTTAAAGCAAAATATAATATTATTACAGATACAAAATATACTAATACTGGCTGACAGTATTGAACCAATATGAATCATAAAAATTTTTACCTGGCTTACGAATTAGTACCTTAGGCTATACAGTACAAGAAAAATGGTAATAACACTTATACTCAAATTATACAGCAGCTAGATGGCTGGAGACTTCCTGAGCACTCACAAAAATAATAATATACTGTACAGGGGAGGACAGAGATGTGAACAGAATGAGGAGTAGATCTAGGTGGCAACTAATGGAGAGACTGAGCTCATTATATTGGGGGCCGGCAGAGCTTGATTCAACTTGTAAGAAGGACGTGCAAATGAAGGTATAGAAGACAAAGAGTTAACAATCCTGCTCTGAACAACAGAAAGAACGACTTACTCTACTATAAGGGGGAGAAGGGGGGATTGAGGTAGAACACGCAAGCCTGGTCACTATGGAAGCCACGTGGCGAATCGTGAACAAACATGCAGCATACTGTACATTAAGATCATACAAAGGATGATGCAATCATGAACAAAACTGTATCATAAGTTAGAATTATACAAGGGATGATGAAATCATAGGCTATGTAACAATATATATATATATATATATATATATATATATATATATATATATATATATATATATATATATATATATATATGGTCGAAATGTACAGCAGTCTCTGCATTCACGACTTTTTGGCTAGTCTTCTCGATTTTCCTGACGATGGTGCGTTGGGCTGGAGTTAATTCCCACAAAAGTTCTCCGAAGGACATGGAGAGACTATTCCTTGAGCAGCAGTTTATTGCACAAGCTTTCAACCTACACAGGTCATCCTCATGTACAAACTGATGAGTGCATGTAGTCAGATTTTATACAGATATATGGGGTGGGAAGGAGACGGCGTTAACGTGATTGCTCGGAGGTAGCAGGTGCCAGCCAATCAGCACGGTGCAGCTCAGGTGCTGAGGCATGTGCACCGCGCCTCCGGGAAATCACAACAAATCTCCCTCCCTCACAAACTTAATACCAGCATCGAAATTTCTGAGGGTGGGTATAATATACATTTCATTAATTTGGGAGTTAAGAGATGGGTTTTTGTCCTTGATATACAGGGTTTCTAGGATCTGCAGGCGGCGTGTGTCATGTTCAGTCAACATTTCTCGTGTGAGACGGACGCCGTGAGCCTCTTCTGCTTGTTTTTTGGGGGCTCCATTTCTTCGCTTATTCTGATGATACTGTTTGGTGTTTGTGGACATTAGTATTACTACGGTTCATCTTTTGCCCTATTTTGAGACTTTCTCTATTCAGGTCATTTAACATTTCTTGCAATGTCTCTGCTGTTTCTGAGATTAGGACAATGTCATCTGCAAATCTTAAATGGTTTAGCTTTTCTCAATCTATGTTCACTTCTTTGTTCTCCCAGTCTAACTTTCTGAAAATACTTTAAAGACATGCTGTAAATAACTCTGATGAAAATGTATCTCCTTGACGCACGCCGTTCTCAATCTTAATTTTTTCCGAGTCCTTATGTATTTTAACTGTAGCAGTTCCCTCTTTATATATGTTTTCGAGCAGTTTTACAATATTCTCATCTACTCCTTGTTCTCACAATGAATTTATAATTGCTATGTGCTCCACTGAGTCGAAAGCCTTTTCGTAATCAACAAAACCTAAGCAGAGTGGTTTATTAAATTCTATAGTTTTCTCAATTAGCTGATTCATTGTGTGTAGATGATCAGTAATTGAATACCCGCTTCGGAATCTTGCCTTTTCACGAGGTTGGTTTTCCTCCAAATTTGTTATTCTATCTATCTATCTATACACACACACACACACACACACACACACACACACACACACACACACACACACACACACATACGTACAGAGAGACAGAGAGAGAGAGAGAGAGACAGACAGACAGACAGAGAATATAGTTGTTCATGGAGCCAAAGTCGGTATCTCCTTCTCCCTCCGCTGAAGCTGAAGTGAGCTGGAAACAAAAACTGTATGCAGCGTGAAGGTAATTTTCAAAGTTTCGATTCAGCTCTCTTAAGACTCGTGTCAGCAGCTTCTGGGTTAGTTTCAGCAGTTTCAGACAGTTTCAGCTTAGCTTTTTTCAGGATTTTGATGTCTGGTTACTGATGTTTTCAAGTTTCGGTAATTAACTTTGTTACTATTATTACCATGCGGTTAAAGGCCACCTTAGGCGGCCTCTGCTCGATATAAAAAAGCCAGAAATTAGTTATAACACAGGTCCTGGTGGTCCTATAGATCTTATCCACGTGACGTCACGGGTCATGTGACATTTGTTTACGACGCCATACTGGATGGCAAATTGTCGGACGTGTAGAGAGAGAGCCTTGCATATTCCACAATGGTACTCCACTGTTGTGCCTTCGGCTGTGAGACATGGCAGAAAAATGGAAGTAGGGTAAACTTCTGCCAGTTTCCAGCCAATAAGGAAAGGCAACAGAAGTGGATAGCTCCCCTGAGGAGGGAGAATCGGCAGCCAGCGGCCTACACCCGACTCTGTAGCAGACATTTCATATCAGATGAGCCACATCCCACTCCCTCCAACCCCACCCCATCCCCCACACCGCCACCCAACCACCTCAAACACACCCCCACCCCAACCACCCCACCATCCCACTGCCACCCCAACTCCCTCACAGCCACTCCCACCCCACCATTGCTCCCCACTACCCCTCACTCCTATCCCCCAACAACCCCCTACCCCCCACTTTCAAAACCCCCCCACCCCCCACACCCCACTCCCCCAACTCCCCTCCACAAGCCCTCCAGCCCCCACAATACCCCCACCACCACCCAACCCCCTTCCCCTCCACCCCGTTCCCGTCCCATCCCTTACCACCCATCCCCAACCCTCCCCCACACCCTCACCCTTCCACCCCCCCACACTCCCATCCCCAAATCTGCCCTAATCCCACCCCACCCCTGCCATTCAAATCCCCCACCCTCCCTCCACCTCCTTCCCCCACTCCCACGCCCCCACCCTCCACTCATTCATCAATTATTCAGTTCCCAATCAGTGTACACAATCCCTCCACTCTTGCCCCCAAGTCAATAATTTACTGATTACCAAGACGATTTAGATGTACTGTATGTCAGTCGCACCTGGATATATTACACATATTTACCTTGAGGGATGCCCCAGTGAACTTTCACGGGGTGTTCACCAAATAGTGATACAGATCGCCATATCTGAGATCTGGTTTCGGTCTCCCGTACTTAAAATGGGTGAATTTCTCCGTAGATATGGTGTAAGCGTCCAGCCTCAAACACTTTATCTTGTTCCTATACAGATCGTGGTGGCGTTGATCCAGATTTCTACATATATCAGACAGTTCAATCTCTGACAACCCTGTCTGGACAGCCATTACTGTGAGGAGTTTGCCGTCCAATATGGAGTCGTTAAACCACGTGATTTCTGTGACATCTTTGGAAAAGGCCTATTGAACTGGAAATTGTTTTGTTCTTTAAATCAGAGCATTTTATCGGTGCCTTGCTCTAACAAAAATTGCATTATGTTGCGCCATTTTTGCTGTATTACTTTAACAAACAAGCAAATTAACATACAGAATTGTAATTATTATAATATACATTGCTGTTAGGCTGCTCTCACTGTTGTTACTGCTGTGGTTACTGTTATTGTTCCTGTTACTTTTACTTCTATTACGATGGCTACGCCTATTACTATGACTGAAGTCACGACCACTACTATGATTACACCTTGCGACAACACTTACGACTACTCTTACGATTATACTTAGTACTCATTCGACTACACTTGCAACATCTGCAAATACTCTTACTACACTTAAAACGTCATTTATGATATCTACGACTGCACTTACGATTACATTTACGACTGCATTGAAGATCACACTAATAATCACACCTACTACACCTGCGACTACGCTTATGATTACACCAACGAATACAATTACACCTCCCACAACCAAAACCACTAGTACGACGACAACTACTACCACAAGTACCGTCATCGTAATGTAGTCTGTCCTCCCCGAAATGTTCACTCTAACGCGTGGGTACCAATTTAATACATATTTTCGTTGTTCCAATATTCTGAGTACATCTTGCCTCGTGCTGGCAATATTATCCAAATTAGGAAAAGCCCTCTTGTTGTGAAAGGGCTTGTGTACACTCCTTTCTAATACATGAAATTAAAAGAAAAAAAATTGTCTGGTGATAGCAAGAATAAATCCAAAAAATCTGCAATCTTGTTTAAGAAGTCTGCATATCTACCTGTGTTTAGGGGCATGTCTATCTTATAAATAATCTGTCTTTTACATTAATCAGTCTGGATTATTGGTATTTATATTAATGTACCTGCATTACATGTAGTGTATAAAATCTATCTGCATTAAAGCATTTAAGGTCATCTGTATTTATCTCCAGTATAAGTGTGCATGGAAAAGTTTGGAAGGAGTGAGAGAGTGTTTTTGATTGGTGATATGAATGGTAAAGTTGGTAATGTGAAGGTGGATGGAATAGTTGGTGAGTGGGGTGTGCCTGCTGAGATAGATGAGAATGGGAGTGCGCTAGTGGACATTTGTGCTGGGAGGGGGTTGGTAATAGCCAATACCCTCTTCAGGCATAAAATGATCCACAGGTATACATGGCGAGTGATGAGAAGGGTGGGTGGTGAACTGAATGAAAGGAAGGCAATGATTGATTATGTGTGTGTGGATGAAAGGATGCGAAGATGTGTAAAGGATGCAAGAGTGTATAGAGGCTGGGGGAGTGGACTTTCTGACCACTACTTGGTGGTGGCCAGAATTAGGTTGCAAGTAAGATGGAGGAATAGAAGAAGGGAAAGACGAGAGGAAGGAGTAGTTGCAAGGAGAGTGGAAAGGTTACAAGAGGATGAGAAAAAGGCAGAGTATAAGAGAGAAGTGGAGGAACGATTGGGCAAATATGAATTGGAGCAGATGGGAGACGTGGAAGGTGTGTGTAAGATATTTACAGAAGAAATATGTGCAGCATGTGATGTGGTGTGTGGAAGGAAGAGAAGACGGAGGGGGGTGCAAGGAACAGCGTGGTGGACTGAAGAGGTGAAACAGGCTGTGGCACAAAAGAAGAAAGCATACAATGAATGGATGAGAAATAGGGGCGTGGAAGAAGTTGAGAGGCGGAAGAGAGAGTTATATGTGGAAAGGAAGAGAGAGGTGAAAAGATTAGTAAGAGAGAGTAAGAAGAGAGTGGATGAGGAATTTGGAAGGAATTTGAGTGTAAAGTGGAGGGACTGTAAGAAAATGTTCTGGAGAGAAGTGAAAAGAGTAAGACAGGGTGGAAGTGAAGTTAGCAGGGGAGTGAAAGATAAAAATGGTAGATTACTAGTGGAGAAGGGAGAAAAAGTGAGCAGATGGAGAGAACACTTTAAGGAATTGTTGAACGTGGAGGATGGAAGTAATGCGAGTATAAGTGGCTGGGGAATGGCTGAGAGAAGGAGGGAGGTGAGAAGACAGGAAGAAATCAGTAGGATGGAAGTTGTGGAAGCAATGAAGAAAGTTAAATCGGGGAAAGCCCCAGGAATTGATGGAGTGTGTGGTGAAATGCTGAAGCATGGGGGAGAGATAGTAGTAGAATGGATGTGGAAGATGTGCAGATTGGCCTGGGAGGAAGGTAGAGTCCCGGAGGATTGGAAGTCAGGTATAATTATTCCCTTGTACAAAGGAAAAGGGGAAAAAGAAGTGTGTGGTAATCATAGGGGCATTTGTCTTCTTAGTATAATAGGAAAAGTGTATGGTAGGTTACTTATAGACAGAGTTAGAGAAAGAACAGAGAAATTAGTTGGAGAAGAACAGGGAGGCTTTAGGAAGGGAAGAGGTTGTGTACATCAGATATTCATTCTTAGATCTTTAGTGGAAAAGTTTCTAGAGAAAAGAAGTTGTATGCAGCTTTCATGGATTTGGAGAAAGCATATGACAGGGTGGATAGACAAGGATTGTGGAAAGTGTTAAGAATATATGGAGTAGATGGGAAGTTGTTGAATGCTGTGAAGAGTATGTACGATGGTGCGAAGGCTGCAGTGCGTGTGGATGGTGAACTAAGTGAATTTTTCTCTGTGAAAGTTGGTTTGAAACAGGGATGTGTCATGTCTCCATGGTTGTTCAATCTGTACATGGATGGGGTAATAAAAGAGGTACAAGGTAGGGTAGTGGATGTTGGAGTGGCCCTGGTGAGAGAGGATAGTGTTTGGAAACTCCCTGTACTGTTGTTTGCAGATGATACTGTGTTGTTGAGTGAAGACGAAGGGGAGCTGCAAGGCTTGGTGGATGAGTTTGAGAGAGTGTGTAAGAAACGGAACCTAAAGGTGAATGTAGGGAAGAGTAAAGTGATGGTCTTTGAGAGAGGTGAAGTCAGTGAATGTACAGCGAGGTTGGATGGTGAGGAATTGGAAAATGTGAGTACGTTTAAGTATTTGGGTAGTGTGATGAGTAAGGATGGAGGTTTGGAGGGTGAAGTGCTTGAAAAGGGTACAGCAGGGAAGAAAGGTTGCTGGTTCCTTAAAAGCAGTGATAGAGAAACAGGGAAGTGAGCATGGAAGTAAAAAAGTTACTACATGACAGTATTGTGATACCAACTCTAACGTACGGAAGTGAAGCTTGGACATTGTTGGAAGGACACAAGTCAAGAGTGAGAGCAGTGGAAATGAGTTATTTAAGAGGAGCCTGTGGAGTCACGTGGAGAGACAGGCTGACGAATGAGGATATAAAGGAGCGTTGTGGTGTGGATGTGGATGTGATAGGAAGCGTTGTGAGGAACACGCTGAGGTGGTTTGGCCATGTGGAGAGGATGGAGGGTGAAAGATTGACGAAGAGAGTGTATGTGAGTGAGGTGGAGGGTGGAAGAGGGAGGGGGAGACCGAGGATGAGATGGAGGGATGGGGTGGAGAGGTATATGAGAGAGGGGGGTGTGAGTTGGGAGCAGGGCAGTGAAATGGCGGGGGACAGGGCGACTTGGAGGCGATTTGTTTGTGGCCACCCCAAACGGGATTGAGGCGTCTGGCAATAGATAGATAGATAGATAAGTCATTTATATTATTCCATCTGCATTATGGGACATTTGACAAGATGGAGTAAGGTGGGGCGGCCTGAGGCTCAACTGCAGGTGTGCCGAGTTCGACCCATGAATACTCTCCACTCTCTTTTTTTCTGGAGGGAGGCGGTGGCTGAATCGGTAGAGAGGCGGCCTGCAGTCCTAACGGACCCAGGTTCAAATCCCGTGTGGGACAGGGAACAGTTTAAGGATTTGAATTTCATTAAATCAGGCTTTACTGATCCACCAGAAGACCCGCCGACATGTCTTTAAAATACCCCCGCTAATGCCAATACACCAGTCCTTTATTCAATATGGACGGTGGGTGTTAGCGCTGAAGTGGTGACATGTAGAGGTGTATGGTATGTAGGAGGACTGCTGGGCCTTGATAGCGGGCTGTGAAGGCTATGCCCAGAGTCGAACACATAACAAATTTTATTATTCTATCTCCATTATAGACCATTTATATTAATCTGTCCGCATTACAGGTCACCTGTACGACTGTGTCTACATTATTGGGCATTTATATTAGCCTACCTACAGTACATTATAGGCAAATTATATTAATTTTTCTGCATGGCAGGTCATTTATATTAATCAATCATCATTATAGGCCATTTATATTAGTCTGTCTGTATTTTAGGTCATGTATACTAATCTACATTAATGATACGTCTCTAAGTAAAGTCAACCTGTGAATGTGTGTGTCAGTTTGTGTGCGTTTGCTCGTGTCTTTTACGAGAACGGTAACAGATATCGACCTAATTATTTTTGCATTAGGTCGAGTAAAGTCCAGGGAATGTCAGAAGAATACAAAACAAAAAATTTGGTTATCGATCGCGACACGACGGAGCGAAATTGTCGGAAATTGTGACACGCGAAATTGTGAAAATATTTTTTTCGAGTTTTTGGTTAGAATTGGTTATCGTGTGCTCAATAACGACGTGAAAAAAAAAAAATAATAGTATATGCAAACATTTTGTCGTGGAAACGGTATTAGTTAGTCCCAGATATTTCTCCTGGTAAGCATTGGATTTTATCACAGTAAAGACTATAATTAAACCCCTCTTAGATTAAATATTTTCCAGTTTGTGCTGTCAACCTCAGACGATTTTATTCAACATTGGAAAGCCTATCTTACTGAAGTTAAGTTGTTCTATATCAACATCCTTCACTTAGAAAAATATCTTGGAATGATAATATCATCTAGAAATTATACAACTGAAATAAGTACAACTTCTTAGGGTAAGAACTAATATAATGAAGAAATGTTACAATATCCAGTTGAAAACAACATAATTTCACAGGATGAGAATAATATTGAGATGTGATGTCAACATTTTAATTCATCATGGTAGTTTTCTCGTACGATTTATATGCTTAGTCTTACATGATGACAAATTATTATTTAGTTCTAGCCACAATAATCCCAGGCCATTTTGTTTCTTTTCCTTTTTTTTTTTTTTTTTAAGCTAACCACAGACTTTAAAAAAACCCAAAGCGCTCGTCCACGAATCCGTATCGCCCACCTTTATTAAGAAACAAGATCAGTTATCCTCTGGCAATCGGAGGCATAAAATCACAGCTTCGCCAAAATCCTGAAAAAGTCTTAGGATTTCGCTGTTTGCCCCTATTAAGTTAAGTGTCACACTAGCAGAATATCAGAAGCCTGAGGTCAAGGGTATTGTGTTGGTGAAGGTCATTGAGTATAACAGGCCTTTGAAGAACAGCCGTCCTCTCCACTGAAGGTACGATAGGAAATGATAAATAATTATAAGGTAAAGGAAAAAGTTAGAGGATATTTCTTTCTTACAAAATCCTCTGGCAAGTGAAGGTATATTACTGCAGTTTCCCCCAAATAATTAGGAAACAAGCCATGTATCCCGGAATACTGCCCACAAGTACTGGGTACAATTTGGCCACTTGATTTTGAGATACTTGGGGAACAGTCAGACGCACACAGAGACACACACAGACGTACACACCGACGCAGGACATTACATTATCGCCTCGCTAGACGGGTGAAAACAACTGATGCAAATACTAAGTCCTTCCACGTGTAGAACTCCTAATACTGAGTGTTGGATAGTTTTATATATATCTGGCCTTCTTTCTTTCTTTTGCATGAAAGATATAAATAGATGGACAGATCGACATAGCCAGGGAGATAGATAGTTGTAGATAGACAGATGGGTAGATAGGTAGGCAGATAGACAAATACACACACAGGCGTAAATATTAGATAGACAGAGTTGATGATAAATGTATATTTGTGATATTGGTGAACAGAAACTTTCATAATACAGAAAGAAAGAAAGAAAGAGCAAGAAGGAATAAGAAATGCAAACCATGTATCAGTTTACAAACCACGCTTCATACATGATGCCCCTCAATTCATTATTCATCACACAACCTCCCCCTGGTCTTCTCGCTAAGTACACCCGGAAACTCCTTCATTCATTACTCATGCCATACCATTCTGCATTTCAAACTCCAGCACCTTCTGCTGAATTGAAAATTAAGTGTGTGGGAGGGATTCTCTCTCTCTCTCTCTCTCTCTCTCTCTCTCTCTCTCTCTCTCTCTCTCTCTCTCTCCGTAAGCCCACACACGAAGTTGCACCAAAAAATATACTTGCTGACAGACGCAAAGGCACATTTACCCACAACCAAACAGAATGCAAGTAGAAACAGACATCACACACACACACACACACACACACAAGAGTTTTGTTCTTTCCCCTACAATATCCTCCAGAGGTAATCAGAAAATACGACGAAAACCAATATTCTCTTTTTAACCATGCCAACTCAGTGCCCCTCAAAAGTTTCATTTTTTGCTTCATCGCCTTTTTTTTTTTTTTTTTTTTTTTTTAAATCTCTGCTTTCATTCTTTTTCCCGTTTCATCTTTTTCCATCCCTTCTCGTTTCACCTGCTCTGTCTTTTTCGTTTCGCATTTTTTCTTGTTGAATCTTTTTGACCTGCCGTTTTATCCTGTTTTTCCCTTTCTCTCGCTCGTGTTGGTTTTACTCCTGGTGAGCGTTTTCATTTTTTCTTCGTGTTTCATAAATTTCCAACCTTAAATTCACCTCTCTAAACTTCTTACATATTTCATTTGTTTTCCCAGATTTTTTCCTGATTTTTGCCATGATCAATATTACCTAACTCTGCCTCCATTTTTTTTTTATATTAATTCCTTTTGTTTTTGTTTCTTTAATAGTTTTCGATCACTTCTGCTGCCTTTCTCCTTTCGTCGTATATTTCAAACACTGTTATCTGTGTTCCTCTGTTTTATGCAAGGAAGACAGAAACAAAGACTGGAAACCAGTAAAGTTATTCCTCCTTCTCCGCTTCATACTACTACTACTACTACTACAACTACTACTCAAAGTACTAATTTTCATTTCGAGATGCCAGGACTTAATGCGTTTTAAAAACAGGAGACCACAGTCCCTACGGCCATATGCATGAAGACAAAAGATACAGTTTGAGGAAAAACATAAAACCTAATTTACCATGTCATGCGATTTTTTTTTTTTTTCACTTACGAGGTTTGGTAGTTAGTTATCTAGTTCTCTACCTTAATGCATTTCTCGTAATCTTTGCCACTTTCAGACAATTTTGTTCGTTTATTTTTACCTCAAACATTTTTTTTTTTTTTAAATCTTCAAAGGGAAAGTACAACCTTTGCTAATCCGTTCAGTACATGATATATTTCTAGAACTGAATACAATCCTCTGGAGGTTGGAACGATGGTTGCAACTCCAGGCTCATCTAAATGCGAACTCATTAGAGCGCAAGCTGAAGTTGCCCTTTCCCTACAGTTCAGAATCTTCCTTCTAGGGAATACAGAGGCAGATATGGAGCGTCTGAATAACTGGGCATTGGAGCCACCCAGCTATTTCGGTGCCCCCACGGGAAGGCGTCCGTCTCCAGCATCAAGAATAAAATGAAAAATAACGTTCAAGGTCAAGAGAACCGAAAGCAAATGTCAAAGGCCTACATGCAAAACCACTTATTGTTGTAGTTTTATCAGTAGTTCTTGCTAGAGATGGAATTCCTCCAATAGTTTTAAAATTGTGTTCCTCAGAACTTGCTTCTATTCCAGCTTAATTATTCTGACTATGCATACTGGTACATAGTTTTTTCATTCCCAAATTTTTGGAAGGATGCCCACATCCTCCCAGTTCCAAAGAAAGGAAGTTCCTATGATTTCTCTGATTACAGACCCATGGCCATTTCATGGTAAAGTTTTTGCGATCGTCATTTTTAAGCACTTCGTTAAACTTCTTAAATTCAGCAACTTAATTAGTGACTGTATGATTTTCACTACGAACGATCCAATGTTGATATCCTCAATCTCATTATTCGTCAATTGACTAACTTGGGGGAATCCATGTAGTTGCTTTTACTATTTTGACAGCTTTGATACGGTGTAGCAAAGTTCCCTGTCATCCAAAGTTCCATACTGCGGCCTTTTTCCCACTGATCTCATACCTAGGCAACAGAAAGATAACAGTAAAGGTAAATGATGTACCTTCCAATTTCCACTCAGTTAATGCAGGTGTGCTACAAGGATAAGTCCTGGCTCCAACCCTGTTCCTCATTCACATTAATGAATTCTTGTCTGTCACCCATAACCCTACTCAGGTGCAGATGAATCATTGCTTCACAGTTCCTTTACACTTAGTGCCCATTAGCAACATTTGAGATCTCTAACTGCCAACTCATCACATTAATCTCCATAAATCAAAATCATGGAATAGGGAAAAAATAACAGTCTCATTTAATGCTAGAAAAAACAAATATATCCAGACCAACAGACAGATCTTACCTGACTCCTAAATTACCTTCATGCATCCAATATTCGTATCTCTAAAAGTATTGAAATTTTTGGTGTTTCACTAAACAGTACCCTCAGCTGGACCTCTCACGTTAGATCACCTGCTTAAATCACCTCAAAGAAACTTGGATTGTTGTGTAGAATCCGCAACTTCTTCACTGACTTGCAGTTAGCTGTGATTTGCAAGTCATATGTGCTTTTATCTAGAATAATGCTCACCTTTGTGGAGAGGATGTGGAGAGGTTGTACTAAAACAACTGGACTGAATTCAGAACAAAACTTTAAGATTAATTACTAACCCTGCAGTTTCAAATGAACAATCTACCCTGCAAGTAAGAAGGAATGATACTTCTCTTGCTTTATTTTACAAATAATTTTATGGTAAATGTTCAGACAAAATTGGATCCATTGTGCCACCTCTCCACGTCTTCCCTTGAGTTGTTCGGACATCTGATGGTGGCCTTAACTTGACTGTAGCACTGTCATACTGGAGAACTTCTGAGGAAAAAAAAATCCTTTGTTCCTCGAACTGCTTCTCTTTGGAACTCTCTTCTGCAGATTAGTTTCCCCCCAAACTCCAACCTACAACAATTCAAGTTCATCTGTTACAGATTATTTTGTGAATAGAGGAATCCCATAATTATGTGTGTGGAAATCTTTTTTTTTTTAAATTTAGTTTGTGTTTCCCCTTTCTATCTGGGAAAAAAAAAAAAAATTCTACTGACACTATTTGCACTGAATTATATTCTGTATAAAGACGTAATTAACAAGATTTTTTTTTTAGTTCATTAAGAGTTTTTGCCTAAGCATAATGGAAAAAAAAAATCACAGAAGAAGCGATTAGTGTCCTGAAGTACATCCCTGAAACTGTGTTTGAATTACATCTATGGAACCAGTCCATAACAGTAGGTACAGGAACTACTGTTTATTCGTGACAGTGCTTAAATTCACCAGATATTTTCAGTCTGTCAGGAGTAAATTCTAAGAAACTCCAGGCAAAACAGACCAGTTAGCTTTAGTTTCCATATGACTTGAAAGCGTGGTTTAATTAAATGTTATGGAAACAGTCCGCAACATTTAGTAATAAAGCTCCTTCCTATTTTGTATGAAACTCAAAATTCAAAAGATATTTCCTGACCATTACAAGCAAAGGCCAGTCAGCTAAACTGTGAACTGGCTGCTGAGAACAGTGTCACGAAACCAAATTACTGAACTAATTTTTATGTAACTTTTCTCCGTATAAAGTTCTAATTCACAAGATAGTTTCAGGCCATTAAGAGCAAACACTCATGAGTTTCAGGAAAAACTAGGTGGAAACATTATCAGTGGTTTTCAGAGTAATATGCCGGAAATTGTGATTGAATCTGGTATGAAATCAGTCTATCTATCTGTCTATAGCCAGATGCCTCAGTTCTGCAAAGGGCAGCCAGTTGTCACTTGAGTCAGTTGTTACATGAGGAGGTGCACCAACCCTCCACCAACTCACTTGTTGACACGTAGGGAACACGTATGGGTTGGTTATATGGTTACTTCCCAGTGCTGTAAATGGCTTCCTGCCTTACAGGAAACCATTTGGCTTGCCACTTAATGTAAGGCCACCTGAAAAGGAAAAACGAAAACTAAATAAGAAAGAATAGATTAGGAATGTAGGAAGAGAGGAGGAGAGACACAAAAAATGATAAAGGTGAAGGAAGAAGTAAGCAGCACTGCATCAAGCTAAGTGGATGATGGTCGCCACCACGTACCACCAATTTATAAAAAATGGCTTCAAAACTAATTTTTCCTCTAAACAAAGCTAAGAATTTACACTATATTTAGGGGCATATTTTGGAAATTTCTAGGGAAAGCAAAGTAGCAGTGTCAGTGACAGCGGTCCATAAATATGTCACCAGCTAAATAATATAAAGTTATACAAAACTCAAAATACTCAAGATATTGTATACCATAGGATTAGGTTAGTTGTTTATATCTGCAGATATGAGGAACATTTTAAAAATTTCTACATGTTTGTTTTTCTCTCTATTTTGCCTTCGGAATTAGTTCTTTTCATTACTGTTTTTGTGTATTTTTTTAAAGCACATTATTGCGTAGGAAAATGTGGATTATCTCCTAGGCTCTAGAATATTCTGTACTGTGCTAGTAGGAGAGTTGGAGAGGTATCTAAAGGGATCATCCTGCCTTCTCAGTTAGTCAGACAGTGCGGGTGAGTCAGTGGCGAATAGTGTGGAGTGAGTTAGGACAGAGGTAGCATGAGAGAAGTCCCAGTGTTTTACCATTGTACCTCAGCTTTGCCTGCAAGGAATAAAACCCTGAAGTGCTGTGTGGCTTTTGATTAACATTCTGGCTTGTCAACAAGTTGTGTTTGACGTATCCATGAACCCTACACTGCACCAAACTGGTGCCAGGAGTATGGGTACGTCTTGAAAAATGGAGGCACATGGACAGGCTGAAAAAACGGCGGACACATATCTGGGAAATATACTCACAGTACTGAGAGCACAGTGATGAGAACAATGATTTAATAGCAAGAATAACAAAAGAAATATCAAGAAAAACAGCAAGAATAAAACAAATATAAAGAAGAACAAGAAGAATCCCAAGCACAACACTATGCAACACTAGAGAAACAGCTAAGTGGGCAGAGACAGGAGCTTCAACTGCTACAAGAGGAGCTGCAGGATGCGACCAGGAAACTGAAATAACATCAAGAAGTGTCATACAGCAAGGTAGAGAGAAAAAATGACCAAGTAGGAGAATGAGGATAATGGAGGATAAACTTAGAAGTGAAATACAATATAGTAAGTAAGTAACAGGGTCAAAGTCCTTGAATGGTGTTTGGTTGAGGGTCAGTACCCAGCACACCCTTTAGGTGCCAGTGACAGGTACTCAGAGAGGGATAATGAGACTGGAGGAAGAGCGTGCCCAATGGTCGTCGACACTGGATCAGAGAAGACTTTGGTGCTGCTGGATGTGGTGAGTCATGAGCAAATTCAAGGAATTTTCCAGCAGCTGTGTGGAGTCACAGGGCACTGCACTGAGCTTAGGGGATCAGTGTGTCAGAATATGGATGGGAGGAAAGGAATAGATCCTGGCCATGTATGTTGCCAACATCGAGGGGTCTCTGCATCCTGGGCTCAGATTCCTTGGTGTCTGGCCGCTACCTGCTTTACATCCATACTATGTAAATGCGGCTAGGAGGAAGGAGTATTTTGTTGAGGGCCGTGGAGGATGGAAGTCTACCAGTGGCGACCAGATGGACTACAGTTATCTCCCTAGTCAGAGATGCTGCTGCCCTGCAAGATCTATGACACACTGCACACTGCGCTTGGATTGGTGGAGCTCAGGATCCATGGCCTGATACTAGGGCGAGCGATGGTGAGCAGCACCTTGGTTGATCCTAAGGGAGAAGAAGTACCTGCCATCATAATCATCATCATTTCACTTCATCCTAAGAAGATACATTAGAGTACAGTTTTGGGGTAATGCCAAGAAATTGATGAGGAGCCACCAAACAGTTCATGCAAGAGGAATACAGTTAAGCACCAGGAAGAACTACCCAACCATTTTTGAGATCTGTTTGTAATAGTGCTCAGTATCGGAAAAAGCCACAGATGGAGCAGGAAAAGGCTTTTGGTGAAGTACGCTGATATATTTTCCACAGGAGGCCTGGACCTGGGAAGTACATTTAGAGTGAAGCTGGGGACCTGCTGCACATCAGAGATGACAGGAGGGTCCAGGAGGGTGACAGAGTCACTGACAGCACTGACGATCCAGGTCTTCACGCTGGGCTCGTGAAGGCAGTCAGCGTCCCTTTGCTCAACGCTCAAGAGGCCGCAGTTCGAAGGGATGACTTGGTGGATGGTTTGGGAACAGAGGACACTCGGGACTCCGTGGGACCTAGACAACAGAGACAAAGGCAACGACTTTCTAGCTGGAAAGATTATCATGTTTATACTTGTATATAAGTAGGATTAGGTGGTTCTGTCGGTGACGACAAAGTTTTGAGGGAGGGGCAATGTTATGCTGCAGGACTGAGTTAGTGATTTATATCTGGAGATGTGAGGAATATTCTAGAAATTTTGACATCTCTCTTTGATTTTCTCTCCATCTTTCCTTAAGAATTAGTTCTTGCCATTATTGTTATTGTATATTGTTTAGTTAATCTAACACTGCACTCGCATCATTATTATCCCACCAAAATTTCACCTCATCCTAGCCATTTCTTTGTCCATTGCAGCAATTTTCTTCCCCTGGCACTTTCACTCTCGGACACATTTTTCACTAAAATTTTTCACTCTCAGACATTATTCACACTGGGACACATTTTACCCCATGGCACAATTTTCACTACATGACATTTTTCACTCCATGAAACTTTTTCACTCCATGACATGTTTTTCACTCCATGACATTTTTACCCCAAGACACATTTTTAATTCCATTACTCATTTTCACCCCGTAACACGCTTTTACCCCTTGATACATTTTTCACATCATGACACATTTTTCACCCCATGACACAGTTTTCACTTGGACTCATTTTTGCCACAAGACACATCTTTTCACGCGGACACATTTCTACCCCATGACACATTCACTCTCCGACTATATATTGAACACCACTGCACTAAAGCCACTATTTCAACAACACATTTTTGCAGGGTATCCTTTCCCCTCCCAGCCTCACTGCCTGCCGTAATCGCAGCTCGTTTCATCCACTCATTTGCTCACACTGTCCATTTTATTACTTCCTTGTGGTAGTTTCATGATGCGACACAAGTCAAGCGGTCGACGAAGGCACTTGTTCTTTTTGTATTTTGCCTTGAGATGAAGGTATGGTCTACTAAAAATACTTAAGGCTACGATAATTAAAAACTTGCCATGAAATGTGATTCGGTCAGTATAAAATACAAGTAATCTATAAATGCAGTTCTGATAACCCATTCAATTTGCATAGGGATAGGATGATCATGATTAATAATGACGGGAATTATGTATCCTGTTATGATGCAGCCCTTGCTTCAGACAAATAAGTTTATAAATATGCACTCCTCTCTCTCAATACGGTGTCAGGAAATAGACAGACAGATAGCCTACATAGGTACGGATGCAGTTAGACACAGAAAGACAGTAGATAGATAGATAGGTAGATAGACAGGTAGGCAGATAGATAATTATGTTAACTACCTACTGAATGTGCATCAGGTTTAAAAGATTCTTTAAAATGTGCCCAATTGAACCCTTTCAAAATAAAAAGATATTATTTATACAAATCTATTTCACTTTCATTTTTTTTTTCCAACTAGAGGGGCTAAATAACATCCTACATTATCCCAGTCTGTCTGATAGGATTTTCTAACTTAACCCGCCCCATCCCGTCGACGTATGGGTACGTTGCAACGATTTGCATTTGCCAGTTCCAGTGATGTACCAGTACGTTGTGCAATTGCAAGGTCCCTAATTTGCACAATTTTCAATTTTCGCGAGTGATTTTTTGTATGTGTACACGGGACACCTTCCTCTATTCCTCCACAAGATGCCAAGCAGGGACAATGCCTTACACTGCATAACCTCCCCCCTCCCCCCCCTCACACCATTGTCTTGGCAAAGGACCTGTTACCAGTGACCTGGCTAGTAAAGATATTCAGGGCCAGAGTGATTCCCCAATCGATGACAATGTGGAGGACAATGTTTACATAGCATTAGAAGAAGAAACAGCCAGAAATAATGATCAGGTAATGTGGCAAAAAGAGGTCAGGTATGGTGATTAGTTAGTGAGTGAAACAATGCTTATAATGCCTTTATTACTGCTTGAAAACCAATATACTCTCATACTACAGATACATTCGTACCAAGTAAATAAATAAATACCATTTATGAGTGGATAAAATAGTTACCCTCCCATAGAACTCATTTTCTTTGGTGCCAGCATGTTAGAAAACCCAGTCAGGTAAGGAGGAACTCCTACCTGGATTGGGTATTTTAAACCTCAGGTGAGCGATTTCTCTATGAATTTTCGATGTTTCTCACCAAAAGCGAAGGTTTTAGCCAAAAAAAAAAATTTACCTCGGGACTGGGGGATGTCGGAGGTGCGGAAAACCTCGGGACGTGATGGGTTAAAAAGAAAAAAAAAAACTGCAGACAGAGAGAGAACAAACTAAAGGTATAAATATGACACTCCGGAAGGGGTTAACATAGATTAACATCTATCTATCTATCTATAGCTCGACGCCCTAATCCAGCAAAGGGTGGCCACAAACAAAACGCCTCTAAGTCACTCTGTCACTCACCATTTGACTACTCTCCCCCCAGCTCACTCCCCCCTCCCTCATATACCTCTCAACTCCATCCCTTCATCTCATCATCGGTCTTCCCCTCCCTCTCCCTCCCTCCTACATACACTCTCTTAGTCAGTCTTTCATTCTCCATTCTCTCCACATGTCCAAACCACCTCAGTGTATTTCTTCTAATTTTCTCAACCACATCCACATCCACCCCACAACGTTCTTTCACTTCTTCATTCGTCAACCTGTCCCTCCATGTCACTCCACATGCTCCTCTCAAGTAGCTCATTTCCACTGCTCTCACTCTTGACTTGTTCCCCTCTTGCAACGTCCATGCCTCACTTCCATACGTCAGGGTAGGGATCACAATACTATCATGCAGAGACTTCTTAACTTCCATACTCTCCTCCCTATTTCTCATCACTGCTTTCAGTGAACCAACAACCTTCCTTCCCTGCTGTACCCTTTCACGCATTTCCATCCCCCAAGGTTCCATCCTTACCCATCACACTATCTACCACACTAAATAATAATAATAATAATAATAACAATAACAACATAATTTGAGCAATGTCTGCCTGTCTGTTTGTCTGTCTGTCCGTCCGTCTATTCGCACCGTTTCTCGGAGACTGCCTGGGCGACTGGTCTGAAAATTGGCACACACGTAGAAAGGACTTTTGGGGGGACCGTCATGTATAGTAAGTTAGGCCCGTGTAGTGGGCCATATCGGCTAGTAATGGTAGTAGTAGTAGTAGTACTAGTAGTAGTAATAATAGTAGTAGTAGTAATAGTAGTAGTAGTAGTAGTAATAGCAGCAGTAGTAGTAGTCATAACAGCAGCTGCAGCAACAGCAGCAGCAACAACAACAGTATAATGATAATAATAATAAGAATAGTAATAATAATAATAAATAACCTGCCGTGTCCCGGAGACGTGAATTCACGTCCTCACATGATGTGCACTCATATCCCGGAGACGTGAATTAACACGGCAACATTGCAAGGTCCCTAATTTGCACAATTTTCAATTTTTGCAAGTGATTTCGCAAGTGATTTTTGACACGTATACACGGGACACCTTCCTCTATTCCTCTACAAGATGCCAAGCAGGGACAATGCCTTACACTGCATAACCTCTCCCCCCCCCCTGCATGCCATTGTCTCGGCAATTCACCTGTTACCAGTGACCTGGCCAATAAAGACATTCAGGGCCAGAGTGATTCCCCAATCGATGACAATGTGGAGGACAAAGTTTACATAGCATTAGAGGAAGAAACAGTCAGAAATGATGACCAGGTAATGTGGGAAAAAAAGGTCATGAATGGTGATGAGTTAGTGAGTGAAACAATGCTTATAATGCCTATATTACTGTTTGAAAACCAATATACTCTTGTACCACATATAAATTCGTACCAAGTAAGTAAATAAATACTGTTTATGAGTGGATAAAATAGTTACCACCCCATAGAACTCGTTTTCTTTGGTGCCAGCCTGTTAGAAAACCCAGTCAGGTAAGGAGGTACTCGTACCTAGATCGAGTATTTTAAACCTCAGGTGAGCGATTTCTCTATGAATTTTCGATGTTTCTCACCAAAAGCAGATGTTTGAGCCAAAAAGAAAAAGGTCCAAAAATGTCGGGACTGAGGCATACCACTGCCCAGAAAACGTCGGGATGGGGCGGGTTAAAATGCAGCATAGTGCCCCCTGGAACACCCAGCCACTCCCACAAGGAATACAGCACAGTGCCCCCATGAACTCCCGGACACCCCCACAAGGAGCCCACAGAGGAGCAGCAGCAGCACGCCGGAACTTGGTGCGACACCAGCTTAAGTCAGCCCGGGCCGTGTGCCCAGGAACCCACCCGCCGTCGCCATAGCAGGAATACTGTGCTACCTTCCGGGCGAGCCTTCACCATCCAGCTAAGGGATGGAGCTCCCTATCCACCTCCTACCAGCACCCCAAAGGAGACGGCCTGTAGCCGCTCCTGCCTTCGTCAGGTGACGGCCTGTAGCCGCTCCTGCCTTCGTCAGGTGACGGCCTGTAGCCACTCTGAAGGTGTCTTCCTCTTTGAGACGGCCTGTAGCCACTCGCCTCTTGCTAAGGAAGCGGCCAGTACCCATCCTCAGGGTAATAAGGAGACAGCTGGTAGCCGCTCCCGCCTTTGCCAAGAGACGACATGTGGTCACTCTAAAGGTGTCCTTCCGGAGATGGCTGGTAGCCGCTCCAAACCCCTCCTGCAGGAGTCGGCCTGTAGCCACTCCCACCTTCGTCAGATGGCCTGTAGCCACTTCGAAGGCGATCCCCCTGAAACGGCCTGTAGCCGCTCACCCCTCGCTAAGGAGACTGCCTGTAGCCGCTCTGAGGGTAATGAGGAGATGGCCTGTAGCCACTATCGCCTTCGTCAGATGGCCTGTAGCCACTCCGAAGGTGTTCCCCTTGAGATGGCCGGTAGCCGCTCCAAACCCTTCCTGAAGGAGTCGGCCTGTAGCCACTCCTACCTTCGTCAGACGGCCGGTAGCCGCTCTGAAGGCATTCCCCCTGAGACGGCCTGTAGCTGCTCGGCCCTCGCTAAGGAGATGGCCTGTAGCCACTCCGAGGGTAATGAGGAGACGGCCTGTAGCCGCTCCCACCTTCATCAGACAGGCTGTAGCCGCTCCAAAGGTGTTCCCCCTGAATCGGCCTGTAGCCGCTCTAGACCCCTCCTGCAGGAGTCGGCCTGTAGCCGCTCCCGCCTTCGTCAGATGGCCTGTAGTTGCTCCGAAGGTGTCCCCAGGTTTCCTGGCAGACACTCACCCTCTCAGCCATGGCCAGTAGCCAGGCCTTGGTGGCTTCTAGCCACACCCCTAGGAAGCCACAGCCAGTAGCCAGGCCCTACGGCAGTAAGTGGCCTGGAGCCGCCTCGCCACCTAAACTTGATGCCTGTTCCCCAACCCCTAGCGCAGAGGATGAAGAGGAGTACTGGAGAGGCCCTGTAGTCTCCCCCGGCCTCTGCTCCCTATGACTGACTCTGGAGGAGACCCACCTGACGGACCCTGATGCAGACCGTTGCCGCAGCCCCCTCCTGTTGGCGCTGCCCAGCCCTGGGGACCGCAGTCCTCGGGAATCCCAGACTCTCCCCAGAATGCCCGGGCGGGAACTCCCTACACCTCGATGACGGAGGACCTCCCCCTCCGTCAGGAGCCTGAACGACCAGTTCAGGCAGTTGTTCGGCCCCAGTCCTGAGGGCTGCACTCCTGTCCCCAGCCCTGAGAGTATGGGCCCCTTTGCCACCCATAGCCCCGGATGAGAGCAGAGTCCCCTGCGCATGATCCAGTGCCCCCTGAGCATGGAGACTCCTAGTGGTGCCCAGCCTCATCAGTAGCGGAGCTGCGTGGCCCCTCAGCCGGACCCTTGGCACCAGATGAACCATAGTGACTGTGACTGTGTAATAATAGTGATCGAGTGGTGACGAGGCGGAATAGTGAACTGACAGTGATAGACCAAAGTGTTAGAAAGAGGAATAGACACAGTGAAAGGCTATACAGTAATAAGACAAACACCAGGGCCGTGGAGTAAGTGACGGTAATTGATCAAAAGTAACTTACAAGTAGAAAATAACAAAGTGAACACACTACCACTAGACTCTACTTCAGACTACCATAATCACAATTAGACCCCAGTACTGTACACCTCCCCCCATTTTGTGACAAATAGCTCTAGCATCTCCACTCGCGTAAAGGCCCTAATTTAGAACATTCCACCTCAAGTATTGTTTTCACTATATTCCCAAACAGTATCCTGTGAGATACTATTAACCCTATCTAGTTATAAGAGTTTATGATCACCCAGAATATCGTGTCTGGAACATCTGTGGATTCCCTTGTCCGACTGAGTAATACACGTGTAAGGTTATTGCCTGGAATTTTTGTGTCCTGCCCCTCTCCTATTTGTCCAAGCCCTGTTCTCAAAAGAGAACCCCGCTACACGTTAGGTGCTTATGTTAAGGGAAGCCGAGCCTAAAACACCTAGCATTACAGTGGTGGACAGCAGTGGTTCTTGACCCGGGCATACGAGAGAGAGGTAGTCAAGAAATACCGGAAAAATGGCAACTAAACCACACGTGCAATTGCCAAAGTTTGACCCCGAACAGTATGATGTTCACACATATCTGACGATCATCAAACCTTTACTAGAAATCAGGTTTGAAAATGACCAACAAAAAATTGTAGTTACACTCCCACTGTTGGGCAAGGCGGCAGCCAATATAGCACCAAAAATCGTTCCGGAGCTCACCTGGCAGAATTTCACGAAACTCATGATCCAAGCCATCACCTCATCACTAGGGAAAGTGGTGGCACTATCCCAACTGGATAGTGTTACCTTCGACGGGAATCTAGATGATACCCTAATTCAAGCAAGACACCTGGTCACTGCTGCCTACCCGGAGGCAGATGACGAAACCCGGAAACAACATACCTTTAACACTCTCCTGAGAGTGCTCCCCAGTGTTGTAAAAGAACACTTTACGATCCATGACCCGACTGGAGACATGGATAGAGACATCCAACTAATACGGCGCCTCCTGACCTCTTGCCCTACACCCCAGCAGATCAACGTTGTGAAAAAGTTTCCCACCAAAATTCCGGCTCCACCAGTCAAGCCTCGTCCACCCATGCCCCGTACCAGCCCCACCCCAGCGCCTACCCCACCCAGGGCACACCCCACACATCGGCGCCCTGCCCACAGGGAGAACCCCAACCATATCTGAGTGAATCCCTGGGAATTCTCAGTGTGCAGCTCCAGGTGCCCATTGCACGATATCCGGGAGCAGTTGAAAGCTGCAAGTCGGAAAACTACCACCTCAGGCCAATGCAAAGTCTCCTCTCTGGAGGACGAGGCAACAGAGGACGAACCTGCACCTGTGGAGGAGCACGATCCTGGGGAACAGGAGCTGGAGCAAGAAGAAGGAGGCCCCAGACAGCTGGATTTTTTAGACCTGCCCCTGCACCATCACACAGTGGCCAGGGCCATTTCCCCCAAATATTGCCCCCCAGTTTACCACAAGATGAAGCTGCACGGGGGTGAAAGCCAGACTTCTGGTCAATACGGGAGCGGCCAGATCCTGCCTTTATAGCCACTACTTCTCCCGCCACAGATCGACCTTTGGCCCGCTCCGCCCCACAGCTACTCACCTTGTGGACACGGGGGATGGCCCCCTGCCCATCTGTGGAGAGACACGGGCCTTAAGATTCGACACCCACCAACCGGTGTCAACCCAGCACCTGTTCATAATCTTCGACTCTTCATGCTGGAATTATGATGGTTACCTGGGGCTGGACATGTTGCAGAAGCTAGGAGCCACCATAGATTGCCGCAACCAACAGCTCCAGTTCGTGCACCACCCGACCCTCCCTCCAGGGCCGTTTGCACTTGCACGCCACGGCCCCGGCTGGAAGACTCATCCCCCCCTTCCCTTCTCCCCCCCTTCCCCCCCTGTATTCCCCACCACCACCACCCCCTCCCTCTTTTCCTGCCACCGTTTCCACCGCTGTCACCATTCTCCCTCATCAGGAAACCTGGGTGCCTCTCAACTGGCCCTCCGGCCCCTCTGTCCTATTCTCCCCACTCCTGCTGCCAGGAACCCTCTCGGCTTGCCTTTTGCCTCCAACTTTCCTCCCCCTGCATCGTACGGCAGTCCGAATTCCCAACCTTGCCCATTCACCTCTCACCCTCCCTAAAGGGCTCATAATCAGAGAGATGGAGGAAGCCGAGCCCTGCGCCCCTTCCCCCTCCTACTCCCTTGCCCCACTGCCCCCCATTTCCTACCATCTCTCCGCCCATCAGTCAGACACCCTACGCCGCCTTCTCCTGGATTTTCAAGATCTGTTCGTGGCAGTGCCAGCAGATATCGAAACCACCTACCTGGCTCACGAAATTCGTACGACAGGCCCGCTGATCCGACAGCCATCCAGACGAAAGAATCCTAAGCAGCGGGCAGAGGAAGACCGCCAGGTGCAGGAGATGATAGAAGCTGGAGTTGTCTCCCCCTCCACCAGCCCCTGGTCCTCCCCCGTCGTCCTCGTGAAAATGAAAGATGGCACAATGCGTTTCTGTGTCAACTACCGCTGACTGAACAGCGTAACTACCAAAGACGCCACTCCACTCCCACACATAGACGATTCACTGGTTTCCCTGTATTTAGCATCCTGGTTCTCTACCCTGGACCTCCAGTCGGGATATTGGCAGGTTCCCGTGTGCCCGGAAGATCGAGGAAAAACTGCATTCTCGACTAGTATCGGGAAGCATTATGAGTTCAATGTCCTGCCATTCGGTCTCTGCAATGCCCCCGCCACCTTCTCTGAGTCTGTTCTCAGTGGTCTCACTTGGGAAATATGCCTTGCGTACTTGGACGATGTCATTGTTTTCAGCCAAACTTGGGCCAACCACCTGCAGCACCTCTGCCGGGTTTTTACCAGGATCCGAAAGGCAGGCCTCAAACTCTGGCCCACCAAGTGCGTTCTAGCCACCAGAATCGTCTCATTCCTGGGGCATGTCATCTCCCTGGCAGGAATATCTCCCAACCCTGACAAGCTCCGTGCTATCGTGGACATACCCCCACCACAGGATGTTCACGGCATCCGAGCTTTCCTTGGCTTGACGTCCTATTACCGTCATTTCATGAAAGGGTTGCCAACATCACCAAACCCCTCCACGACCTGACCTGTAAGGCGGAACCGTTCCTCTGGACGGACGAGAGATGAGCAGCCTTCCTGCAGCTCAAAGACAAGTTCGTTTCCTCCCCCATTGTGGCTTTTCCTGACTACGCCCTCCCCTTCCACCTCTACACCGACGTCTTTCTCCTTGGCATAGGTGCAGTATTAGCCCAAGTCTAAGAAGGCCGTGAGCACATCAATGCCTGTGCCAGCCGTACCCTGAATCAGGCGGAGAAAACTTATGGTGGCACCAAGTGAGAATGCTTGGGGATAATTTGGGCGCTCGAACACTTCCGAGCATATCTCTCCGGGACCCAAGTCACCATCATTACGGACCACCAATCCCTCCTGTGGTTATGACAGTCTGAGACCCACAACGCCCAACTCATCAGATGGCGCGAAACCCTGGAGGAATTCAATTACAAAATCTCATACTGACCCGGCAAACTCCATACCAACGCAGACGCCCTCTCTCGGCTCCCCCTCCAAGCCGCCCAACCAAAGCCAGACCTTCTCCAGCAGTGCCACCGCAAGGAGCATCCCCCATGGATTCCTCACCACCTTTTCAAAAAACTGTATCGGCAGGGCGATCACCTTCTGACCCCCTCCAGTCATATTCTTCTAGCCCCTGACACCACCCTTGATGCCCTATGACACCTTCACACCCACAATGGCATTCACCTGGGTAAAAAAAAACTGCTCCAAGTTTTCAACGATACCTACTGGGCACCAAACCCTTCCGCCCTCACCAAAGAAATCATCCAAATCTGCCACGCCTGCGCCCATGGTAAAGACATCACACATACCGCAGGACTCTCGGGCTGTATCACTGCCCACAAACCCTGGCAGCTGTTAGCAATTGACGTAGTAGGGCCTCTGCCTCCAAAATCAGGCTATAGATACATCATCATGTTCATAGACACATATTCCAAGTTCGTTGTGGCCTGCTCAGCAAGGAATACCACGCTGTCGCAGTAGCCGACGCCCTCCTTCGGCACGTTTTCCCCTACTTTGGCATTCCCCAAGCGATCCACTCAGATAATGTGCCCGAATTCACCAGTAAGGTCCGGGTGGAGCTAGCCAATATTTTCGGGTACAACATCTCCCATTCCTCCCCCTACTGGCCACAGGGAAATGCAGTGTCCGAGTGCAGCCATCGTACCCTCGTGAACCAACTCCGCACATTAATAGAAGCCACTAAGGACGATGACTGGCCCGCCCACGTAAAAATCGTATGATGGGGCATCAATTCCTGCCCCTGTGAGGACGGAATTTCACCATATGAGCGAATATTCTGAGACACCCCTCCTGTTGCCCCTTCGGCAGCATCTGCAACCGCCTACCTCCATTCCCATGACAGACCCACAACACCACCTCAAGCGCCGTCTGGCCCACCTCCAACACAACTTAGACCTCAGCCCCTACAAGCCAGCCGACACTGTCATGATTGCCCAGCTTCCCACCCCTTACAAACTCGCACCCCCTTTCACAGGACCCCACACCATCACTCGCGTCCCCAACCCATATCAAGTCGCTGTTGACTACCACGGCGCCCCTCGCACCCTCCGAAACCAGCACATGCGCCCCTTCCGTACCTGCCCCCACCGCCCCACCCCCACACCCCGTCCTGCCCCCCACCCCGGTGCCACCCCCCCTCCTACCTACGATTGCTACATCTCCTTCTCTCCATCCCCCTCCCCCTCCCCTACCACTTCCACCTCCCCGGCCGCCACGCCGCATCACACCTCACCTGACAACTCACCTGCACCACCAACACCCGGCCACTCCTCCACTCCCTCCCTACCCGCCACCCCTATCCCACGCCCAGCACCACGTGTCCCACTCTCACCCCCACACCTCCACCTCTGCCCTTACCCACCACCGCCCTCACCCTCTCCAACCCACTGCACCCCCACACCCCCACTCCTCACTCCCCATGCCCAGCCTCAACCATCCCCCACCCAACCACACACGCCCCACGCGCCCCACGCCCACGCCAACCCCGCACACCCACATCACCACCTACACCAACTCTCAAAACAACCACCACTCACTCCGGCCGCCTCTCCCACCCACCCTCCCGATACGCCCACTCCCCCACCCCACCCGCCTCACCATAAAAGCACACTCCCACCCCTGCCCTAAACCATCTCACCCTCATACTACATCAAGCCCAAATCCCAGCCACCTATACTCCCCAGAGACACTACGCTGCATTAGCCTGGCATAAAATCCGATCCCTACCTTCCGTCTCAAGCATTTAGCACCACACCATACCACGGGCAACAACTTCCAAAATGAGGATATGGCGAGCTGTATGAGCACCATCACTCGGGAGCAACCAACGAGTCCAAGGACCACATCACCTCCTCCAACTCCCCTGCTTCTCCACTACCACGTCCACCCTCTTCCTCACCTGTGACACAGAGCAGGATGAGAACACCGCCACCACAGCCTGGCATGCCCTCCTCCAACATCTACAGCCAATCTACACCACCCACGATACGCAAGTCTACCACCTCCAGTCACGAGGACGTGACTTTTTCCCAGCGGACGGTGGTAAAATGCAGCATAGTGCCCCGTGGAACACCCAGCCACCCCCACAAGGAATTCAGCATAATGCCCCCATGAACTCCCAGACACCCCCACAAGGAGCCCACGGAGGAGCAGCAGCAGCGCGCCATGACTCGGTGCGACAGCGGCCTAAGTCAGCCCGTGCCGCACGCCCCTATGACCCGGAACCCACCCGCCATCGCCATAGCAGGAATACTGCACTACCTTCCGGGCGAGCCTTCACCAACCAGCTAAGGGATGGAGCTGCCTTTCCAGCTCCTTCCAGCACCCCAAAGGAGACAGCCTGTAGCTACTCTGAAGGTGTCTTCCTCTTTGAGACGGCCTGTAGTCGCTCGCCCCTCGCTAAGGAAGCGGCCAGTAGCCGTCGTGAGGGTAATAAGGAGACAGCCAGTAGCCACTCCCGCCTTCGTCAAGAGACGACCTGTGGTTGCTCTGAAGGTGTCCTTCTGGAGATGGCCAGTAGCCGCTGCAAACCCCTCCTGCAAGAGTCGGCCTGTAGCCGCTCCCACCTTCGTCAGACAGCCTGTAGCTGCTCCGAAGGCTTTCCCCCTGAGATGGCCTGTAGCCGCTCTCCCCTCGCTAAGGAGATGGCCTGTAGCCACTCGCCCCTCGCTAAGGAGACAGCCTGTAGCCGCTCTGAGGGTAATGAGGAGATGGCCTGTAGCCACTCCCACCTTCGTCAGACGGCCTGTAGCAGCTCCAAAGGTGATCCCCTTGAGACCGCCTGTAGCCGCTCCAAACCCCTCCTGAAGGAGTCGGCCTGTAGCCGTTCCCACCTTTGTCAGACGGCTGGTAGCCGCTCCGAAGGTGTTCCCCCTGAGACAGCCTGTAGCCGCTCACCCCTCACTAAGGTGACAGCCTGTAGCTGCTCTGAGGATAATGAGGAGACAGCCTGTAGCTGCTCTGAGGATAATGAGGAGACAGCCTGTAGCAGCTCCCGCCTTCGTCAGATGGCCTGTAGCCACTCCAAAGGTGTTCGCACTGAGTCGGCCTGTAGCCGTTATAGACCCCTCCTGCAGGAGTCAGCCTGTAGCCACTCCCGCCTTCGTCAGTCGGCCTGTAGCTGCTCCGAAGGTGTCCCCGGGTTTCCTGGTAGACACTCACCCTCTCAGGCCACGGCCAGTAGCTGGGCCTTGGCGGCTTGTAGCCACACCCCTAGGAAGCCACAGCCAGTAGCCGGGCCCTATGGCAGTAAGTGGCCTGGAGCCGCCCCGCCACCTAAACTTGACTCCTGTTCCCCAACCCCCAGCGCAGAGGACATAGAGGAGTATTGGAGAGGCCCTGTAGTCTCCCCCGGCCTCTGCGTCCTACGACTGACTCTGGAGGAGACCCACCTGATGGACCCTGATGCAGACTGGTGCCGCAGCCCCCTCCTGTTGGCGCCGCCCAGCCCTGGGGACCGCAGTCCTCGGGAACCCCAGACCCTCCCAAAAATGCCCAGGTGGGAACTCCCTACACCTCGACGGCGGAGGACCTCCCCCTCTGTCAGGAGCCTGAACGACCGGTTCAGGCAATTGTTCGGCCCCAGTCCTGAGGGCTGCACTCCTGTCCCCAGCCCTGAGAGTACAGGACCCTTTGCCACCCATAGCCCCAGACGAGAGCAGACGCCCCTGCACGTGATCCCGTGCCCCCTGAGCACGAAGACTCCTAGTGGTACCCAGCCCCGTCAGTAGCAGAGCTGCGTGGCCCGTCAGCCGGATCCTTGGCATCAGATGAACCATAGTGACTGTGACTGTGTAATAATAGTGGTCAAGTGGTGACGAGGCGGAATAGTGAACTGACTGTGATAGATCAAAGTGTTAGAAAGAGGAATAGACACAGTGAAAGGCTATACAGTAATAAGACAAACACCAGGGCCGTGGAGTAAGTGATGGTAATTGATCAAAAGTAACTTACAAGTAGAAAATAACAAAGTGAACACACTACCACTAGACTCTACTTCAGACTACCATAATCACAATTAGACCCCAGTACTGTACACCTCCCCCCATTTTGTGACAAATAGCTCTAGCATCTCCACTCGCATAAAGGCCCTGGAATATACTAATTTAGAACATTCCGCCTCAAGTATTGTTTTCACTATATTCCCAGACAGTATCCTGCGAGATACTATTAACCCTATCTAGTTATAAGAGTTTATGATCACCCAGAACATCGTGTCTGTAACATCTGCGGATTCCCTTGTCTGACTGAGTAATACACGTGTAAGGTTATTGCATGGAGTTTTTGTCCTGCCTCTGTCCTATTTGTCCAAGCCCCGCGCTCGAAAGAGAACCCCGCTACAAGTTAGGTGCTTAAGTTACGGGAAGCCGAGGCTAAAACACCTAGCATTACAATAATAATAATAATAATAATAATAACAATGGTAGTAGTAGTAGTAGTAGTAGTAGTAGTAGTAGCAGTAGCCGTAACAGTAGCAGTAGTAGTAGTAGTAGCAGTAGTAGTTATTGCTGTAGTTGTGGTAGTAGTAGCAGCAGAAACAGCAACAGCTGCTGCAGCAATTTGAGTATTATTATTTAAATATTAATCATATAATAATAATAATAATAATAATAATAATAATAATAATAATACATGATAATAGTAATAATAATAATAATAATAATAATAATAATAATAATAATAATGGTAAAGTCTTTTCTTCCAAACAGCCAATCTTCCAAAGGAAATTACCAGCTCGAATAACACCTTCGTGCTTTTAAAAGTATATACATTTTTCATACACAGTACAAGCGTCATCTGCAGACGTGGCAAAAACTAAGCATAGCAAAGTAGTAGTAATAGTAGTAGTAGTAGTAGTAGTAGTAGTACTTGCAGTAGTAGTAGTAGTGGTAGTAGTAGTAACTCCAGGTTCATCTGAGACGTGAACCCAGTGGACTCCAGGCTGAAGCTGCCCTCATCCTGCAGCAACCATTCTCCTATCGCGAGATAAGGAAGTAATTGAGGGACGCTTGTAAAATCTGATTGTTGCGCCACCTGATGACACTGGTGCCACCACGTGAAGGCGTTCCTAAGCTTTGCAATGCAAAATTGAATGAAAGTCCATCGATAAGACCCCCCCCCTCTCTCTCTCTATTAATATATATATATATATATATATATATATATATATATATATATATATATATATATATATATATATATATATATATATATATAAGTAATTCCTACCTACGCGACTGGGGACTGTGGTGGTATTGATTGGAGAGAGAGAGAGAGAGAGAGAGAGAGAGAGAGAGTCCATACTCGCGTTTTGTGTAATGTGCATGTCGCTTCATTATGTGCGTGATATGTGTACGTATGTGTTTGTTTCTGTTCATTGTGTAGTTAGTTTTTCTATTTTAATATGTGCCTGTGTTTTGCATGTATGCCTATTTGTGTGTTTGTCAAATTGTACGTGTAATTTTGTTGACTGTGGTTTGTTTTCGAATGATGTGTTCGGGTTTGTTTTGCCAGTATGTGTGTGTTTGTGTGTGTGTGTGTGTGTGTGTGTGTGTGTGTGTGTGTGTGTGTGTGTGTGTGTGTGTGTGTGTGTGTGTGTGTTTCTCATCTTTGCAGTGAGTGTGTACCAGTAAATGAAATGACGATCTGAGTACACATATGTTGGTGTCTGTCAGCAAGCGTGTGTGAGCATATGACAAATCTGCGTATATATCAAGCTTAGCTCCCAGCATGTGTGATTTGTGTCATCCCTGTGTGCGCGGGTGTGTACGTATAATACTTGTGAAACTCGTGTGTGTGTGTGTGTGTGTGTGTGTGTGTGTGTGTGTGTGTGTGTGTATGACATGTCTCTTCGTGTGCGTGGCGTGTGTGTACTTTGGGAGAGGGATAACAGGCTTAATTTCTAGTGTGCGTGTTTGCTATTCGGAGAAGTGTGTGTGTGTGTGTGTGTGTGTGTGTGTGTGTGTGTGTGTGTGTGTGTGTGTGTGTGTGTGTGTGTGTGTGTTCGTTAAGACGTTATTTATAGGATATGTGCGTGCGATTAAGGTGCAGGTGTATGAATGAATGTATGATACGTGTTTGCTTAGGCACAGTATCAAAGATAGGAACAGACAGACGAACAGACAGTTTTACACACACACACACACACACACACACACACACACAAATACAGAAACAGACGCACTAAAACTGTTGGCCTGCCATTTGT
>NC_137057.1:31155454-31197954 GCF_032717465.1 Coenobita brevimanus
GCTGGGACGTTGTGGCTGGCTTCCTCTAAAGTAGAATTTCTGTTCAATTGTAGTGGCATAGATATCTGCTTTCCAATGTGGGTCATTTGTAAAAGTTGCCATCTGGAGATTTTAGTGGAGGAATGGATGATGACTTGTTAAAGTTATTACTGAAAGAAACGAGAGTTGACCAGAATATTCTATTGTCATTAGGGTTGTTATGTAGTTTTGATGCTTGGTTTGGAGAAAGTTTGGTTTAGCAAGATTTATTACAGCTTTTGCATCGTTTCTAGCAATTTTGAACGGAGAGAGTGATTCAGATGTTTTTTATTTTAAGTAAGAGACCTTAAAAGTATTCATATGGTAAGGGAGAGGAATTTACAGCTATAAACAATAAATTTTATCGGCTTTGGCGAAGGTATATGCTCTGTGTGCTTCCTTGTTTTTCAGTGCACTCTTGTTACTCATCTTCATACTTGTCTTAGGAAAGAGGTCTGGATGATGATGATGATGATGATAATGATTCTTGCTACTACTTGATAAATTTATTCAGCTTTAGAGAGACATTCCGAACATCAGGCGTTAGATATAGCATTCATTTTTCCCTGCACCACAAAAGGCGTCCTTAAAGTTTTAATATCTTCGTCTTGAGGTGGCTATAACTGGTTCACTTTACCTTGTCCTAAAATTCTCATCCCTACTTCTTGAATGAAGAAGTATAATAACAGATTAACATCAGGATATGATGCTAGTCACGAAGAAGCGCCATGGAAAGAATGTAGGGCCACGGCATTGTCTTTTTCTACCACTGAGCTTTTTGAAATAAGCTGCAAAAGAATGAAAATTTGGTCCAAGTTAAAGTGAATGAACAATAGATCAAAATACAAAGCGTCACTGAAGTGAAAATGCTAACATTTATAGTATGAAGACGTCTTTATGCAGTACTATCAGTGCTTCCAGGCGGTGTTAGGGTTAGCCAGGTTACGTTTTTTTTTTGTTTTTTTTTTGGGGGGAGGGGGGAGAGGGGTCAGCGTCTTTGCTTCCCCTCCAATCCATTGCGCGCTGTAGTATGGGGCTCGTGAACTTTCTGTGGCTATACAATTATTCAACACTACAATTTCAAATCTGTGGCCATTCATAAAAAACCGTAAAGAACCGACAGATATATATTGTGAGTTATCGTACTCCCCTCATGCGATTTCATTCAGCGTGGGAAAGGACTCTTTGACTTGAAAGGGTTAGGGGCAACCTCCCTTAACCTCTTTATCAGATATTTTCTTTACATCATTCTTGTAATCCACCACTGGTGGTGGGTGACAGCGCCCACCAACCACTCACTCCAAGCAGTGCTGCCTTGAGTTGCCTGTAAACTGAGAGACAAGAAGGGTGACCACTCCCAACCCTCCAACTATCGTCCAATTGCTTTAACGTCCTGTATTTCAAAAGTTTTTGAGTCAATTCTTAATAGAAAAATTTTAAGGCATCTTTCCTATCACAACCTTCTTTCCGATCGTCAGTATGGGTTCCGTCAGGGACGCTCCACTGGCGATCTTCTCACCTACCTTTCAGACTCCTGATCATCCTCCTTTCGGGACTTTGGCGAAAGCTTTGCCATTGCACTTGACATCTCAAAGGCTTTCAATCGAGTCTGGCATAAATCTTTAATTTCCAAACTGCCCTCCTACGGTTTCTATCCTTCTATCTGTGCCTTCATCGCTAGCTTCCTTTCTGGTCGTTCTATAGCCGCTGTTGTAGACGGCCATCGTTCTTCTCCTAGATCTATCAACAGTGGTGTTTCTCAGGGCTCTGTCCTATCACCAACTCTCTTCCTTTTATTCATCAATGATCTTCTAAGTTGTACATCTAACCCTATCCACTCATACGCTGATGACTCCACCCTTCACCTTTCCATTCGGTTCCCGCAATGCCCATCTCAACAGTTACTTCAAGAAACAAGGGATGAGGCTATGGCACACCTAATGTCTGACTTGGCTCATGTCTCTGACTGGGGTAAAATAATATGGTTGTCTTTAATGCATCTAAGACTCAGTTCTTACACCTATCAACCCGACAAAATCTTCCACAGCTATACCCGCTAATGTTTAATAATATTCAGCTTAATCCTGCATCATCCTTGAACATGCTTGGGGTTTCATTTACTCGGGACTTGTCTTGGAAAGATCATATTACATCTCTTGTAAAATCTGCTTCCAAGAGATTGGGTGTGCTAAGCCGACTCCGCTCTTTCTTTACCCCTGCACAATTGTTGACTCTATACAGGGGTTTTATCCGCCCCTGTGTGGAGTACAACTCTCATGTGTGGGGAGGCTCCCCACATACAGCTCTTCTCAATAGGGTGGAGTCAAAGGCTTTTCGTCTCATTAACTCTCCTCCTCTTACTGACTCCCTTCAACCTCTGTCTCTTCGCCGCACTGTTGCATCTTTATCTCTTTTCTATCGCTACTTTAATGGTCACTGCTCCTCTGAACTGTCTGCTTGCATTCTTCCACCTCTACGACGGGCACGTAGCACCCGTCTGGCAGCAAACTCTCATCCCTTTTCTGTCCAACTCTCTAATGCAAGAGTTAACCGTTACTCCCAGTCTTTCATTTATGCAACAGGTCAGCTCTGGAACTGTCTCCCTCTGTCTGTATTTCCTGCTGCCTATGATCTCCAGTCTTTCAAACGTAGTGTGTCCAGGCATCTTAAAATGATCGGATCTTGAATTTGGCTCTCTATTGTATTTTGTTTTTCTCTTGGAGGGAACTGTTACTGCGGGCTCATGGCCTTTGGTTCCTTCTTCCTCGCATAAAAAAAAATATATATTTCAGGACACCATTTACTCATTACTCTGGGTGGAAACCATTTAACCAGCATGTGGACGCCTGGTGGGCTAAAGGGTTAAGATGACTCCAACTGGATGTGCTCACTTAGAAGCGAGTGACTGATCACCTTTGCCTTGAATGTGTGGGCGAAGTAAATATTTTTTTTTTTTTATGGTCTTGAGAAGCTCCTCATAAGGAAAGGTTAACTCTATAGCTACTAGAAACTATTTATTTTCACCTGATGGAACTGGACCACTACCACAGTTTCACTGCTAACTGCATGCAATTCGATGAGCCTTAATTATGAGGTGGGAATCAGCTTCTTTTATTACTTATCCAATCGACCCTCCATCCTGACTGCGAGTACACTTGGCCATCAACGAACCTGAAAGGAACTACAGATCTTTGTTGCGTTAGAACTCCTTGGTTACCAGTCAGATCAACTCTCAGTTTGATTACACATGGCCAAGAGCTGAGCTTAAAGGGGTTAGGGATCTCCATCACATAAGAACTTCTTGGTTACCAGCCAGACCAGCCCTCCAGTCTGACTGTACTCTGGTATCAACTGACCTGAAAAGTTAGGGATCTTCGCCAGGTTATATATATATAAAAAAAAAAAAAAAAAAAAAACTCTATACCAGTAAAATCCTTCAAGATGAAAGTTAGTTTGAGAGCTCCTTAGTGACTTAAACTTCTTCCAGGCTGTCCACTACCTCGCTACCAAGTTTGTGTCCTTAGAAAACACTGCTGGCACATTCGTCAGTGTGGGGTTTTAGACGTGAGAGAGAGAGAGAGAGAGAGTAGTGGTGGTGATGGTTGTGGTGATGGTTGACTTGTGGCAGTGGTCGTTGTACTGGTGGTTATGGCAATGGTGATGGTGTCTACTGTATAGTTATGGTGGTGGTTGAGGTGGTGGTGCTGGTGGTGACTGTGGATGTGGTACCAACGGTGGACATAATAGTGGTAATTCTGAGAGTGGTGTTTTAGTTGTGGTGCCGGTTGTGGTAGTAATGGTTGTGATAAAGGTAGTGATGGTAGGGGTGGTTGTATTTGGGCATTACTGAATAGTTGTTTATGCAGTGACATGAACTTGCTATAGTGTGTTGGTATTTCTGACTGGGTTTCCTTATATTCAAATGTTTCTTAACTCTGAATGGATAGATGGAGAAAGAGGGACAGATCGACGGGTAGATAGGAAAGACAGATGAATAAATTGATGGACATATAGATAGATGGATGGACGGATGATTGTTTGGACAGGTTAATGGAGAGATTTATGAAAAGATGGATGGGTAGATGAAAATGAACAGACGGATTGATAACAGATAGATAGATAGAGAGACAGATGGACAGACAAACTGCTGAGAAGATAAATAATTGGATGAATTAATGGATGGACACGTGAATGACGAATAGATGAATTAATACAGAGATAGGTAGGTAATACGCATATAACCGGAAAAATATCTAGAATAATAGATACACGGATATTAACATATACTCCCAGCACACAAACACCCATACACCCCAGCAAAATAATTACATTTTAATCTTGACCGGTCAGACAATTTTCAGACATTTATTTTTTATTCAAGGAAGAAGGAACCAAAGGTCAGGAGCCCGCAAACCCTTCCCTCCAAGAAGAACACAAAAACAGTACAAAAGAGAGCCAAATTCAAGATTTATTCATTTCCAGATGCCTAGACACATAGTGTTTCAAAGACTGGAGATCATAGGAAGTAGGAAATACAGAAAAAGGGAGACAGTTCTAGAGTTTACCTATTGCATAAATGAAGGACTGGGAGTAACGGTTAACTCTTGCATTGGAGTGTTGGACAGAAAAGGGATGAGAGTTTGTTGCTAGACTCATGCTACACGCCCGTCGTCGAGGTGGAGGGATGCAAGCAGGCATTTCAGAATAGCAGTGACCATTGAAGTAGCGATAGAAAAAGAGATAATGATGCAACAGTGCAACGAAGAGACAGAGGTTGTAGGGAGCCAGTAAGATGAGGAGAGTTAATGAGAAAAAAAAAGCCTTTGACTCCACCATATTGAGAAGAGCTGCATGTGGGGAGTCTACCCTTATATAAAAGTTGTACTATACTCAGGGGCGAATAAAACCTGTGTATAAAGTCTACTACTCTGCAGGGGTAAAAAAGGTACAGAGTCGGCTTAGCACACCTAATCTCTTGGAAGCAGATTGTACAAGAGATGTAAAATGATCTTTCCAAGATAAGTCGTGAGTGAATGAAACCCCAAGTATGTTTAAGGATGATCCAGGATTGTGGTGGATATTATTAAACATTAGTGGGTACTCCTGTGGAAGAATTTGTCGAGTTGATACATGTAAGAACTGAGTCTTTGAAACAACAAGATTATTTATACCCCAGTCAGAGATAAGAGCAAAGTCAGACATTAGGTGTGCCATAGCTTCATCCCTTGTTTGTTGCAGTAACTGCTAAGATGGACTTTGTGGGAACCGAATGGAAAGGTGAAGGGTGGAATCATCAGCATATTAGTGGACAGGATTAGATGTACAGCTTAGAAGGTCATTGATGAATAACAGGAAGAGAGCTGGTGATAGGACAGAGCCCTGAGGAACACCAATGTTGATAGATCTAGGAGAAGAACAATGGCCATCTACAACAGCAGCTGTAGAAGGGCCAGAAAGAAAGCTATAGATGAAGGCACAGATCGAAGGATAGAAACCGTAAAAGGCAGTTTGGAAATTAAAGATTTATGCCAGACTCGATCAAATGCCTTTGAGATGTCAAGTGCAATGGAAAAGCTTTCGCCAATGTCCCGAAAGGAAAATGACCAGGAGTCTGAAAGGTAGGTGAGAAGATCGCCAGTGGAGCGTCCCTGACAGAACCCATACTGACGATCAGAAAGAAGGATATGATAGGAAAGATGCTTTAAATTTTTTCTGTTAACAATAGACTTGAAAATTTTTAAGACACAGGATGTTAAAGCAATTGGATGATAGTCAGAGGGTTGGGAATGGTCACCCTTCTTTGGGACTGGCTGATTGAGAGTAAACTTCCATTAAAATGGAAAGGTGCAAGTTGATAGAAGAGGTGAAAGAGTTTACCTAGGCAGGGTGTAAGCACTGAAGCACAGTTCTTGAGGACAACAGGAGGGACTCCATTAGGCCCATATGCTTTGTTAATATTGAGGTCAGTGATGGCAGAAAATACATCAGCTGAAGAGATTTTAATGTCAGCTATGAGGAAGTCAGAGGGGGGAAGTGATGGAGGAACAGCCCAGGAATCATCTAAGGTGGAATTGGAGGAGAAAGTCTGAGCGAAGAGATCAGAGTAGAAAAGAGAGGGAAAGATGTTGAGGTAAAGTTGTTAGAAAGGTTTTTGACAAGATGCCAGAAGGAGCGGAAAGAATTCGAGTTGGAGAATTGACAGGATTTAGTATGGATGAAATTATTTTTAGCAGGTCGAAAAACAGACTTAGTACTATTTCGGGCAGAAATGTAAAGATGATGTGATTCAGGGATGGGTTGGCTCTCGTACCTTTTATAGGTCCTTTCCTTGTTGTGGAGAGCATTAGAACAAACCCGTCCAGCATATGTTGCTATGAGTGCTCCCCCTCAGCTGGGCATGCCCGACAAAAATCAGCAACATCATCTATTTTTAAACCTTGATATCTCACTTAATTAATACTTAACCAAATATAACAAACAAGGTCTCATATTACTCACCCACCCTTCGAATTCAAGCAGATTGCATCAGATGGTCCATGAAGTGTGCACAGGGAGAGTGAGTGAGTGGGGAATGAGGGCAATTTTTTTTGTTTTTTTCCTGGTGTCCGTATGCGTGGCGGAGGTTCGGTAACTCAACTAAGGCTTACACTAACACTCCACAATGATAACACTTCGATAACACTTCCAGGAGACCAAAATCCACTACAAACACTGTTTACGTGAATATTTTTCCATATTTGGTCATATTCGGTGTAGGTAGGCCGGTCATCATAGCAATGACCTTCAACTCAGGCTGCCCGCCTCCACCTCCACCACCATCCTGCCTTACAACAGACAGACACTATCTCTCTCTCTCTCTCTCTCTCTCTCTCTCTCTCTCTCACACACACACACACACACACACACACACACACACACACACACACACACACACACACACACCGCTTGCTGGCTCAGTGGTAACGTTCTCGCTTGCCATCTGGTGGACGGAAGTTCGCGCTTAGCTCAGTTTGTGAAAAGTTTCACTGATGAAGTGGGTGGGTACTGTCCCCCTTGAGCAAGGGGATGTGTGTGTGTGTATGTGTGTGTGTGTGTGTGTGTGTGTGTGTGTGTGTGTGTGTGTGTGTGTGTGAAGGTCACAGCCTTGCCCTTAGATCGGACTATATAAGCTCTCAGCTCCCTTCCAGGAGGGTAAAAGCTGACGATCACGACCATCAAGTGATCTTGATCGACCCGGTGAATTACACACACAGGCGGAAATGTATGTTTGGTTAGAATTGTCGCTCGATTCTGGCACTGCTGAGCAAGAAGTCTGGGTATTACAACTACTAGAAATAATACTATAATTACTAGAAGTACAAGTACAACTACACTACAACTATTAGTACTACTACAACTGCCACTATTACAACTGCTACTAATACTACAGCTACCACTACCACAACTACTACTATTACAACAACTACCACAACTACTACTATTACAACTACCACGGCCACTACCATTACTACCACACCTACAACACATACAACCACAACTGCTACCACTACAAGTACTACTACAAAATAAACACAAAAAAAATAATTGTGAACAAAGTACTGGTAGTTATTTATGTACTGCCCATAACCGGAATTACTTACCATTATGACAATCTCTTTCCTTTGAGTTAAACTTTTTCACCATAAGAAATATGTATAGACAAATATTTTCAAAATAAAATAAGACATCAAGTTTATCATGAAACAAACTTTTTGCTTCCATTATTCACAAAAAATATACACAGAGCAGTAAAATCACTTTTTCTATTTCCACAAAGAATAACATACTGGTATGTACAAAGCTAACTTATGCACAATACCCAGACTCCTGCCACTCGGTCTTTGAGTGGAAACTGAAGAAAGTTAGTGCACAGTGCCACCTCATATTCAGTGCACCACCACCTCATCATACGGTGTTGCTGTGGTCGGCACGATGAAGTGGTGCAAACATAGCAACGCCAGAAGGCTTCTTTGCCTGCAGGTGTGTGAAGTAGTATTTCCATGAAATGTCTGCTGGGGTAGTCCCTGCATTGCAGGTGGTCAGGCAATTGCTGCACACTGTGCCTCCGTTTCATGGAAGGATTTACCTGTCTATACCTCTCCAGAAGGCCGTAAATTACATCCTTCTCGAACTGCCTGAGGGATGTGTTGGTCTGTGTAACTTCCTCCTATCGAATGAAGGCATTCAGTACACAGATGTCCAGTACACGTAGGAATGCCTTCTAATACCACTTACAAAATCCCCTCAGACAGTCGATGGTGGAGATCTGCATATCAGATTTATCGATGAGTCGCATGTTCACGTTACAGGCGATAATTGCATCAGGCTTGAAGACTGGCTGCCTCGTTCTCCTATCGACCTTGCCTGTGTCGATCAACGTACCTTCATGGACCGTGGAGAAGACATTCACCTTTCTCTTATAGTACCAGTGAATTGCTAGTAGTTTACCTGATTTCAAGGTCCTGCAATCCCCCTTCACTGTGCCTTTGGCAAAGGATGGCCAGTACTTCCTCTTTGCACAAACAGTGCCAATTTTGTGTTATTCCAGGTTCCTTGCAACACCTGGTGCTATGTAATAATTATCAGTGTAAAGGATATGGTTGCCACCGAAGTACCTGTCCATTAGCTTCTTGACAGTTGAGCCACGGAAGCCATGGGGATCGTCCTTCGAGAACACCGCATCACTTGCTGTATACACAACGAAATCCAAGACTTACCCAATCTTGCAATCACACAATACAAAAAAACTTTATTCCGAAATTATATCTCTTCGAAGGAATGTACTGAATGAAGGCAAGATGTCCCCTGAACAAAACAAGCGACTTGTCGATAACAACCTTCCGGAATGGCCTGACAAAAGATCGAAATTTTTCCTTCATTGACTCCAGAATCGAGCGAATTTTCCACAGCCTATCATTCAGATGTGGGCCCATATTCATGGGAAAATGCAGCTACCTCAGGATGTCAAGATAGCAGTCATGTGGTATATACTTACCGAATACTGGCGTTGTAGCAATATCGCCCACTAGCCAATAATCGTGTATATTGTGTTTCCTAACACAAGGCATCAGCATAGTCAGTGTTATCCAAACACATTTTACTAACATTTGTCACACTTCATTCTTTCATCTTTGCACTCTCTCAGGTGCGAGATCTCAGCCCAGTTGCAGCAGAATTCCCTGAAACTATTCACTTTCTTCACAATGAACTCCATCACTGCTGTAGTGAAAAAAGCAAGGAAGAAATCCACTGTAGAAGAAGCTCTGTTACAAGGAAATTCTGGCTGCACACCTGCATTTGTGTCATCAGACACATAGGTACACTCACGATCAATAATTTCTGCTCAGGGGTGCCCTCTTCTTACCCCAATATACCTAGGGAAGACGGGAAGGGGGGACGAAACGAGCTCCACCCGCCTCTACCCCAGCTCCTAACCCTCCCCCATACCCCTACCCCTACCAGCCCCCCACTCGTCATTTTTAACTGACAGTTACATCTCAAGCTAACCTCATGGTCACATTACTGATACACAAATATAACACATTAGGATATGTAAAAGAGTATATAATATGACTGTGGACACGCTGCAGCAAGAAATTAATGCATTTAACATTGACAATAAAACAAAAACGTTAATTAACGGCAATCCCAGGCCTCGTGCGTTGGGTGTTTGCATGCGTCCGTGTCTGTGCCTGAGTGTTTGGTGTTTATGTCTGTGTTGTTCAGTGTGTGTGTGTGTGTGTGTGTGTGTGTGTGTGTGTGTGTGTGTGTGTGTGTGTGTGTGTGTGTGTGTGTGTGTATTTACCTAATTGTATTTACCTAATTGTATCTTTACAGGAATGAGTCAAGCTCGTACTGTCCCGTGTCTTAAACCATATTTATCGTACATATCCTTAAAAATGTGAATTGTTTTGGCACACACTATTTCATTCGGTAGTGCATTCCATTGATCAATTGCTCTGTTTGGGAAACTGAATTTCCTTACGTCTTTATCACCTCTCTTCTTATGCAATTTTTTGCAGTGTCCTCTTGCTGATAATTCTCCATATGTTAAGTAATCATTTACGTCTATTTTCTCCTTTCCTGATATGCATTTATATATAGCATTATCATGTCACCTCTTTTCCTTCTCTCCTGTAGTGTTGGTAGATTCAGTTTATTTAGTCTTTCTTCGTAGCTTAGGTCCCTTAAGCTTGGTATCCATCTTGTAGCGGCCCTTTGAACTTTTTCAATCTTGTCTATGTGCTTTTTGAGATGAGGACTCCAGACTACTGATGCATATTCCAGTGTTGGTCTAATGAATGATGTTATTATCCTTCTTAGCATGTCTTCATTTATGTATGTGAATGCTATTCTCATATTTGCAAGCAGTGTATACATGTTCCGTACCTTCTCGCTGATGTGGTCAGCCGGAGATAGTCTGTTATTGATAATCACACCTAGGTCTTTCTCTCTTTCTGATGTGTATAGGGTTTTATTTCCTAACTTATAATCCCAATCAGGTCTTTTTCCACTTTTACCAAACTTGATTACATGACACTTGTCCACATTGAATTCCATTTGCCATGTACTACTCCATTCATGAAGTTTATTTAACTCTTCTTGAAGCTCTTTACAAGAGTCTGTGTTAGTAATTCTCCTTTGTATTTTTGCATCATCTGCAAACATATTCAGATAGCTCTCATTTCCAGTGTTACTGTATATATCATATATATACACTAAAAACATGATTGGTGCCAGCACTGAACCCTGTGGTACTCCACTAGTCACTTCTTTCCATGATGAGTAGTTTCCTCTTAGTACTGTCCTCATTTCTCTTTTTATGAGAAAGTCTTGCATCCAACAAAACAGTTTGCCTCGAATTCCTCCTTGATGGTACAGTTTCCATAAAAGTCTTTGGTGTGGTACTGTGTCAAAAGCTTTCTTGAAATCTAAATAGATACTGTCCACCTATCCTTCCCTTTCCTGTATTGTGTTTGTTACTCTGTCATAGTAGCTCAACAGATTAGTAACACATGATTTTCCTTTTCTGAAACCAAACTGTCTTTCTGTTATCATACTGTGTTCTTCTAGATGATTTACCCAAGCTTTTCTTATAAGTTTTTCTAATACCTTGCTTACAACACTAGTCAGTGATACTGGTCGGTAGTTGAGTGGATTTTGTCTATTTCCTTTCTTGAATAAGGGGACAATATTTGCTTTTTTCCAAATATCAGGTAGTTTACCTTGACTCAAGGATTTCTTGAAAATTATAAATAATGGTTTACTTAACTCCTTTGCACATTCTCGTAATACCCAACATGAAATTTCATCAGGACCACTTGCTTTTCCTCTGTCTAATCTACTTAACTCCTGTATTACTTTTTCTGCTATTTGTATATCTGGTAGTATGTGTGGACATGCGTGTTCCACATAGTCCCTCTCAAAGTTAAGAGTAGGTAAGAGATGGATGAGAGTTAGAAGGGTTAGGTGTGGCAGGGAGGTTTTGAAAGTGAGTGAGTTGGATAAAAGAGAGAAAAAGATAGAGTATCAGGAGAAATTGAAAGATGAGTGGAACGCAGTGAAAGATCGGGAAAATGGCAGCGTGGAGGAGGAATGGCAGTTGTTTGAGAGTGCTGTGGTGGGGCATGCAGAAGAGGTGTGTGGTGTGAGACGTGTGGGTGGTGGTGTAAGAAAAGGAAGTGAATGGTGGTGCGTGGAAGTAAGTATGGCTGTGGCTGAGAAGAGACGTGCATATGAAGTGTGGCTGCAGAGGAAGGATGAGACGTCATATGAAAGGTATAAGGAGAAGAGGAATAGAGCGAGAAGGGCTGTGCGTGATGCTAAAGTGGCAGCAGATGAGAGGTGGGGTAGGCGGCTGACAGAGAATTTTCAGCAAAATAAGAAAATGTTTTGGAAGGAGGTGAAAAGGGTGCGAAAGGGAGAGTCTGGGAAGGAAGAACGAGTAAAAGCAGAGGATGGAAGGATGTTAATTGAGATGGATGCAGTAAGGAAGAGATGGGCAGAGTATTTTGAAAGATTGTTAAATGTAGAGGAGGAAAGGGTGGCTGAGATTGTGGCGGATGGAAGGGTGGAAGGAATAAATGTGTTGGGAGAGTTGAATGATTCTTTGATCACGAAGGAGGAAGTGGAGAAGGCAGTAAAGGAGATGAAAACAGGGAAAGCTGCAGGTATGGATGGGTGTGCTGTGGAATGCCTGAAGAGTGGTGGAGTGACTATTGTTGACTGGTTAGTAAGATTGTTGAATGTGTGCTTTGAGAAAGGTATGGTGCCAATTGGCTGGGCAAGTGCTTGTGTGGTCCCGTTGTATAAAGGCAAGGGTGATAAGTATGAATGTACTAGCTTTAGGGGTATAAGTCTGTTGAGTGTTGTAGGTAAGGTGTATGGTAGAGTGTTAATTATGAGAGTTAGAGAGGGTACAGAGGGAGTGATTAGTGATGAGCAGTGTGGCTTTAGGAGAGGGAGGGGATGCGTTGATCAGGTGTTTGCTGTGAGACAAGTGTGTGAAAAGTATTTAGCGAAAGGCAAGGATGTGTTTTGGGCATTTATGGATTTAGAGAAAGCGTATGATAGAATTGATAGGGAGGCTTTGTGGACTGTTTTAAGATTGTATGGACTTGATGGTAGGTTACTAAAAGGGGTGAAAAGTTTTTATGTAAATAGTAGAGCGTGTGTAAGAGTGGGAAATGCTGTGAGTGATTGGTTTCCCGTGAGAGTGGGGCTGCGACAGGGATGTGTGATGTCGCCTTGGTTGTTTAATATTTACATGGATGGTGTTGTAAGGGAGGTGAATGCAAGAGTTTTAGGTGGTCTGAGTCTGGTAAATGTTGATGGAGGAGAGTGGAATCTGAAGCAGCTGCTGTTTGCAGATGATACTGCACTGGTGACTGATTCAGAGGAGAGATTGAGACAGTTGGTAGAGGAGTTTGGAAGGGTGTGTGAAAGGAGGAAATTGAAAGTAAATGAGAATAAGAGTAAAGTGATGAAGTGTACGAGGTTGATAGATGGTAGGGGGATGAATATAGTTTTGAATGGTGAGTTGCTTGAGGAGGTAGATTGTTTTAAATATCTAGGGTCACATGTTGCTGTGGATGGAAGAATAGATGCAGAAGTGAAGTTTAGAATAAATGAAGTAGGAAAGGTGCTGGGAGGAATGAAAAAAGTGTTTAAATGTCGTTCGCTTAGAATGGATGTAAAGAGAAGGCTGTATGAGGGTGTTGTGGTACCGACAGCATTATATGGGGCTGAAACATGGAATATGGGTGTAGCAGAGAGGAAAAGTTTGAATGTAATGGAGATGAGATGTCTGAGGAGTATGTGTGGAGTGACGCGTATGGATTGGGTGCGAAATGATGAAGTGCGAAGGAGAACTGGAGTTGTTCGGGAGATGGCTGGTAGAGTTGAGCAGAGGGTGTTGCAATGGTTTGGGCATATGGAGAGAATGGAAAATGAGCGATTGGTGAAAAAGATAACTAGATCTGATGTGAGAGGTGTAAGGCTGAGAGGAAGACCACGAATAGGATGGATGGACAGTGTGAAGAGAGCGCTGGATGTGAGAGGGATGTCTGTTGAGCAAGGAAGAGTGGCTGTGCGTGACAGAAATAAATGGAGAGAAATTGTGAATGAATAAGTGATGACGCAGCCCTGAGGGGATATTCTCCCGTATTTGGTCTGATCAGCTAGTCAGGTCAGGTGCGGGTAAGGGGATGGGTCTGTTATGATGTGGCAGGGGTAAACCAGTTCTGCTGTCGGGCCCTGCTGCGGATGTCACTGATTGCATTGCCTAGTTGACCCTTGTGCGGTGTGGTGCGGTGAGGATCTGTCCGTTCTCCCCTTTGGGGCTAAGATGCGAATGAATGTGTTTGAATGGATGAGTAAATGGAGAGTGAGTCGTCCTGTCTCGGCTACCTCCCTTTTCTTGGGGGAAGCAGCCTAGGTATATAGATAGATAGATAGTAAAAACTAATTGGAAATTCTTATTTAGTGCTTCACAAATCTCTTTCTCTTGTGTATAAGTGATTCCCTCGTCCGTAATGGATTGTATTATATCTTTTACTTTAGTTTTGCTTCTGATATAGCTGTGAAACAGCTTTGGTTGATCACTACTTTTATTTATTATATCCTCCTCAAACTGTTTTTGGGCTTCCCTCCTTATTCTTGTATAGTCGTTTCTTGCCTGTTTGTAATTATTATACGTCCTTTCACTATTGTGTCTTCTGTAGCTATTCCACAACAAATCTCTTCTTTCTTTTGATTTTTTACATTCTGTATTGAACCATTTCTGTATTTTCTTATCTGCTTCTTTGTGCTGTGGGATGTACTTCTGGACTCCTATTTCATAAAATTCACAAAATTTTTTATATACAGCATTTAAATCTTGTCCTCTAAGCTCATTTTCCCAATCAACTTCTAAGAAATACTTCTTTAGGTCTTGATAATTTCCCTTTTTATAGTTTAGGCTCTTTTTGTAACTATCATTGCTGTTTACTATGTCATATGCTATCCTGAAGTTATAATTTAGTACTGCATGATCGCTTTTGCCGAGTGGAGGGTGATATATTAAACTGTCAGTATCATTTTCTTGCCTTGTAAATATTAGATCTAGCACTGAAGGTACATCAAGTCCTCTTTTTCTGGTGGTTTCCCTCACATGTTGCGTTAAGAAAAACTCTTGTACGAGATCCAGGAGCTTTTGGTCCCGACAGCTTTCTTGGCTATTTATATCTAGAGTATTCCAATTTATATTTGTATTGAAAGTCCCCAGTTAGTATAATTCTTTCCGATTTCTCTTCCATTTTATGTAGCAATGATCTTACACTCTGAATTGTACTCTCTGCCAGGTCCTCATATTCGTCTCTTTCCCATGTGTTTGATTTGGGTGGCATGTACAAATTGGCTACAATTACTTTACCTTCAGATGTGTCGATCTCTACTGCAATCAGTTCTACTTGTGATGGTATATCTAGTTTTATTTCCTTGACTTTTAGATTTTTCTTAGTTAATATTATAATTCCTCCTCCTTTTTTTAAATATCTGTCTCTTCTCCATATATTGTATTCCTCTAAGTTTAGTATGTCATTTGATATCCTTGGTATTAATTTTGTTTCAGTTAGGCATATTATTTGTGGTTCATTTTCTCTGACATAATCATTCATCTCTAGTAATTTAGATACCATTCCATCCACATTTGAGTACATCAACTTTATCATCTAGTTTATATACTTGTCATGACATGGTTCTACTACCTTCCTCCTTTTTCTTCCATCCTGTTTGTGTACCACTTTCGTACCTGCAATCCTATTACTTTGTAAAAAAAAAAAATTCTTCTTCTCCTCTTCTGATCTTCCCTCATTTTTTGTTTTTGCTTCCTCCCTTTTCTCTTTCAGTAATTCCAGTTCCTCTTGTGTTAGGCATCTTCTTATCCATACATTTTTGAACTCCTCTTTTTCCTTAAGATTCTTTGCATTTTTTAGTATCTCTTCCACAGTGTTTGCACTCTGGAAAGTCACATTTAGAGGTCTTGTCTTGCTTTTCTCGTATTTCCCTAACCTTTTGTGTTCCTCTATGTCTTTACTACAGATTTCCTCTGATACTTCTTTCAGTAAGCTCATTACATTTGCCATCTCCTTTTTGTCTCTTGTGATCTTGTTTTTAACTTCTTCCTCTTCTATACCAGTGATTACTATTGATTTGTTTATCTCTACTGAATCTCTGACTAACTTTGGATTGTTTTGGATTATTCTTTTCACCTCCATTTTAATGCTTTTTACCTCCACCCTTGTTTCTAAGTCTTTCTTTACTTTCACCATTTCAGCATACGTGGTTTCTACATCATTTTTGTAGCTTTGCACAGCTTCATTCACTTGTGTTATCTTCTCCTCAATATCACTGCTCTGGTCAATAAGACTGCTAACTTGCCTAATTGTCTTTGTGTCATTTTTGAACTCTTCCATAACACTCTCGTGATTGACTACTGTACTTGCCATTTCACTCATTTTCTTCCTAAGTGTACTCAATTCCACTGTTAGTTCACTGATGGTTGTGTCTTTCTTACTGGCCTCCCTTCCTAGTTTTTCTATTTCTTCCTTTTACAAGTACATCTGCTTCTTTATTTCATCAATTTCATTTTTGAAAGCCATTTCTAGTTTGTTTACACGTTCAACCAGTCTATTGTGGGTCTCTACTTCAACCAGTTCTTGGTAGAAATCATCATTTTGCTTTTTACCTTTATCCCTTTTCTTTTCCAAATTTGTTTTACTGAAGTATGTATCCATTTTGCAATACTTAAAGTGCAAAGCATGTACTTACAATCTCCGTGTTGTTGTAGTCTAAACAAACCTCAGAGATGACTCAGCGTATTCTTTCGTCTTGGTTCTATTTCCTGTTTTCACAAGTCTTGTTTAAACTTATTATTTTTTCCTTTTAATAATGAACAATCATTTAGTCTAACCTGGTACTGAGCTTGACTCATACAAAGATACTATTTAGGTAATGCCACTGGCCGTGATGATTTGGTACAGAGCGCCGGTGTCACATGTCCGCCTAGATTGAATCCCTGTGTGTGTGTGTGTGTGTGTGTGTGTGTGTGTGTGTGTGTGTGTGTGTGTGTGTGTGTGCGTGCAAAGCAGTGCACCCAACACAGGAGGCCTGAGGTGGCCGTTGTTAACATTTTTGTTTTACTGTCTTCATAATGCACTAATATCTTGCAGCAACATGTTGATAGTTAAATTCTTTTAACATATCCTAATGTTCTTTGTTTGTATTAGTAGTGGGACCAAGAGTGTTAAGCATGAAATAAGCTTGAGATGTAACTACTAGTTAAGAATGACGGGAAGGGTGGGGGTTTGGGAGGGGTATGGGGAATGGTCAGGAGCTGGGGTAGTGGAGGGTGGAGCTAGTTTTGTCCCCCCCTCCCCTCTTCCCTGGGTAATTTGAGATAGGAAGGGGGCATTCCTAGGCAGATAGTAGTGAGCGTGAGTGTATTATTGCGGCCAGGAGTTCTTAGCCACCCTCATCCAACCAACCCGTGTATGTGGCAGTGTCGCATTCACGAGCAAAGAAGTTGCCTTCGATGCATTTTTGTCGAAAAATACTCCTTCAGCTTTGGGCTTGTACTAATGGATAAAGCAATGGTAATATTTACTTTGAAGGTTTATCTCTGATAACACGAATATATCATACTGATTATTTAATAACTTGTTTCTCGTATAGAGCGAAGCAAGTGACAAATATATATATTTGGTTCCACTCCAAGACTTCCTGTAGGTTTGAACTGCTAACACAGAGTGAACAAGTTCGAAACATTCATTTGTTACCAGGAGAGAGAGAGAGAGAGAGTAGCGGGTGCCCGTGAATTTTAGAGGGATGAGGTGGAGAAATGAGGTGCTCAACACAGTTAAACAGGGATGTTTCCTTTCTTTGCGGTTGTCTTTCTATGCCTAAATGAAGGTAAATTATGAAATATAATGACTGGATGACGAAGTGGTACTAGGGTCTGGCTAATGGTTGTTTGGTCCAAGGTGTGCAGTGGTAAGCCTAATTCCAGACAATGATCACTGTTAAAAGTTGGATATTTTAGGTCCCATTTATTGTAAATATCTCCATGTATGTTTACAGTACGTGTATGCCCCTATGGACCTATTTTCACCCCAGGAATATTTTTATCAATGGACGTTTTCACCACTCGGAGCACAATTCCCCGTGGACCTATTTTCCTTAATGACTTTTTTTTTTTTTTAAGACGCCTACTTTTCTACGTAACCTATTTTCCCATGAACTGATTTTCCCCATTGATGTATTTTCTCCCAGTGGATCAATTTTTCTGTCGACCTTGAATCTCTCCATGGATGCATGTTTCCTACATGGACGTATACCCATGGATGTATTTTTCACAATGAACCTATTTTCCCCATAAACCTGTTATCCGACGTGGTTATATCACCCAGTGATGCGCGCAGTTGAAACACAGACCTCTTAACCAATAGACGTATTGCATGATGGACCTGTTGTAACCCACTGGATATATATACCTACTTAACCCGCCCCGTCCCATCGACGTATGGGTACATTGCAACGATTTGCATTTGCCAGTCCCGGCGACGTACCAGTACGTCGTGCAATTGCAATTTGCATAATTTTGACAATTTTCAAATTTTGCGCTTGATTTGCGGTACGTACCCTCGCATGACCTTCCCCTACCTGCCACCAGGCGGGGACACTCGGTGACCCCGCGCGACCCGCGCTAGCCCACCATCGTCCACTCACCTGGTAGCCACGGTCCTGCTCAGACATGGCTAAGAGAGGTCTCTCAGACAGCAAAATTCAAGTCGCCCTGGACACCTTTACCGGCGACAGTGATTCCCCACTGGACGACGAGGATATGGACAAGGATTATTTGCAGCCAGAGGAGGAAGAAACCACCAGCAGTGACGAGGAAGTTCCGTCTCCCAGGAAGCGGCAGTACGTGACTTACTGTGCTGCTAGAGAGGGGCAGGAGGCAAAGAAGGCACGTGCAATATCCTATCCCTATCCCCAGCGTGATTTGGAACCAGAATTTGAGGACGAGGACGAGGACGAGGACGGAGCCGTGGGACGTGCTGCCACGTGGTATGGACGGGAGGTGATTACACATCGTGGCCCAGAGCGCACACCACGTCGTATGAGCAGGTATGGGCCTAGCATTCTGTTTGGGGAGCTAGGAAGTCAAGTGGAGGGAGTGGGGAGTGAAAGGGAAAGTCCAGGGAGGATTAGGGAAAGTGAGAGTGACGTGAGTGAGTCATTGCTCTCCCTACATAGTGTGAGGCAGCATAGTGGATCACGTGGGGCAGTGCGGGTGCGTTCCTTATCACGTGGGGTTGTGAGGGAGGGGGAAGGTGGGGAGGAACCACTCCAAAGCACGTTTTATGCTCCCCAATATCCCCTAACACGTGGTCGAGCTAGGTTGCGTGAGAGAGCACGTGGTGTTGTAATGGAGGGGGAAGGTTAGGAGGAACCACTCCCCAGCACGTCTTATGCTCCCCAATATCCCCTAACACATGGTCGAGTTAGGGTGCGTGAGAAAGCACGTGGTGTTGTAATGGAGGGGGAAGGTGGGGAGGAACCACTCCCCAGCACGTCTTCTGCTCCCCAATATTCCCCTATTTCATCCCCACAGCCCCCAAATGTCCCTCAAGGCAGTAAGGGTAAGGGAAAAGGAAAGGGTAAAGGCAGAGGGAAGAGGAGTGACAGTGGGGAAGCCCTCCGCTCTCCTTCTCCCCCACCTCCCCAACCAGGATCTCCCCCCTACCCAGACGAAGGTGGTGATTTGGCTGATGGGGACGAGGGATTTGTGTCGTGGGATTGGGAGGATGGGAGTGATTTTTCTCCCCTCATTCACCCCTTCACTGAGCCGGGGCGATCTGGCTGCATTGCACCTGGAATTCACCGTAATTCCACCAGGTTGGATTTTTTCCACCTGTTTTTCAGTGAGGCATTTGTTGATCAGATTGTATACCAAACAAACCTGTTTGCAAGTGCCCAGCGCCTAGAGAGTGAAAGATTGGGAACAAGGAGTTGGCATTCTATGATCTATGATTACCCTGTCTCCCTTCCAGAAATGTTCTTATTTTTTGCCCTGGTCCTTTTGATGGGTATTATAAGAAAGAATAGAATTCCTGCTTACTGGACTAGGGACCCTGTTATGTTTACCCCCATATTTGGTCAAGTGATGAGCCGTAATCGGTTTCAACAAATTCTAAGTCGCCTCCATTTCTATGATGCTCATGACCCTGCAAATGCAAACAACACTGATAAAATGAGGCGAATTAGGTTGGTCTTTGACCACCTCAGGCAAACCTTTCGTTCCTCATTCTATCCCTATAGAGACCTCGTCATAGACGAGAGTCTCGTGTTGTGGAGAGGCAATATTTCATTCAGACAGTATATACCCAGCAAAAGGCACCGTTTTGGGTTCAAGATCTTTGTTATGTGTGACTGTAGGACTGGATACGTGCAAGACATAGTCTTGTACACCGGTGCACAGACAGACATAATAGAAGATCGAAGTATTGGACTGTCGGGAGCAGTGGTAAAGACGATGATAGAAGACTACCTTCATCGTGGTCACGTTCTCTACCTCGACAATTGGTACACCAGCCCTCTTCTCGCTCGTTATCTTCACACACATGAAACGGGAGTCTGTGGAACCGTAAAGGTGAACCGGCGTCACATGGCCAAGGTAGGGCGGAAACTTGCAAGGAATGAGGTTGTCTTCTTCAAAGCCAACAACATCCTTGCAACAATGTGGAACCACAACAGAGAAGTAAGTCTCTTGTCCACGGTTCACCGCCCCTTGATGCACCGTACTGATTCAGTAGATTACCGTAGCGATAGCAGGCGTCGTGTTTGGAAACCTGAGTGTGTTATGGATTACAATATAAACATGCGCCTTGTGGACCAGTCAGACTCCATGATATCGACGGTAGAGTGTGCCAGGACCCACGATGAAGTGGTATAAAAAAATGTTCTTTCACTTGCTAGATATCGCTGCTCTGAATTGCCACCATCTTCACGCCATGACCACAGGAGTTCAGGAAACATTTGAAGGGTTTGTGAGGGAGCTCACAAGAGAAATCTTTGCAAAGTATGCTGTTGAAAGGCCCCAACATCGCACCCGCACTGCCCATATTGCCCAAACTCCCCAGAGAATATCCGGCCGCCATTTCCTCACTCCTATCCCTCCCCAGCCAAACAGACCTAGGCCCCAACGCAGGTGTCACGTGTGCAGTAATTCCCAGGCGAGACTCACGACACAGAGGTAGGACACCCGCTATGAGTGCGTGCAGTGTGACGTGGGTCTCTGTATTCACCCATGTTTTAGTGAATATCACACGTTGATGCAATTTTAGTATGGTGTGAATGCGAAAGGACGCAGAAATTATGAGGTAAATGCAACAGACAGACGCTCAGTGAAATTATCAGTCATGTTGATCTCCAAATATTAGTATAAAGTTCATACGGGTAGAACATAAGTGAAAACATTGTATGTAAGTATATAAATCTGCCCTAAGTTGAAACTTACATAACGAGGGTTTTATGATGCGATATTCTGTCGCTCAGTGCAATAAATACGGCCCGTAATTATATAATTATTATTATGGGAAATTCTTACGGGTATAATATAAGTTCAAATTATTGTAAGTGATGATATATATTCTAAGTCAAATATTCATAGCATGTGTATAGAGATGCGATTTCCTGACGCTCAGTTGAATGAATAAGGCAAGTATTAGTCAAAACAAAAGTCAGCAAGTGATAAAGTGAATAATTAGTATATAAGTGTGTGGGTGAATTAGTATATAAGTGTGTGAGTATTATGTTTGTCGAAACATTCCTTGCGAGGGTATTTTCAGGCGATATTCTCAACCCCACTTGAATAAATAATGGCAGTAAGTATGTACAGTGCATTATAGGGGTGTAAACGTGTGTAATGTAAGTGGGAAATTATAAGTGGAGTGAATAAATAAAGTAGATGATGAAACACGAGTGTTTGAGATCGTGGTTGCTACGTGAATATGCGCTAGCATATCGCTAAATGCCCTCGTAATGAATGAAAATAATTGAAAACCTTTACAGTGGTGGAGGAAAGGTTCTATGTAAAGGGGAAAATAATTGGAAAGTGATAAAACAATTTGGTATGTTGAAATACGAGTCATAGCGAGTGCGCATACTAAGCTGATGTGCGCTATACTTATGCTGCATGTCATCATAATGAATGAAAACATCTGAAAACACTTACAAACAGTTGTAATTGGTAAAATGTCATTGAAACAGAAGTATACAAGTAGAAAAAATGATAGGTTGACTCATACCAGACACTTAGCATATAGCATGTTACGACTCGGACCAAACTCGCTATGCTTGTGCGATGGTACAATTCTTATTTTTCATATATATGTGTCTGAAATCCATTATATTGTTACTGTTATTGTTTATTAGTTCAAATTCAATAAATATAGAGGTGTTGTGTGTTGTTCCTCCCATTATTCCTTACCATAGAAAACGTAAACGCATATCCAGCCCATTAGAGAACACCATACCTGCGGGGGGGAACCGCACCTGTACGGACCACTTATAGACCGCGGGAACCACTCTCTTTGTGATTTTCCTTCGTTTCTCGACCTAAGCGGAAGTTTTAGCAAAAAAAAAAAATTTCCAAAAAGGCTCGGGACTGGGGGATGTCATAGGTGCGGAAAACCTCGGGACGTGACGGGTTAAGCATGATTCTAGAATAATATCCCTTGTGCACCGATTTTCCCAACTCGGATATTAACTCAAATCACCTAATCCCAATGGCCTGTTTTCCCACAATCCTTCCATCCGCCTACGCACCCACTCATCAACACACATACCCACAACCTTACTCAATACAGTATGTCTCAAAAGTAGGACGACACAAACCCGTCTCTTGCCTTGTCCTACAGGTAGCCCCACCACCCACCCCACTTAATGCACGAACCCCACTCCACCTCACTTAACCAGCCCAACAACCCTTCCCTCCCTCTCGCCCACCCACTCCACCTAATCCTCCTGTGAAACAACCAGCCTACACTAACCAATCCACCCAGCAAGTTAGTCACCAACCTACCAACCCGCATACCATGCTCCACAAGTCAGATGACTCACAATTCAACACACAGACACACACACACAAACACACACACACACACACACACACACACACACACACACACACACACTCACACAGGCGGGGTGGATTTCCTTACACGAAAGATGAGTCTTACCGCTTAACTCTGTCTGTCCGTAGAAAATAGTACTCTTTACAGGGAGTTTGCCAGGCCGTAGATAAGGGGCTTCATTCCGGCTACATACACATGATTTTATGCGATACGAGTAAATAACGTGCTCGAGCTAAACAGGGAATTTTTCTTTTGATGATGAAGGAGTTTATGTATCCCTTGATAACGTCTCACCAGACAAAATGAAAGATGGGTTTCATTCTGGGTAACGCCAGTTTACTTTGTCAAATAATTTGGCAGGTCGCGTAACTTCTGTTAAATGCCTTATGTTCGCATTTTTTTTCTCTCTGTGGTGGTTGGCACCTGGAGATTTTTGGCAAACCCATGAGTATTTTCCTCATTAACTGGATATCTGTCCCTGGACAGAGAGGCAAATTACTTTCTTAAGCACAGCTTTTTGTTAAATCAACAGCATTTATCTTCTAATTCATTATTCCAACGAAAGCAATAAAAACAAATAACACAAAGCAAGGCAAGTTCTTGTGAGTGATGGAAGAAATATTCACTGTGGCCTGTTTTCAATGGATCACAGGAATCCAGAGATTCTCATCTCTTGCATTTCTCTGCACCAGTCCGCCTGCACTTCATTATTCCAAAATTCACAGGCGCCCATCTTACACGCTCGCTCTCTCTCTCTCTCTCTCTCTCTCTCTCTCTCTCTCCTGGTAACAAATGAATGCTTCGAACTTGTTCACTCTGTGTTAGCGGTTCAAACCTACAGAAAGTCGTGGAGTGGAACCAAATATATATATTTGTCACTTGCTTGGCTCTATACGAGAAACAAGTTATTAAATAATCAGTATGATATATTCATGTTATCAGAGATAAACCTTCAAAGCAAATATTACCATTGCTTTATCCATTACTACAAGCCCAAAGCTGAAGGAGTATTTTTCAACAGAAATGCATCGAAGGCAACTTCTTTGCTCGTGAATGCGAAGCTGCCACATACACAGGTTGGCTGGACGAGGGTGGCTAAGAACTCCTGGCCGCAATAGTACCTCGGGCTGAAACCCCATCCCTTCCTCCCAGGCAAAAGTTTTGACTTACCAGTCCTAGGTTCCTGCCTTGTCTACCTTGCACATTGCCTGCTCCGTGCCCTGCCACGGCCCCTAGCATGGCAGTGTGGTGGCGAGTCTGCTGACACACCACTAGAAGAGGCAGGTGATAATGCTGGTGACAGTGATCGTGGTGGTGATGACGTTGATGAAAGGCATTGGTAGGCACGTGTCTGCCAGCATGCACCTGCACCAACATAACTTGATTTGTTGGGTTGTGGTGATAAGGCATGTGGTAAAGCAGGCCGGTGTGGTGAGCATTGTGGTGAGGCAGGCCAGTGTGCACCTGCACCAACATTGCCAGATGTGCTGGCCTGTGGTGATAAGGCACATGGTGAGGCAGGCTGGTGTGGCAGGCCACATGGTGAGGCAGGCCACTGTGGTGAGGCACATAGTGAGGCAGGCCAGCGTGGTGAGGCACGTAGTGAGGCAGACCACCATGGTGAGGCAGGTAGTGAGGCAGGCCAGTGTGGTGAGGCACATAGTGAGGCAGGCCAGCGTGGTGAGGCATGTGGTGAGGCAGGCTGGAATGGTGAGGCACTTGATGCAGGAACCGATGCAGGCTGTGTGGGTGAAGGTGTTGATGATGTTGGATAAGTGGAAATTTCCACCTTCGGCCTATCTGATGCATGCCACAGCCTGCGGCGTTTCCTCCTCCCAGCACCCTCCACCTCCTCCCTTCCTTCACTTCCTACCTCTCCTTCCACCTTCTCCGCTGAGCATATATCACCCGCTGCAGGATCATCAACATCTGACCCTTCATCATCAGAAAAAGCTGATGCTCATGCAGAGGGAAAATATCACCGCACAGTGGAGAATTCATGGTCACTCTCCTCCTCTAATGAGTATAGTACTTCTCCATACTTAGTATGGCGATACCACTTTCCTCAGAGGAGTCACACTCCCCACTCACTATTGGCAATAATGGCAGCTCTAACTCCCTCCCTATTGCATTATCACTTGGGCCTTTCCTCTGAGGGTCTTTCGACTTCATTGGTGTCGAAGTCGGCGGTCGTGGGCGGTCACCCGAGGGTCCAGACACAGGAATATCTAATAAGGAATATCTATTTGCGTAGGTCTATCCATGACGGAGGTACACAGGCAACTGGAGCGTGACTGGAATGCATGCGGGAGGGTTGCCAGTGGGTGAGTGTGGTGGAAATAACCAGCTGAATATTCAGACAATGGCGTGTATTACCAGATCATGTATACACGACCCCTGGTTGGCCCCAGGAGGACATGTATACATGTCACCTGGATGGGATGGGTTAAACCAAGGCTTTCCTGCATTAGTCAAAAGATATGAGAAGGGAATGTGTTTCCATGCCCGAAAGAATAACCTCCATAATGCTCAAGGCACTCTCAGATGGCTCCCTGCCATGGAAGCAATAGTCATTTCAGGGAACATCAAAGAAGTACTGCCTGAGGGCCTCTGAATTCGCAGCTCCAAAGTGCCACAACTGAGGTTTCTTTGGAGGGTCTACAGGCCCTACCGGAGTGATAGGACAGGTTAAGGGAATAAGGTTGTGATCGGAGGAACCCAACAGAGAGGAAAGATTAAGTGTAAGCAGAAGGATTAGTTGTAAGGAAGAGGTCAAGTATGTTGGAGCTCTCTCCAAGGCGGTCTGGGATACGGGTAGGATGCTATACAAGCTGCACTAGGTCATTAAGGATAGAAAAGGTGTAAGTTTGTTCACCATGTGGATCAGTGAAAGGAGAGGAGAGCCAAAGATGGTGGTGAACATTGAAATCTCCTAGAATGGAGACTTCAGAGTAAGAAGAATTGGATAGGATGTGTTCCATCGAAGAAGTAAGATAGTCAAAGAATTTTTCGTAGTCAGTAGATTTTGGGGATAAGTAAACACCACAGATATTTTTAGTCAGAGAATGACAGGAAAGCTAAGGCCAGAGAATAGAGAATTCAGAAGAATCAAGTTCAGGAACACGAGAGCAAGATAAGTCGTTGTGTACTTATACACAACAGCCACCTTTGGCTTTAAAATGAGTATGAAGAAAGAAGGAGGATACAGAAAAGAGTTTGCTATCAGTTGCCTCAGACAGCTGAGTCTCAGTTAAGAAGAGAAGGTGACGTTTAGAGGAGGAGGGGTGGTGATCAACAGAGGGAAAATTAGAGGAAAGGCTGCGAATGTTGCAGAAATGAAGAAGAAGGGAGTCAGACAGTGGTTCCAGGCAGCCCGTTGATTCATCACTGGGAGAGGGGCGGATGGTGGGGGCATTAATGGCCCCCCCCCCTCCTGGGGACTCCTAGGCTTGGTTTTGTTTACAGAGACTTGTGTTTACGGGACAACTCTTCACGAGTCTGAAATAAACAGCTGTAGTATTGTTAAACTGCAGTAATCCCCATTCCTTACCCTAATCAGCTATTGATTAGATTGTTTTCCCGAATCACAATAAGAGCAGTGATGGTAACTGTCGGTCAGTTAAATGTGAACCTTTCTTACCGTGTATCAGTTGAGGTGGTAGTACTGTAAAACAGTACCATTTTCACAAAAATTGCACCGTGTAGAGAATTATTCTCGTAAGCCTGTAAAGGACTTAAAGGACTCACTCTATTCAAGGGTAAGCTTTCGTTGTGTATAATCCAAAACAAACTGTGTGAGAGCCAGATAGTATGACCCAGAAGTTTGTCTGGCACAAACTGTATCCAAACACATTTGTATTACAGTTGGATAACACGAAAGAAGTCTGAAAAAACTGCCCCTCACAAAAAAAAAAGAGAAAAAAAAAGAGAGGCTTTTTAAAGTTATGAATGCCATATGTCTAAGCGCCATATACGACTTTCTTTTACAGAAGATGAACACAGGAAGGAGAAACAAGTAGTTAAAAAGTCTATACAATAGATTGCAGGTATTTACAGAATTATTTACGAATGTACCTCAAAGCCAAAGCTTCAAACCAAGCCGAAATCACAAAATCCACAGCTACAAAATATTAATTCGTAAGTCCATCTTTATCAGCTGCTTTTGATGCTTTATATCCCAAGTGTACAGTACTTAGGAGGAGGAGACCGAGGATGAAATGGGGAAATGGGGTGTAGAGGTATATGTGGGAGGTGAGTGTGAGTTTGAGGAAAGGCATACTGATCACGGAGCAGAGGTTGACAGTGAAGTAATTAGTTTGTGGCCACATCTTTCGTTATTAATGTCTGGTTTTATATATATATATATATATATATATATATATATATATATATATATATATATATATATATATATATATATATATATATATATATATATATATATATATATATATATATATTCAGTGGGGAGCCTCAGTGGTAGAGTGTGCGTTTCGCACGCTGGTGGACGAGGGTTCGCCTCCCGCCACAGTTGTAAAAACTTTGGGAATCGTTCACCGAGCCATTTGCTACTTTGGCGGACATAAGGGGCGCTGTGGTTGAACCAGTGTCGCATACTATATAGTATGCTTGCACCCAATCGGCTCAAGGCGGACCGATTACACCTGGTTCACAGACTACACACACATCCAAAGCCACTACAACACTACAATTACACTTACAAGCACTTCTCACCCTACATACAGTCTCTACCAGACAGCCTAAGCCACTGGGTAGAGATACATTGGCTTGTATCGTCCCTGCTTCGGTAGGGATAGGCCGGTCCTGCAGTGGACCTCAACGGCTGATGATGATGATGATGATATTCAGTGGAGCACATAGCAATTATAAATCCATTGCGAGAACAAGGAGTGAATGAGAACATTGTAAACCTCCTTGAAAACATATGTAAAGAGGGAACTGCTACAATTAAATTAAATAAGGACTCAGAGAAAATTAAGATTGAGAAGGGCGTGCGTCAGGAAGATACAATTTCCCCAAAGTTATTTACAGCATGCCTAGAAAGTATTTTCAGAAAGCTAGACTGGGAAAACAAAGGAGTGAATATAGATGGAGAAAAACTAAACCATTTAAGACTTGCAGATGACATTGTGCTAATCTCAGAAACAGCAGAGACATTGCAAGAAATGCTAAATGACCAGAACAGAGAAAGTCTCAATTAGGGCTAAAGATGAACCGGAGTAAAACTAAAGTACTGTTTAATCCTCAAACACCAAAGAGCGTCGTCAGAATAAGTGGAGAAATTCTTGAAGAAGTCGAGGAATACAATTACCTGGGACAAATACTAAAATTAAAGAAAAATTATAATAGCGAAATAAAAAGACGCATTACAATTGGATGGAAACCTTCCGGTAAACACAGAGACATTCTGAAAAGTAGCTTGCCAGTTTGTATGAAACGAAAAGTATATAACGAATATATTATTCCAGCTATGACGTATGGTTGTGAGACTTGGAAGCTGACAAAATCGATGGAAAAATAAATAATTCGTTCTCAGAGAGCAATGGAAGGGTCAGTCTTGGGAATATCTTTAAGAGAGAGGAAAAGATCAACTTGGGTGTGAGAGCAGACTAAAGTCAAAGATATTATAGAAGTTATAAAAGAACGGAAATGGAGGTGGGCAGGCCATGCAGCAAGAATAAGGGATAACCGATGGAGCAAGAGGTTGACTAACTGGACACCAAGAGCTTGTAAGCGTAGCATAAAAAGGCAAGGCAGGAGGTGGAGGGATGAGAAAGAGAAATTTGCAGGGAAACCGTGGCAAAGATTGGCTCAGTCAAGGAATTCGTGGAGAAGGCTGGGGGAGGCCTTTGTTCAGCAGTGGACATGTAATGGCTGATGATGAAATATATATAGATAGATAGATAGGTAGATAGATAGATAGATATAGATAGATAGATAGATAGACAGACAGATAGGTAGATAGATAGACAGATAGACACAGATAGATAGATAGACAGACAGACAGATAGCTATAGATATAGATATATAAACATATATATATATATATATATATATATATATATATATATATATATATATATTCGAGAGATAGATAGATAGAAAAATAAACAGACAGATCAAACGATCTATCCAATGAAAGATAGACACAGAGATACATTAATAGATAGATAAATAGATAGATAGGCAGACAGACAGAAGACTGATCAATCTATTGATCCATCGATAGACAGATGAATATAGAGTAATAGATAGATAAATAGATAGATAAAGACATAAAGGTAACGGGATGATATTTGGCCTATGACGACTTAAGCAACATACGTCAGAAAAACAAAAATAAAACACAGGATGGCTTTCTACATCACTCTCATCGCTTAAACACCCGACTGGATAAAGCTAACCATTGATTGATGGAAAGTAGTCTCTCTCTCTCTCTCTCTCTCTCTCTCTCTCTCTCTCTCATTAGCATCCTCACCCACTCTTACCTCACTACCTTTCCTCCACCTACAAACTACCTGACGCATGCCTCCTCCTCTCCTCCGTTCCTCCTCCTCAGTTTCTTCCTCTCTTATTTCCCTCCTTTCCTCTTCCTCATCCTCCATCTTTCTCACTCCTTTCCTGCTTCTCCTCAACTTTCATCCCTCTTTTCTCTTCGTCCTCCCTCTCTCCCGTTCTCCCTTCCTCCATCTCCATTTCTCCCCCTCCTCCTCCTCCTCCACAACTTTCCTCCTCCTCCTCCGGCTCTCAACTTTAAGGAGGAAATGCGATGAGAAGAGATGCCAAGGAATAAAATCTAGTGACATCGAATTTCCTCCCCTCCCCCAGTTAGTTTAATTTATTCCCTGGCAGATAAATAGAGGGATTTTCAGAAGGAGGGTAGCGTCCCGTGCCTTACCTGTCTGCCCAAATTCTGCCTAACTTGCTTCCCTTGTCTGCCTTTCTTCCTCTGCTTAAATTCTCTGCTCTCTCTCTCTCTCTCTCTCTCTCTCTCTCTCTCTCTCTCTCTCTCTCTCTCTCTCTCTCTCTCTCTCTCTTTCTCTCTCTCTCTCACCGTGCTTTGCTTATTTTTTTTTCTTTCTTCTCTCCTTCGTTTCCTCTTTTCTTTCCATTTTTCTTCTTTTTTACTTTTCCTTGATGTTTGTCAAGTTATTTTTATTACTGTTCAGCTGAATCCCTCCACGGGCTTTTCTTAGCTCAGTCCACACATATTTCAATTCTCTTGCTGCCCAACTCAGTCCTACGTCATCCACTGATTCGCTCACTCACTCACCCATTTACACATTTACTCATTCATCCTTTCTCACTCTCTCTCACTCAGTTTCCACGAGTTGCTTTCATCCTTCCATTTTCCTAACTCCTTCACAGGTTGAATTATCCACTGCCACAACGCTCTCTCTCTCTCTCTCTCTCTTCTCTCTCTCTCTCTCTCTCTCTCTCTCTCTCTCTCTCTCTCTCTCTCTCTCTCTCTCTCTCTCTCTCTCTCTCTCTCTCTCTCTCTCTCTCTCTCTCTCTCTCTCTCTCTCTCTCTCTCTCTCTCTCCAGCTTTTATGACCTCCCCCACTCCTCTCTCTTTAGGTACCACTCTCTTTTATCCTTTCTTCTTATTCCTTGTCTTTCAATGGGCCTTCTATCTCTTTTCTTTCCTCACTCTCTTCCCGTCTCTTCTTCTCACTCATCTTTATTTTCTTCTCGTCTCTCTACTCTCCTTTTCAGTTTTCTTTCCCCTTCTTTACTTCTCTCTCTTCTTAATTTCTTAACTTTTTTTTATTATTTCTGCGCTTCTCCCCTTTTCTTTCTTCTTGTCTTCTCTCTTCCTTTCCTCCCTCATTTTATCTTCTTTTCTTTCTTCCTACCTTCTATTTCTTTTTCTCTCTCTTCTTTTTTCCTCACTCTCTCTCCGCCTTCCTTAGAGTCTCTTTCTGGTTCGTGATTTTTTCCTTATTTCTTATATCGCTCTCTCTCTTTTTTCATTCATTCTTCCTCTTTTATATTGTCTCTTCTTAATCTTTCGTATCTCCCAAATCACCTGCTTCTCTCCCTTTTTTGTCGTTTTTGTCATAATGGGGGCGCTCACCATCCACTCACTCGATGTAGTGCTGCCCTCGGGCGTCTGCCCTTCCCTCTCCTCCATCCTTCTTTCCTTCCATCGTCTCCTGTCTTTCTTTCCTTCATTCTTTTCTCGTATTTCTGTCTACGGGCGACTTTACACTCCCTCTTCTGTCTTTCTTTCCTTCACTCTTTCCTCTTCCTTCTGCCTGTGGGTGACTCTACAATAAGTGACAAGCCAAATGGTTTTCTGTACACCAGAAAACCATTTACTGCGCTGGGTGGTAACCATATAACCAAATTTTGGCGTCTGTTGGTTTAGTGGGTAATTACGGCGCTGCAGTCGGATTGAGCCGGTGAAGATTTATATCCAGTGGGTGGTTGGGGTTTATTGCTCACGTAATGTCACTCAGGGATGAGTGAGGCTGGTCATTCTCATCTTAAATGTCAGGACCAACTTGCCTAGCCCTGGGCTCCTACGCTTCTCACGGGGCAGCGCAGGATTGGATGATGACGATGATGACGTCATTCTTAAGCTGTATTAAAATATGAAGTTCTTCAATACCGGTCATAAAGTTAATATTTTTTGTTAGATTTTTGTAATAGCATTTTTATTTTTTATTTTTTATTTTTTTTGGCCCACGTTATCTTTAGCATAAAAAACAATCTGTTGTTTGCTACTGCGCCACAAATTATTTGTTTATTATTATTGCATTTTTATTGTGCCTTACATTCTCTTTTTCATTACAATATAATATGTCACCAGCTGTAGTAAAACTGAAAGGTGGCAAGTCTCGTCCCCGGAGCAAACTTTGCTGCCCTCTAGTGGCATCCTCTGTAGAATGAATGGAAACTGCTGGATGATGCCATGATCGAATTTCTCTCGCTAATGTGTGAGATAACTGACCTATTTCATAGTCTTTGAAAGTAGTTTCTTTGGGACTGGAAACATTGATTTGTGAGACTTACATTGATTTGTGAGACTTACAATTACACACCGAGTCTGTTTCTGTTGTTGTATCCTCAACAAAACACAATTATAGCTGACGATTATAATTTCTGTCTTCAGACAATCCTCAGCAACATGACGCCAAGAACACAAATCATATGCACACAAAATGACTGTGAGTTGTAGGTGGCGAATAAAAAGTTCTTTAGCTAGGAAGCCGGATACTACGGCACCTGTATGGTGGCAGCGCAAGCTTGGACATAGGGCAAATTTGTTACACACACACACACACACACACACACACACACACGAACGCTATTCAATTATATGAGTATAATTCCTCTGTAACGGGCTAGTATTTTCATTTTCACATATCAGTCTTTCTTTTAGCCGAACCATGTCTGTGGGACCTTGCAGTCAGTGTGATACAGCTATATTTAACGGCATGTCATTGTGCTGGCTTTGGCAACACCATTTCATTTAGGTTATAAAATCTGGGCCCTCTCTCTCTCTCTCTCTCTCTCTCTCTCTCTCTCTCTCTCTCTCTCTCTCTCAACACACACACACAAGAGCAGAGACACGTATATTAACAGTCCCTCAATCACAGCACTTCACAATCCATTTCTCCCCAGCGCCACAAAACTTGTACTCTTTAAATTCGTCTAAGCGACATCCCGTTTCCTCTTTGGTCCACTTAAATGATTTCAGAACAAACTTCCCTATATATACTGCAGCAATTATCTCTCTGGATCCTATACTCATTCTCAGCCGAATAAAATCGTCTGGTTTTACCTAGGATAAATTTTACAGTTGTTACTACCATGAGAGGGTCAAATTCGTCCACCTTCACAAGCCATAATCTATGTGCCAACTAATCATTTCCTAATTTCCTGGCATAGTCCCTCACACTCCGTCTTAATTAAAACCCAGTCGTTCATCGCCTGTACTCTGGTCTCCTTCACATTTTTATATCATTACAGAATGGAGAGAAAATCTTTATTTACACGTGCAAAAAAAAAAAAAAATTATTTTGCTGTAAGTCTTTACGTTTTGGTCTAAAATTTTTGCACGCAGATGTGAACATTGTTTTTATTTCTTTCGATTAATTTAGTCATCAGAACTCTCTCTCTCGCTCTCTCTCTCTCTCTCTCTCTCTCTCTCTCTCTCACACACACACACACACACACACACACACATCAACAATATCTCTATCTCCGCCCTTCACACTCCATTTCTCCCGAGCGCCACTAAATCAGGCTATCCCTTTAAACCTGTCCAACGCGACATCCCATTTTCTTCTTTGGCCAACTTAATTAGTTTTGGGTTAAACTTCCCCAAATCTGTTTTAATTGACACTCGAGACTCCCATACTTACTCTTAGCTGGATAAAATCGCCTGGCGTTATCTTGAATATGATTCTAGAGCTGTCCCGACCATGGAGAGGGGGTTAAATCCGTCTACCAGAACATGCCATTTTCTTTTTTGTGGCAACTAATTAATTTCAGTAATTTCCCAGTATAGTTCTCCGCGCGCCGCGCCGTCTTAATTAAAACTCAGTTAGTTACCGCCCAAACTCAGGTTTCCTGCGTTTTTATATCATTACAGAATTGAATGGCACACTATTTTTCCTATTTACACACACACACACACACACACACACACACACACAAAGTAAGTCTTTGTTTTGCTGTACGTCAGTATTTCTTGGTTTTATTTTTTTTTCTTGGAGGGAAACATTGTTTTCTTCTCTTTCGATTTATTTATTCATCAGAATACTCTCTCTCTCTCTCTCTCTCTCTCTCTCTCTCTCTCTCTTTAATCAGAGCTGGGCACTTCCGCAATCACTTTCGCAATCCGCAATTTCCTCAGTAGCGGACTGCATGATTTCAGTTGCAGAATTGCGATTGTGGCAAACTAGTCCGAAACTTGCGGTACTGCGGTTGCGGAAGTACTGCCGCAACCGCAATCCTGCCCGCAATCTCCCACGTGGCGGTCAGTGTCGGTTAGTACAGGCTACAGCATGACTCATGAGTATCAGGTTTGTACAGGATTCCCTGCCAGCAGCGGCGGCGGGCGAGGCGTCGCTGCATCAGTCAGCAATAGGGATGGGTGATACCAGAAAAAATGATCTGATACGATACGATCGATATACTATAAGCCAGCATGGCAGTAAATTTTGTGGCACGCATAGCTAATCATGCACAGTTGTTCCACAATTTGACAGATGATGATCTTAACCCATTGGCTCCCAGGGTTCCTGTGCAATGGATTTTGCTGGAAGGGTGCTAGGCGTACCGCTCCACGCCTGTCGGCTCATAGTCACAAAGCTCATAGGTCCCTTCCCTGGGGTTCTCTTCCTTATTAAATTTTGAAAATGCCCGGTTCCGTCCTGTACTGAGGACACTCGGCGCTAACGGGTTAAGGGCTAATAAAATGGTGATCACTGAAAATACTTTTTTTTTTTTTATGGTATTACTGAGTTATTTGCAAGAGTAAACACACTGCTATGAATTATCTATTTAAGTTCTATGGACTGCATTCTGCTGCTGGTCAGTCTGATTTTCCCGAGTGTCACAAAGGCTATTTTTTTCCTCTTAATATTATTTTTGTAATAAAGGATATGATCATATTATTATATTATTATATTGTGAGATTTTCATGGTATGCCCTAACTCTGATACAAAATAAAAAGTGATATAGTCCTGAGTATACGTCAGTACCTTAGAAAATTACGGTTCTGAGGAATATAATTTTAATGAGTAAGTTTTCAGTAAATACACCAAGGTATTGGCAACAGTTTTAAAATACATCAGATTATTCAACACCGTAAAAAGTTGAACTTAACAGTGTATGATAAATCCAACGAAAGAACGATAATTTCTCACGGTGACTGTCACTGTGGGAAATTAATGTCATAAATAGATTATAAATACAATAATTCACTATATTACCCATCGATTTACCCCATGTTTGTGCACTTTGTATTGAAAATTGTGAAACTGGATTGCGGTTGCGGTACTGAGGTAGCAGAACCGCACATTCCAAGTTTATTGCGGAATTACAGTGGCGGAAGGTTAGGGTCAGGGGTTGCAGAACTGCGATTGCGCAGTTAGATTTTAGATTTCAGTGCCCAGCTCTGCTGTATATATATATATATATATATATATATATATATATATATATATATATATATATATATATAATGCTCGCTCATTCGTTCGTTTTTGAAGGCTCCAACATCCTTGCAAGCGTCGGACTTGGTCACCTAATGGCGGCTTTCCATTCTGCTCGATCTCTGGCAGCCTCCCTATTCAGTTCCTTATCCCTGAGGTCACACTCAGTGACCTCTTCCCAGGTCTTTCTCGGTCTACCTCTCGCAACCCTACCCCTAACATTAACACTTCTCACTTTCTGCACACAGTTATCATCCCTCCTCCTCTCCACATGCCCAAACCATCTCAATCTACCTCTCCTCATCACAACACCAATACACTCCAGTCCCATACTACCCCTCAAATCTTTCATCATAAACTTAATCCCCCCAGGCCTCGCACTCAGGGATACACTGCACATTCACCTAATCATTGTCATATCTGTATATCTGGGTCTTCAAATATACCCTTCCTTTACTGTCCAAGTCTCACTACCATACAGCATTACACTCCTGATTCATGTTACATACAAAGACCCCATAGCACAGAGGGAGAACCCTCTCGGTATCAGGAGAGGCAACAGCTCCCTGAACTTACAATCACTCCTCACTCTTGCCACAAAGACAGCCCCACCTCCAGCACATAACATGTCTCCCAAAGACCAAATCTCTTCCACACACTCAAGTGGCTCACCAGTAAGTTCAATCCTTTCACACCTGACAATCTCCATAGGCCTATGCTCTCCCAGACACACCGCACACGAGAAATCAGCATTATCTTGCAGTCTACCTCTAATACCACTACATCTTTTATGCCCCCACTTATCATAGACAATGCACAAGATGGAATTGCTTCCCAAGCCCTTGTGGTAAAGTGCACATGGCCACCCGTCCTCTTCTTTAACAGTACCGGCACCAGCCCTAGATACCATAACTTTCGTTTAATCTGCATTTACTCTTAAGCCCTTGTGCCCCATACTATCTCTCCACTTCCTAAATCTATCCTCTGCCTCCCTTTCATTCTCTGCAGTCAACACCAAACATCAGCATACATCTTCCACAGGAGACCATTTCTGAAGGCACTTGAGACGGTTTCAAGTACCATGGTAAACAACGAGGAGCTTAATACTGACCCCTGGTGCACACCAACATTCACGGAAAACTCATCTTTCAAATCTCCATTCACCCTTCCCTGGCTGTGAGCAACCACATACATGGCCATAACAACCCATAACCAGCCACTCCTCGATCCCAAGCTTTCTCATTGCCCATTTCACCACCTCTCTAGGGACTCTGTCAAAGGCCGTCTCAAAATCAACAAAGTGCAGTTCCTTTTTCTTTCCTATATATTTTTCGTGAACCTGTTGAACAATGAATATGGCATCAGTGGTCCCCTTACCGGTCATAAACCCAAACTGCATCTCATCAGTACTCACTTTTTCTCTTATCATACCTTTTAGAACTCTCTCCATTACCCTCATTAGCTGGTCTAAAAGCTTTGTCTCTATAATTTCCTCTTTCCAGGGCATTACCCTTCCCATTGTACACACATACAGTTACACTCTTCAGCCAATCATCTCGAACAGCAAGCCACGGGTTTTTTAAAATAAATGCTAATATTATTTAAAATGATAATAATGTTCAATAATATTGACGAGCAGGGACAATGATTGTCTTACTAAATCAAGCAACGATTACTTTATGCTGACTTGCTTCGCACGATTCCCTAAGAACGAGATTTTATGAACTTTCTCAACAGTACACAGCAGAGACTAATTACTCAATTGCTGTTTATTAGTACTGTTAGCCTCTGGAGAAAGTTACTTTACCCCTGACAATAAATAATACTAATAATAGTATCAGGTTCTTGCTGATGCTTAACTCCTAGGAGGCACAATGGATTTTAAGCTTAATACACAAGACTGGCCTAAGTACCAGTTATGAATGGCAAACGTTTATGCAAGCTAGGAGCTATTAGAGAAATAAGCTTACCTGTGGAGAAATGAAACAAGAGTTTACATTACATTAAGCTCAAGAAAAAGAACTGTTAAATTTATTGATTACAAAATAAATTTAACGTTACATTTCAAAATCAAATTAATGAGATTGCACTCACTAACTCACTCAAAAGCCAAATTCTTACGCCTAGGAAAAACACCTTAACTAAACTCTTAAGACTAGGAAAACGAAAAGAAATACTGGTCAATGAATGCTGTGTATCACTCAAAGAAGGGTGGGAGTCTGCAGAACTGTAGTCTAGTGGAGCCTGGGTTGACCTCTCACACTGCTGGAGCACAGTACCTCTCTCCGTCAAAGCAAACACTGGACTGAGTAAGTTGTGGGAAAGAAAAGGGGAGCACTAGGCCACATTTTTTTAACGGTCGAGTGAGCGAAACGTGCCCAAAACAAATCGCTCAGCGGAAGCGCTAATGTCTCACACAAAGACGATCACGTATGACAATGAAATATTGATTTGACAAAGCTTCCGTCCGAATGAGCGGTTAACTGAATGATAAACTGGGATTCCACTTGAGTTCGCAGTTTCCCACAAAAGCCAATGTCACTAGCCGACTCGTGACATTACGCCCCATCAAAATCAAATCCTTTTTCCTTCAGAAAAAAGATATCAATATGCATACATATAAATCCTAGCTCAGTCACACAAGATTCACACTGTGGTGTGTGTGTTATCCTGCTACAGGAGAAAGTTGCAGTCGCCAATGAGCGAAAAAAAACTCGTATTTACGTTAATAGAAGCAAGCTTGAGGGAAAAACTTCGTGACGACGGTGAAAATCCTGTACTCAGGTCAAACTGAGCGAAAAGTCGCTACATTTACACTGACAACTAATTGTTGTGTAGCGTGAAGTATGTAATACATGGCATAGGTGTAACAGTTGTGGTGTAACTGTACTTACATGTAAAATGACATAGTAAATAATAACATGGCGACGATGAAGGCAGAGGAGAAGAGGCGGCAGCGTGTGGCAGACGATCAGCTGGCCCGCACAGCAAAACTGCTACACCCATTGCTGTACCTGCAAAACCAATTAAGGTGGAGCATCAAAAGTGTCAATGAGACAAAATTCTTATTAAGTTACAATTATCTCTCTGCCTAGCAATCAGTGCTACGACGTACATTCGAGGTCGCCATTATCCCCCTTAACCTACAGTACTTATATTAATATCAGGGAGCTGAGAATCCTTGTGCAAACTCGGGTCTTCCATAGCCTCGAGTCGCCTCTCACTTCCCCCTTAACCTACAGTACTTATATTAATATCGGGGAGCTGAGAATCCTTGTGCAAACTCGGGTCTTCCATAGCCTCAAGTCGCCTCTGCGGAGTTCTCTCTCGAACTTCCCCCTTAACCTACAGTACTTATATTAGTATCGGGGAGCTGAGAATCCTTGTGCAAACTCGGGTCTTCCATAGCCTCAAGTCGCCTCTGCGGAGTTCTCTCTCGAACTTTCCCCTTAACCTACAGTACTTATATTAGTATCGGGGAGCTGAGAATCCTTGTGCAAACTCAGGTCTTCCATAGCCTCGAGTCGCCTCTGTGGAATTCTCTCTCGAACTTCCCCCTTTACTGACGGTACATAATAAGTATGTACAGGCCCTGGACATAATGTGTCCTGTGGGGCCAATGGGTGAGATGTCAGGTCTGCACCCACTTCACCACTACCCTGTCTCTCAACTGACTCAGAGATTACAGGTGTGGTTATGAACGGCACAGGAAGGACATGTCCCTGATTAGTGGTGTTACTTTGACACACACTGCAGGAAAGGACAAAATTATCTATGTCTCGTCCTATCCCTGGTCAGAAAAAGTCAGCTCGGATACGGCCCTGGGTCTTCCTTTTGCCCATGTGACCTCCTGAGGCTGAACAATGACCCCATTGTAACACTGCTAGGCGGTACTTGGCTGGAACGACAAACTGCAGTCGAACCTCGCCCTCGGGTGTTTGTGACTCACGGTAGAGCTGTCCTTGTTTGCGAAGGAACTTGGCTCGACCTCCCCGTGAATACTTAATCACTCAACCCTTTTGTTTGTTCCGCACGGCAGCAAGTGTCGGGTCAGAATGTTGTTCTTGTACAACAAGTTGGCTACACATCAGATCTTGCGGCGATTCAATGATCACTGGGGTGACACAGTCTGGAGCCTCAGCCATGGCTTGTGTTACCACAGCAGCCGAAGTCTGAGTAGCGTCATGTTCGGTGCAATTATCCTTGACACCGGTAATGTTAAATACTATAAGGTCAAATAAAGGTTCTGGCATGACAACTGCAAGTGTCATACCAGTATAAAATGGAGATGCCACCTGGATACATGCCACAGGGAACAATCTCACTGATCCATCAATAAGGTTTGCATGGATCTGTCGACCTGTATACTGCTCAGGCCGAACTAGACTCTGCTTGACAGAGCAACCTGAGGAACCATTATCTCTCAGGACCTTCACAGGAATGCCTCCCACAAACCCTGGCTGAACAAGGAAGGTACTGTCACCTGTGGGAGGGCCTGTGGAGGAAGCAGCTAGCCACTCATGAGACTGCTGAATTGATGCAGCAAACATTGTGCCCTGTGAATTATATACTTGAGGGTTTGTACTCACTGCCTGGGAAGATGGAACATTGGCCATCTGTGGAGGGGGGTTCACTGTCACTGTGGGACTAGTGAACTGTGGGGGAGTACCCATACTGGTAGGGACGTGACCACCGTGCTGCTGCTGAGGAATGAAGGCTGCGTTCGCTTCCTGTCTCTTTTGAGCTGGTGGTGAAAAAGTTTGTCCCGACAGTCGGTTGCGTGGCTGATACTGCTGCTGGTTAGGGTACTTGTTGTACCTCTTCCACTCAGGTTTCTGAGTGTTTTGCCCCTGGTCCTTCCACTGCGGTTTTGGACCTTGGCCATTATTCTGAGAATGGCCTTGTTGCTGGGGTTCAGTCTGATACGGCTTCCCAAACTTGGCAGTATCTTTTCTGCTGTTGCAGGTGTTTTGCTTACGAGTTTGATACCCGTATTCAGTAAAATACGCGTCAGCCTTTTCTGCCATTTGGCTGGCATCTTTCACCTGGCAGATCTTAAGCTGTGCTATGAGCTCAGCAGGCCATGGCCTCTCTAGCAGTGTACACAGCATAAGGTCAATTGTCCCCTCATGCGTGGAAGGAGTTTCATTTTTCTCCATCCACTCATTTAAGTAAGCTGTGAGACGGTCAAGGAACTGAACAGCTGTCTCCTTGTCTTGGAGACGAGCTCGCATAAACTGAACTTTGGTGTCGTCTACTGTGAGACCATACGCCTTAATGAGTGCAGCTTTCATCATCTCATATGTGAGATTGTCTCCACGAATTCTGTGGAGAATATCGAGGGCAGGGCCCTCAAGTAAACTAAGAAATTGGATCCGCTTAGCTGCCTCATCCAGTTGATACATGTCTGCCATGTCCTCAAAACGAGCTATGTACGGCTCGATTCGCTCACTTTCCTTGTATGAAGGAAGCTTGATGCGTGGGGTCGCCAGGACATGTGTAGGAAGAGTGCTAGTGGAGCTTGGATTAACTGCACCAGATGTGTCTGAAGCCAAGTTATCTCGCTTGAGCTTCGGGACTTCAAGTTCATGTTTTTCGCGTGCTTCTCGCTCGGCACGTTCGTGTTCTCGTTCTCTGTCTCGTTGTTCACGCTCATATTCGCATTGTTCTCACTCTTGTACTAGCTCGAGTTCACGTTGTTTTTGCTCGTGTTCGCGCAGTTTTTGCTCGTATTTGCGCAGTTTCTGCTAGTGTTCGCGCTGTTCCCGCTCGTATTCGTGCTGTTCTCGCTCGTGTTCGCATTGAATCTTATGCTCTTCATGGGCATCATTCTCGCGCTGCTGGTTCATATTATGCCGTGAGAGTATGTACTCTGTAATTTCAGTTGGGTCTGTAAGACCCATATCTTTGGCTTCCTGTAAAAATATGGTTGTAGCCATGTTGCTAATTTACTGAGCAAGCCAAAACTAAGTACAGACTGCTGCTTCGCAAATGAATGCTAATAAACACAAGTACAAAATATAGACACAAGCTAGTGGTGACCAGTCTTATCGAGTTAACTGGCAAAGATTAAAGCAAAAATGCAAATGACTGGGAAGACTCAATTAACGCAATGGGTATGGCGGCTTCCCAGGAGCGAATAAAATCGTCTAGCGTTACCAAAAATAAAGTACTAAATAGAGTTAAGTACTCTATGAATTAATAAAGCAAAAATTCACTTGCTAATTTAACGGTAAACACCAGTAAACTTGTGCCTATAAACTTTAATGATAAATACCTAAATATGAATGAGTATTATCTCGTGAATAGCTTTAGAGCTAGGAGTTAATATCCTGGCGAGGTCGCCAATTGTCACGGGGTTTTTAAAATAAATGCTAATATTATTTAAAATGATAATAATGTTCAATAATATTGACGAGCAGGGACAATGATTGTCTTACTAAATCAATCAACGATTACTTTACGCTGACTTGCTTCGCACAATTCTCTAAGAACGAGAATTTATAAACTTTCTCAACAGTACATAGCAGAGACAAATTACCCAATTGCAGTTTATTAGTACTGTTAGCCTCTGGAGAAAGTTACTTTGCCCCCGACAATAAATAATACTTATAATACTATCAGGTTCTTGCTGATGCTTAACTCCTAGAAGGCACAACAGATTTTAAGCTTAATACACAAGACTGGCCTAAGTACCACTTATGAATGGCAAACGTTTATGCAAGCTAGGAGCTATAAGAGAAATAAGCTTACTTGCAGAGAAATGAAACAAGAGTTTACATTACATTAATATATATATTTTACTAATGCCACTTTTTTAGTCGAATAAGCTCTCATATTTTCGAAAAATGTTATTTTTTTGTAAATTTTTTATGATTATGCTCGGAAATTTACAAAAATATATAATTTTTGTGTATAACTATTCTTCTGAAAGTTCTCGTCTTTAGTGTGTATGTGAAAATATAAGGATATAGGGAAATCTAATTACAATCAGGAAAAGATATAGTAATAATAATAATAATAATAATAAATGATGATGATGAAATCCATCTAAAAGAAATATTACGGAAAAGCAAAAGAAAAAATAATTAATGCACTGGAACACATGCATGTAAAAATATATATATTAATGTAATCAAAATATAAAGAAAAAAGAGAGAAAGAGAAGAATCATATGCAAGATTTTGGAAGAGGAAAAATTTATCAAAAAACGAATTATGAAACATATTCTCGTGAAACATGAAAAAATGTATTAAATTATAGCTCATCATAAAAGAAATGGAGAGCAGAGAAGAAAATTGTTGAGAGAAAAATGACGAGAAAGAACTTAGAGGATATCACTATTAAATAAAGGTACAGAGTAAAAGAGAAGAATTAAAATATATAACTAAAATAAATTATGCAAATCAATAATAAAAATGAAAAATGTAAATCACTGTAAATCAAATTAATCAGTGTAATAATGGAAAGATTTTATAGAAAAAAAAATCACAAGAGAGAAATTGCAAGAAAAAAGAACTAAAGGATTTCAAAACTAAATCAAGGTACAGAGTAAAAGAGGAGGATTAATATATA
>NC_137057.1:31200454-31205454 GCF_032717465.1 Coenobita brevimanus
TTTGAAGGAATTGTATACCACAGAATAGGACAGGTAGGTGTCACAGGGAAAATAAATCGCTAAAGGAACAATGTTAGGGTGCTGCTTTCACCTATGAGAACACGGGTCAAGGCTACCAAGGTTGCTACTCTCGTTGGTTAAGGAAGCTCCCTAACACATATTCTTTAGCGATTTACTTTGCTTATTACACTTCAGTCCTCTTCTGTTACAAAAATCCCTCATACATCGCCATACAGTAGGATGCTAACCAGCTATATCCAAAAATATATCGCTAAGGAAGAGGTGTTAGGGAGCTCTCTTACACTCATTCCAAGATGAAATTAAGATCCTCAAGTACAAGCCTCCACCATCTTCATTATTTTCGGCAGCCATACGCAAATATAAATCGCTAAAGAAGAGGCGTCAGGGAGCTTACACGACTTCACCACCATCTTCACTTCCAGTTTACCTTATGCCTGAGCACGAGTCTTCATTGATATGCATTAAAGAATTTAGGAAGGGCTAAGATGTGGCAAAAGGGAAACACGTGTTACCTGAAGACGTGCAGGTGTGTGGTGTGCAGCTGGGTTTTTTTTTTTTTTTTTTTTTTTTTTTTTTGCTAGAGGGAGAAATATCCGAGTGTTGATAAGGGTGTATGTTTTGTGACAGCTTGAGAATATAGTGTTGTGTGAATATTTGTGTTTAGAATGTGTGAATGTTTGTGAATAATGTTTGTGTGAATGTTTATAAATGTTTATGAAAGGCGTGGCTGGAGGAGGGTGGAGAGCTCAGTGTGGACAGTGTGTATTGGTGGACTGAATGAATGCCTTGTCTTCCGCCAAATCCTTACTGCCAACGACAGTGAGAGAGAGAGAGAGAGAGAGAGAGAGAGAGAGAGAGAGAGAAAGAAACTATAAATGTAATTTACCATAGCAATGATAATGTGATCTAAAGACTAAATGTTTATCCGGATTTCAGTATATCCGACGGATAGAGAGATAGATAGATAGATAGATAGATAGATAGATAGAGAGAGAGAGAGAGAGAGAGAGAGAGAGAGAGAGAGAGAGAGAGAGATTTATGAAGGAAAAAGATTGGAGGGAAATACAAAGGAATATGATCAAGAAGAAAGAGAAGAACAAAAGGAGGAACTCTGTCTTAAGAAAGAAAATAAGAAATGAAGAAAAATAAAGACAAGAAAGACATAATGAGGACAAAGAAAATAATTGGGGAAAACGAAAACGCAGAACTTCATTGTGAACAAGGAGATAGATGACGCGAAGAAGAAAATAGAGAAGATGAGACGTGGAGAGAGAGGACGAGGCGCTTCGTGATAAAGGAGAGAGAGAGAGAGAGAGAGGGGGGGGGAGAAAATAGAAACCATTGTCATGTCTTGGAAGCTTCTCCATTTGGCTCAACTGAAAGATTTAAATTTCTTCTTTTTCCTCCAGTATGGTCTTACCTGCAAAACAAAATCGTGTTAAGGGGCTGGTAAGGTGCTTTCTCAACTCTCTCTCTTTCTTCCTTCTTCCTCCTTCCTCCCCAACTAACTCCCTTCTCCCCATCACACAAAAGGCAGCCAAAAATCATGACTCAGCTTTCTCTCTTATATATCCTACTATCAATTCCTTCTCCTATTCTGCTTCTCTCCAACTTATTTCTTTCTCTCCCCTCTTCCTTCCTCCCTCCTCCTCCCTTCTTCCTCCCCAACTGACTCCCAAACTTTCCCCAACACACGAAGCACAGCCACCAATTGCAATGGCACAACCTTCCCCTCTCTTTCATGTTCCAATCCTTCTCCTTTCCCCTCCCTCTTCTTTCTCTTCTCTCCCTCTTCTTTCCAGCCTCCTTTCCCTCCAGCCTTCCTCCTTTCCCATCATTCGTCTTTCTCTTCCCTCCCTCTTCTCTCCAGCTTCCTGCCTTCTTCCTTCCTGCTCCTTCCTTCCTTCAGTACTTTCTTCCTCCCCAGTTGACCCTCTTTATCAACTGCACTAATGTCATTAAAGCAATATGTATTTTTCAAGTCCAAAGCCTTCCCTCAGAAATAGCAACAATCTACTTTACATGAAGGTCCCTAATTTTACAGTAAATGCCAAAACCAACTGTGCCCACCAGCTGACCGGAGGGAAAGTGAGAAATTAGATATAAAGCAGCTGCGAGTCCCGTCAAAACCGATTGTGCCTAACAGTCTGGTGGGTCCGAAAATGGGGAAGAAGTCATTATTATTATTATTATTATTATTATTCTTTGAAAAGAGTGATAAGAAACAGGGAAGTGAGCATGGAAGTGAAAAACTTACTACATGACAGTATTGTGATACCAACTCTAACGTATGGAAGTGAAGCTTGGACGTTGTTGGAAGGACACAAGTCAAGAGTGAGAGCAGTGGAAATGAGTTATTTAAGAGGAGCCTGTGGAGTCACATGGAGAGACAGGCTGACGAATGAGGATATAAAGGAGCGTTGTGGTGTCGATGTGGATGTGATAGGAAGCGTTATGAGGAACACACTGAGGTGGTTTGGCCATGTGGAGAGAATGGAGGGTGAAAGACTGACGAAGAGAATGTGAGTGAGGTGGAGGGGGGAGAGGGAGGGGGAGGCCGAGGATGTGATGGAGGGATGGGGTGAAGAGGTATATAGGAGAGGGGGGTGTGAGTTGGGAGCAGGGCAGTGAAATGGCGGGGGACAGGGCGACTTGGAGGCGATTTGTTTGTGGCCACCCCAAACGGGATTGAGGCGTCTGGCAATAGATAGATAGATAGATTATTGTTATTATTATTATATATTATTATTATTATTATTATTATTATTATTATTATTATTATTATTATTATTATTATCATCATTATTATCATTTTTATTATTATTACTATAGTTATTATTGTTTTCATTATTTTTTTCCATACTGGGGTCATTAAGGCAGACCATTTTTTGCTTAGTCTAAATCTTCCCCTAGAACAAAGCTCGCAGTAGTCTGTTTACATCCACATGCCTATAATCTGTTCACTTTACCTTGGTCTAAAATTGCCATCCCTCCATAGCAAATTGGAGTAACAAAACCTTACTCTTTTCCCTCCTTCCCTCCTTCTCATTCATCCTCTCTTCTCTTCTTCCCATCTTCCTTTTCCTCTTCTCTTCTCTTCTTCCTTTCTTCCTTTTCCTCTTCTCTCCTCCCCTCCCCCCTTCCCCCCTTCTTTAGTAATCCTCAAAACTGTCCTCTAAATTCTCTAACTCTTTCCCATCGCAAAACACAACTGTCAACAATAGATTTACACTAGAACACGGTGCTAGTCACAAAGAAGTGCTCTAGAGAATATATATATATAAGAGCGAAATACCTGTATTGTCCTTTTTCTGCCACTGAGCTCCGTGAAATAAACTCCAAAAGGATGAAAGTTTGGGCCAAGTTAAAGTGAATGGCCAATAGTTATAATGCTGGATGGGCAGAAAAAGAGGAAACAGACTTTCTTGAGCAGTCTGACCGGTGCAATGACGACAATATGAGGAATGTTTGGGCATGAGTAGGGGTCCACTAGAATGCACTCAGAGAATGCATGCCTTCGCCAGCGCGAATAGAATTTTTATTTACTGTTATAAATCCTCTTTCATACCAGGGGAATATTATTGGTCACATAGTCAGTCAACTCTACGGTCCTAGTCTGCCCTGCTTTACAGTCTCAGAGAGCGCATACCTCCACCAACACCCCCCAATATAATGATTTATTCCTGAAACCGGCTGCGGATCTGCCTCAAAATCTAAACTCTTCCAGAACCCACTGCTCACCTATTCGCCAGACATCAGTGAAATCCGATGGCAACATTTTGACATATCTTGCACAGACAAAGAGACACGAGTGAAAACATCCTTTGACGAATTTTGCTGGAGCAAGTTAAAATATTTATCAAACAACTGCATTCCCTTCGTCAAAGAAGCCATGTCTCGAGGTCTCGGAATTTGAGCTCGAGATATCCGTTTCGAGTTTTAGAGAGCACGGCAGAAGAGATGGTGGGAGTGAGCTGCGAATTTTACCCCGGGAGTTATTGGCACAATCTTGCTGTGCGGCGGCGGTATGATATTGGCTATTGATTCCCTTCGGTTAATGGATTTTCGCGATTACCTTTTAACTCTTGATCAAAGCCGCTGTTTCGGAGCTTCGACGTTTCGTTCTCCTATTTTCTCCAGTTGCGGTTGAGTCCAGTTGAATTGTGGTTGAGTTGTGGGTGTGGAAAGCTGGGAAAATATTGATGTAGGAGGGGAAAAAATATGTCCAAATGTTCAGTTGTTTGCAAAAAAAAATACGTAGTAGTAATAGTAGTGTTTTGCGGAAATGATATGATTGAGCAGTTTTTGCAAATATAAGATGAATTAAAACTAGATGGATGTTAATGCAAAAGGGATATGGTTAATTAATGTAAGTATATGGAGCACCTACACACACAGGAACATAGATAGATAGATAGATGATAGACAGATAGATATACTTATTCATAATTATAGGGAGATAGTGAAAGAAACTTAGTATGAATACTGTGTGCTATAAGTATTTATAATCTCTCTGTCTTCATTCCTTCTCTCCTCCCTTTCCTTTCCCTTCCCTCCCTACCTTATCTCCCTCCCCCCCTTTCTTTCCCTCTCTCCCTCCTTCCCTTCCCACCTATCTTCCCTTTTTCTGTCTTTCCTTCCCCTCCCTACCTAATCTCTCTCCCCCCTCCTTTTCTTTCTCTTCCCTCCCTACCCAATCTTTCTCCTCTTCCATTTCATCCGTCCCTTCTTCCTTCCTTTCCCACCTGCCTTCCCCTCCCGTCTTTTTCATTCCTCCCTTTCCCCACATTCTCATCTCATTACATCGTTTCCTTCCTTTTCCTTCCTACCTCATCTGTCACTCTCTTTCCTTTCCCTCCATAATCTCTCCCCTTCCTCCCCCCTCCCTTTTCCTTGTGTCTTTCTCTCCTTCCCCACTCCCTCACGACGCCAGAGAAGAAAGAGGTCATTGTGAGAGCAACATAGGTCATCTTAGGTCA
>NC_137057.1:31210454-31317954 GCF_032717465.1 Coenobita brevimanus
GTGTGTGTGTGTGTGTGTGTGTGTGTGTGTGTGTGTGTGTGTGTGTGTGTGTGTGTGTGTGTGTGTGTGTGTGTGTGTGTGTGTGTGTGTGTGTGTGTGTGTGTGTGTGTGTGTGTCACCCCACCAGCCAATCATAGTGGACTGTAGGTGAAGCGATTTTGGCGTCAAATCCCGGTGGCGGAGCACTTACCTTCAAACCAGCTTGGACCGAGTATACTACTACTACTACTACTACTACCTACCTCTACCTACCACTGCTACCTGCTACTACTACCTGCCACAACTACTTACTACTACCACCAAATACTACTAACTGCTGTTCCTACCCGCCACTACTACCTGCTGCTACCACCTGCCACCGCCACCTGCTACTACTACCTGTTACTACTACTTGCCACTATTACCTGCTACTGTTATCTGCTACTATCTCTTACTATTACATGCTATTACTACTACCTGCTAGTATTACCTGCTATTACTACTACCTGCTATTGCTCCTTGCTATTACCTGCTATTACTACTTGCTACTATTATTACTACCTGCTATTAATGCTACCTGCCATTACTATCTACTATTACTTACTACCACCAAATACTACTAACTGCTGTTCCTACCCGCCACTACTACCTGCTGCTACCACCTGCCACCACCACCTGCTACTACTACCTGTTACTACTACTTGCCACTATTACCTGCTACTGTTATCTGCTACTATCTCTCTCGTGAGGCCAGTCAGCTCAGACGTGCTAGAGACCTGTGGTAGTGTTGTGCTAGTGTGCTTTAGTGATCTGTGATAGTGGTTGTGTTAGTGTGTTGTAGTGATCAGCGATAGTGCTGTGCTAGTGATCCGTGAGTGTGTGTGTTGTGGTGACCCGTAGTGACCCGTGATAGTGTGTGCTACCTTGTGTGAACTAGTGCGTAATGGCTTCCTCGGCAGAGAGCTGTGTCCCCACTGCAGGTACTGAAAAGGACTACCTTGAATTAAAGGAGGAACTTCTCGAACTGAAGCGGGAGGTACAAATTCTCAGGCAGGAGAAGGCACAAATGAGGGAATTGTTGGAGGAGATGTTGGAGGAGAAAGAGAAAAAGGCTGAAGGTTGGACACTTGTTAACAAGGGTGCAACGAAGTTCACTCTTAAAAAGCAAACGGAAATTAAGACAACTAATACATTCGACACACTACGGGACGAATGTGAAGGGGAAGGCAGAGAGGGAAGTAGAGGAGAAGGACGGTGAGAGAACTTCCAGTACAGGTAAGTATAAACAGAACAAGAAAGGTAAGAAAAATGTTGTTGTTGTTGGAGACTCCCAGGTGAGATATCTGAACAGGGCCATGTATACTCCACTCGCTAAACATGTGTGTCTTCCAGGGGCCAGGGTGGCTAATGTGGTAGATAAAATTTCAAATATCGTAAAGGAAAGTGGTGACAAACCCACTGTGTGCCTCAGTGTAGGAGGCAATGATATTAGTAGCCGTAAGAGTGAGGTACTGTGGAAAAGGTACAAGTTGATGTTAGAAAAGGTTAGGGAGAGGGGAGGAACCCCTGTAGTGCTTGGTGTTTTACCAAGGTGGCGGGTTGGAAGGGAATGGTTGAGCAGGGCAATAGGGTTTAATTGCCGCCTTGAAAGGTATTGCAAAGATAATACAATACCTTTCATAGACAGCTGGGACCGGTTTTATGGACGAAGTGCCTTGTATAGTTGGGATGGGACTCATCTTAGCAGGCAAGGAGTTACTGTTTTAGCTGGAATGATAGATAGGGAGTTGGAGGGATTTTTTCGAGATTGAGAAGTAGGTGTACAGGAAGATGCAGCAACTACAGTCAGAAATCATTATTACCATGTTTGGATAGATGCATCGATACTTGCAAAATTAAGAACAAAAGTTCAACCAATAGTGTAGATACATCCACTCAGGCACCTCAAATTGAGCAGGCGATGATAGATGATAGAACAAGCGATGATAGAAGGGCGATAAGCGATAGTACAAAAAATTGTTATATTAGTAAAGTAAAGAGTTTCCCAGTTAGTAATAAAATAATTAACAGTAAATGCCAAGGTAAAGGCATAACTACTCGTAATAATCTGAAAGTGTACTACACAAACAGCCGGAGTTTACGTAATAAAATGGATGAACTGAGGGCTTTAATTTGTACAGAGAAAATAGACATTGCCGTTATTAGTGAAACTTGGATGAATACAGACACTCGAGAATTTTTAGCAGAATATCAGATAAAAGGCTATAATATTTTTGTGTCAAACCGTCAGGGAAGAAAGTGGGGAGGGGTAGCTATTTATGTAAAGGATTCACTAAACTGTTACAATAAAGCAGACATTAAAGTAAATAGGGACACAGAAAGTGTCTGGGTTGAAATTAGTAACAATAGGGAGAAATTAGTCTTAGGAGCAATTTACAGATCTCCAAAATTAAGTAGAGCTGATAGTAAATACCTCTGGGAGGAAATTAGGAAAGCATCACAGTCCAGCTTAGTAATAATTGTTGGGGACCTTAATCTGCCAAGGATAGATTGGAGAAATCAGACAGGAGATGCAGAGTCAGAGGAATTTCTAGAGGTAGTACAGGATAATTTCCTTTATCAGTATATCAGGGAGCCCACCAGAGGTAATAATATACTAGATTTGGTTTTAGCTAATAAAGAAAATATCATTAGCGATATAGAGGTTGGTGGACGACTTGGTAATAGCGATCATGAAGAAATTAAGTTCAAATATATTTGGGATGTCTGTTCCACTGAAAATACCTCCACCGTTCCTAATTTTCGTCTAGGAGATTTCGATGGCTTAAGAGCTTATTTTCGAACGGTATTCCACAGGGAGATTAGCTATTTGAGGAATCCCCAGGTCATAGGTCAGGCGCAGGAAGCACGTGGGGACGTCCGTCAGGTGTCTGTGAGGAGGGAGGTGGTAGATAGGAATGTAGTCCAGGTGACGGAAATTAACTCAGCTCCAGTACCAAACAGACGTTCGACCAGTGAGAAGTATAACGAGTTAATAAATATAATATACGGAGGCCAAGATAGATATATTCCTTCAAAACCGTTTAGAACTAACAATTCAGAACCAAGATGGTTAAACAACAGATTAAAATCTCTCATAGGCCAAAGGAAAGGAATATATAGAAAAATAAAACGTGGAGAGGAACACTTACGTAACCGGTACACAATTTTAAATAGAGAAGTAAAGAGGGAGATAAGAAAAGCAAAGAGAAGTTATGAAATTAAGGTTGCCAGTGAATCAAAAGAAAACCCCAAGGGTTTTTATCAAATGTACCGAACGAAAAATAAAGACAGGATAGGACCACTCAGAACAGAATCAGGTGACATTACCAGTGAAGATAAAGAAATGTGCTCCATCCTAAATAATTATTTCATATCAGTATTCACCAAGGAAAATCTAAGCCTGGTCCCTCAAGCAGCAAATATTTACCATGAGAATACGGAAAATATTCTTAGTAAAATAACCATTAGTAAGGAGGACGTATTGAAAGAAATTAACAAGTTAAAACCTCAAAAATCGCCAGGTCCGGACGATATATATGCAAAAATTATAAAAGAAACCAAAGAAGAATTATGTCAGCCACTTTTAACGTTATTTAATGACTCTTTAAGTTCAGGAGAAGTTCCAGAGGCGTGGAAAACCGCAAACGTAGTGCCCATCTTTAAAAAGGGTGATAAATCAGCTGCGTCGAATTATCGTCCGATAAGTCTAACGTCAATAGTAGGAAAAATGTTAGAGTCAATTTTGGCAAATAAGATTAGAGAACACTTAGAAAAATTTAATCTTATAAGCGAAAGTCAGCACGGATTCAGGCAAGGACGATCCTGCCTCACAAATTTGTTGTCATTCTACTCGGAGGTCTATGAGGCAGTAGACAGCGATAAAGCTTACGATGTTATTTATCTGGACTTTAGTAAAGCTTTTGATAGAGTCCCACACGAAAGGTTAGTTAGAAAGGTTCGAGCACACGGTATAGACGGCGATATCTTAAAATGGATAGAATCCTGGCTGAAAGGACGAAAGCAGAGAGTATTAATAAATGGAACTAAGTCGGACTGGGGATTAGTAACTAGCGGTGTACCACAGGGTTCAGTACTCGGTCCCTTATTATTTATCATATATATAAATGATCTAGACTTAGGAGTCAATAGCAGAATCAGCAAATTTGCCGACGATACAAAAATAGGGCGTATCATTAACTCGACTGACGATTGCCATTACTTACAAAAAGACCTCGATACATTGTCCAAATGGTCTAAAACTTGGCAAATGGAATTTAACGTTGAAAAATGTAAAGTACTTAACGTAGGCAAGACCATTGGAGATACTAAATACAGCTTAGATAACAAAGAAATTAGCAAATCGGAATGCGAGAGAGATCTAGGAGTTATGATTAGTAACGACCTTAAACCTAGGCAACAGTGCATTAATGCGAGAAATAAAGCAAATAGGGTCCTAGGATTTATTTCGAGAAGCGTGAGCAATAGATCATCTAAAGTAATACTGAAACTTTATCTAGCATTAGTAAGGCCACATTTAGACTACGCAGTACAATTTTGGTGTCCTTACTATAGAATGGATATTAATTCGTTAGAAAATGTACAGAGAAGAATGACTAAAATGATACATGACGTCCGGAACCTGTCATATGAAGACAGACTGAAAAGACTAAGTCTGCATTCGCTAGAGAGGCGTAGAGTAAGGGGAGACTTAATTGAGGTTTTTAAGTGGATGAATGGTATAAATAAGGGAGATATTAGCAAGGTACTTAAAGTGAGCATACAGGATAGAACTAGAAATAATGGTTTCAGACTAGAAAAATTCCGTTTCAGAAAGGAAATCGGTAGAAATTGGTTTGGTAATAGAGTAGTAGACGAATGGAATAAGCTACCTAGTAAAGTAGTTGCTGCCTCTTCCATTGAGAGTTTCAAGCATAGGCTAGATAAGCATATGACAAATAAGGGGTGGATATAGAATAAAGAAAATATTATAACCAATACTAACTATAAAATAAATTTTCTTTTCAGGTTACACTATGATAGTCTCTATTCTCCTTTCACACTTTCCTGTAAAATGTCCACGCCAGTTTTTCTATACGGCGTGGTGTTCTTTCTGACTTTTTCCTGCCGGCTTCGGCTGGAGGGTTTGGAGGGCGGGGGAGAGCCTTCTTCTTTGCTATCCTTATCTCATTCTAGTAGTTCAGTTACTCTTCTAGGAGCTGCCTAGCATGGGCCAACCGGCCTACTGCAGTTATCCTCTCTTCTTATGTTCTTATGTATTACTACTACCTGCTATTACTCCCTGCTGTTACTACTACCTGCTATTACTACTATACCCTTTCTCAGGAAACATGAGGGAGAGAATTTTACAAAGCCTTTGCCAACATCGGAACACGAGTGACCGTGTGAAGGATTAAGAGGTCCCCTCGGGATTCTGGACCTTCCTTCTCCCCTCTTCCGTTTTCTTTCCTCTACACACACACACACACACACACACACACACACACACACACACACACACACACACACACACACACACGACGCTTAAATAATAAAACAATGTGTAGCCTCTATTTATCTATCAGTGCCCAGATATCGGTCCATATGAGGAGGGATGGAGGATGGGAGTGGCCCGGGTCGGAATGTGGGGGGGGGTTAGGGTAAGGAAGCCAATGAAATAGCCATGAAAGATGAAGAACAATTATTTTATTTTATTATATTGTTTTATTACTATTCTTTATGAAAAAACATAAACTGATTTACAATAGTATTATTGATCGAAGGATCAACAGTAGCATTTCCTTTATAAATATTCATTATATAATAAAATTTACATTGAAAATACAATCTCTCTCTCTCTCTCTCTCTCTTTCTCTCTCTCTCTCTCTCTCTCTCTCTCTCTCTATCTATCTATCTATCTATCTATCAGTCGATATTCATGTCTCCCTCATCTAAACCTTCTTCTTCACTGGTGGAATCCCGCTCCCCCCATCCCGTTAATCCGATCCCTCCTCTTCCCTAGGCTACTCAGCTATCACTATGAAAACACACACACACACACACACACACACACACACACACGACGCTTAAGTAATAAAACAATGTGAAGCCTCTATTTATCTATCAGTGCCCAACAGGGGTGCACCAAAGGATTTTCTAAGGGGGGGGCCCCATTTGTCAGTTTCCTGAAGTTTACATATAAGTTTTATAGTTCTAAGTTGTATATATATATATATATATATATATATATATATATATATATATATATATATATATATATACATATATATTCTGATAGAATGATAGATTTTTTGGTAGGTCGTCAGTTATTTAAACAAACGTGTTTGTTTATATTTATCATTTTAACAAAGTAACAAAGAACAAGCCATTCAGTCTCAACCCTATTATGTCCAGATTTCTAATCACGGCACAAAGACGGAGAGAAACAAGGAAGAGATGAAGTGGGAAGTCCTTAGGGAGAGGGAAGGAATGTTGGGTAAGGAAATAGAGGTCACAATGGGAAAGGGATTGCCGATCCCAGCTCAGGTGTGTGTGTGGGGGGGGGGGCAAAAAGCTAGGTGAAGAGAGGGGATGGGGATGGATAGGAAGGCAGGAAGGATGATGTTTTGAGTTCAGGGGGGGGGGTGCCCAGATATCGGTCCATATGAGGAGGGATGGAGGATGGGAGTGGCCCGGGTCGGAATGTGGGGAGGGTTAGGGTAAGGAAGCCAATGAAATAGCCATGAAAGATGAAGAAAAATTATTTTATTTTATTTTATTGTTTTATTACTATTCTTTATGAAAAAAAATGTTATGAAAAAACATAAACTGATTTACAATAGTTTTACTGATCGAATGATCAACAGTAGCATTTCCTTAATAAATATTCATTATACTCTAAAATTTCCATTGAAAATACAATCTCTCTCTCTCTATCTATCTATCTGTCTATCTATCTCACGATATTCATGTCTCCCTCATCTAAACCTTCTTCTTCACTGGTGGAATCATTTGCCACGTTAATGACGAATTCTTCGACCATGTGATTGCGCACAATGTCATTTCTGATATATTCCTGTTCTAGCTTTCTCGTATGCTCCATACATTTTTGCCAGTTTTCAGGTGTCACTTTCCTCACTGCATTTCTTGTGATTTCCTCCACCACACGCATTGTCTGATTATTATTGGAATTCTTTTTTCTTACTTCATCTTTCACTTGAGCCCATGTAAGTTCTATTGGATTTAAATCGCAGTGGTAGGGCGGAAGTCGTAAAACCTCATGTCCTTGGTCTTTTGCGATAGTGTCTATTTCATACTCTTGCCTGTCTTTGTTTCTTTCCACCAGATCTAGCAGCTCTAGCTTGGAGTGTTGTGGGTTGTGTTGAACGTTGTTCTCCCTCAGCCATTCTATTATTTCATTTTTAAGGGAAGCCTGCGTTGGTGCTTTATTGAGGATCTTACAGTGGTATGAAGCGTTGTCCAGAATGAGCAGTGAATGGGGTGGGATGTTTAGGAGTAACTGGTCTTCGAACCATGCTTTGAAAGTGTGGTGATTCATTGATTGGTGGTAATCTCCTCTGTTACCATTCTGAGATTTGAACATGTTCAAACCTCCACGCATGAATCCATCCTCTTCGCCTGCATGTATAATAATAAATCTGGATCCTCTGCCACTTTTCACCTTCGGGCCCAATTTTCCATCTGCAGTTGTCCAGCATTTGTTAACACTCTCGTTTTGATTAACCCAAGTCTCATCTATGTAAATCTCTTGCCGTGGGTTGATTGATTCTCTGTTTTCTTGTATTTTTCTTAGATAAACTGCTCGTGCCAAAGCAATATCACGTCGTTCCATCAGAATTTGTCGTCCTTTATCTGATTTCTTGAAAGTATATCCATTCTTTCTCAGGAGTCTGTGAAGGCTTGCTCTTGATCTCTTAAAATTAAAATCCTCCTTTACCTTCGCTAAAATGTGATCCAAATTCGGAACTTCACCTCTTATAAAATGATGCGACAATTCTGCAATAACATGCCATATCAAACGCGTCCATGCTGTCCACCACGTGCAACATCACAATACAACACAACACAATGAGCGACACAACAACACAACACAACACAACGTGCGTCACCACAACACAACGTGCGACACCACAACTGAACACAACACAACGTGCAACACCACGACACAACACAACACAACGTGCGACATCACAATACAACACAACACAACGTGCGACACCACACCACAACATAACACAACACAACAGAACGTGCGACACAACAACACAACACAACACAACGTGCGACACCACGACACAACACAACACAACACAACGTGCGACATCACAATACAACACAACACAACGTGCGACACCACACCACAACATAACACAACACAACACAACACAACACAACACAACATAACACAACATAACATAACACACCACAACACAACGTTCGACACAACAACACAACACAACACAACGTGCGACACCACAGCACAACACAACACAACGTGCAACATCACAATACAACACAACACAACGTGCGACACTACACCACAATGAGGCTTGGGTTCGAGTACATTTTTCTGTACTCGAGTTCAAGTACAATTACATTATGGTATCACGAATCCAAGTACAAGTACAAGTACTCCGTTTTATAGCTGAACTCGAGTCCAAGTACGAGTACGTTTGTGCTGTACTCGAATCCAAGTACGAGTACATTTTAGTGATTTAACCTCAATTGCTTTCAGCAGTTTATTGTGTGTATGTAGGTATATAATATCCAGGCAGCTGTTTTTCGCTCCTTGCAATTAGTACCAAGGTGCTAACATATTAAAAGTAGCTTATCAGGAGTTAGTGGGCGTGGCTGTAATACCACATGACCTCATTAACTCACCAACCCAGGGCACCTGGCCTCTCCAAGGACACACCATTGTTACCCTCACCACTTTTATATATCATGGTTGTACTCGAAAGTACTCGTAAAATTGTCGAGTACTTTGAGTCCGAGTACAAATACAAGTACAAGTACTACGGAAATTTTGAACCCGAGTATAAGTACAAGTACAAGTACATTATATTGTGTACTTAAGTACGAGTACGAGTACGAGTCCATGTACTCGGACCCAAGCCTGACCACAACATAACACAACACAACACAACATAACACAACACAACATAACACAACACAACATAACACAACACAACGTGCGACACCACAGCACAACACAACACAAAGTGCGACACCACAACTGAACACAACACAGCGTGCGACACCACGACACAACACAACACAACACAACACAGCGTACGACATCAATACAACACAACACAACGTGCGACACCACACCACAACATAACACAACACAACACAACACAACGTGCGACACCACAACACAACACAACACAACGTGCGACACCACAACACAACACAACACAACGTGCGACACCACAACACAACACAACACAACGTGCGACACCACAACACAACACCACACCACACCAACACATAACATGAATGCACCAAGCTATATTGCTTATAAAGGTATCTATATTTTGATGACATGTATAATAAGTACGTACCTTGTAAGTCCGTTGATGAAATGAGAATATGGATATCCAGCTCTGATTGAACTGACAGGTTCTTGATAACAGGCGAATCAATCTCAAAAAAAAAAAAGTAAAATAAAAGGAATAATATGCTATTAACTGGTCCAATATTTTTCGTTTATTTTTAGCACTTTGTAACTCAAAAAAAAAAAAAAAGTTGCATCCAAAAACAGGAACCACAGTTCATATTGACCTGTGAGCATAGCGGGTCACTTATACCCATTCATTCATTGTGTGTGTGTGTGTGTGTGTGTGTGTGTGTGTGTGTGTGTGTGTGTGTGTGTGTGTGTGTGTGCCTCTTGCCCTCAGGCCTTGTCCCTGGCCAGTCTGTATTCCCACAGGTCGTTAAATCAGATGCCTTCGGCCTTTGACAGTGACTTTGGAGTAAAATAGACAATATTCTACCCTCGTCTTTCCTGAGACAGACTATACCTGCTATTACTGTCTACTGTTACTACTATCTGCTATTACTACTACCTGCTAGTACTATTTACTGTTACTACTACCTGCTATTACTACTACCTGCTAGTACTATTTACTGTTACTATTACCTGCCATTACTATATTGTTACTGCTACCTGCTATGGCTACTACCTGCTATAGTAGGACTCGCGCACGTTTGCGGCTGTGGTGTGGTCCGCACCTGTGTACAGTGGTGCCACGTTTTCTATACCGTTATCTCTCTCTCTCTCTCTCTCTCTCTCCAAGCGGGAAATGTGAGCCACCCTGAGTACTTTTGATTCTTTTATAAGTTATTTATAATTGTGCTTTCATCTGTTAATTTGGTTTTGTTATATTTAGTAGTAGATGGAGTGTCAAAGTTACTGTCTGCTGAGAGGTTTGTTACGTTACTGATTCATACACCCCGACGTAGTGGGGTGTGGGTGTAGGTGTGGGTGGGAGTGTGGATGTGGGTTTGTTGGGGTGGTGGTCCAGGGGGGAGGGGAAGTGTGAAGGGGGATTTGACCTGAGACACCCAGGAGGGATTAAGAAGGGAGGGAAGGGTAAGGGGGGGCTGGATTCACCTACCACATGGCGGGAAATGTGAGCCACCCTGAGTACTTTTGATTCTTTTATAAGTTATTTATAATTGTGCTTTCATTTGTTAATTTGGTTTTGTTATATTTAGTGATGCCGACAATGCATTCAATGCATGCCCCTCTCCTGCCTCTCTCTCTCTCTCTCTCTCTCTCTCTCTCTGTAGGGAAGCTATCTGTCAGTGCTGCCACTCACAAGAATTATATGAATTATTTCTTTTACTTTGGATATTGGCATATTTCTTCTTTTTTCAGGCTCATTCTATTATATCCATAACTGTAATATTATTAACCACCCTAAAACTACGCTAAAAACCATTAAAAGTGACTGCTATTTCTTTTAGCAACACTGTACAATATGTATGCCATGTTTCTGTGTTACTGTATAAATATTTTATGCATAATTAGATTACTGTTGATTCATCCATCAAAATACACAAGTGTAAGTTTTATTCATCTGAATTTATCGAATTTGTGATGCCTTGTACATAAATAGCTTCCGTTTCACATCGCAAGTTGAGGAAACGTGGCACCATTGTAAACAGGTGCGAGCCACACCACAGGCGCTTACGGGCGCAAGGCCGACTATAGTAGTAGGTAGTAATATCAGGTACAGTAGTAGTATCAGGTGATGGTGGTAGTAGTAGTAGTAGTAGCAGGTGGTTGTTGTAGCATGTGGTAGTAGGTAGCAGTAGTAGGTGCCAGTAGTAGGCAGCAATAGAAGGTAGTTGTAGCATGTAGTAGTAGGTAGTAACAGCAGGGAGTAGTAGCAGGTAGCAGCGGCAGGTGGTAATAACAGGTAGTAGTAATAGCAGGTAGTAGTAACAGTAGATAGTACTATAGTCGGCCTTGCGCCCGTAAGCGCCTGTGGTGTGGCTCGCACCTGTTTACAATGGTGCCACGTTTCCTCAACTTGCGATGTGAAACGGAAGCTATTTATGTACAAGGCATCACAAATTCGATAAATTCAGATGAATAAAACTTACACTTGTGTATTTTGATGGATGAATCAACAGTAATCTAATTATGCATAAAATATTTATACAGTAACACAGAAACATGGCATACATATTGTACAGTGTTGCTAAAAGAAATAGCAGTCACTTTTAATGGTTTTTAGCGTAGTTTTAGGGTGGTTAATAATATTACAGTTATGGATATAATAGAATGAGCCTGAAAAAAGAAGAAATATGCCAATATCCAAAGTAAAAGAAATAATTCATATAATTCTTGTGAGTGGCAGCACTGACAGATAGCTTCCCTACAGAGAGAGAGAGAGAGAGAGAGAGGCAGGAGAGGGGCATGCATTGAATGCATTGTCGGCATCACTAAATATAACAAAACCAAATTAACAAATGAAAGCACAATTATAAATAACTTATAAAAGAATCAAAAGTACTCAGGGTGGCTCACATTTCCCGCCATGTGGTAGGTGAATCCAGCCCCCCTTACCCTTCCCTCCTTCTTAATCCCTCCTGGGTGTCTCAGGTCAAATCCCCCTTCACACTTCCCCTCCCCCCTGGACCACCACCCCAACAAACCCACATCCACACTCCCACCCACACCTACACCCACACCCCACTACGTCGGGGTGTATGAATCAGTAACGTAACAAACCTCTCAGCAGACAGTAACTTTGACACTCCATCTACTACTAAATATAACAAAACCAAATTAACAGATGAAAGCACAATTATAAATAACTTATAAAAGAATCAAAAGTACTCAGGGTGGCTCACATTTCCCGCTTGGAGAGAGAGAGAGAGAGAGAGAGAGATAACGGTATAGAAAACGTGGCACCACTGTACACAGGTGCGGACCACACCACAGCCGCAAACGTGCGCGAGTCCTACTATACCTGCTAGTAACAGATACTACTACCTGCTACTATCTGTCAGTGTTTGCTGCTACTCACTACTTACTACGCTATTACTTACTACAGTACTACCTACTGCTGCCCACAACCAACTGCTGCAGTTTGTACTACTACTACTACTACTACTACCACCGTTACTACTACTACTGCTGCCCACAACCAACTGCTGCAGTTTGTACTACTACTACTACTACTGTCACTACTACTATTACCACTGCTACTACTACTACTGCTACTACTACTACTGCCCACAACCAACTGCTGCAGTTTGCACTACTACTACTACTACTACTACTGCTGCTACTACTAGGCTGCTACTACTACTACTACTATTACTACCACTGCTACTACTAGGCTACTACTACTACTACTACTGCTACTACTACTGCTACTACTGCTACTACTACTACTGCTACTACTACTACTACTACTACAAATTACTGCATAATACTAATACTAAAACTAATACTGCTACTACTACTACAAGTTACTACTACTACTACTACTACCACTGCTACTACTACTACTACCACTGCTACTGCTACTGCTACTACTACTACTACTACTGCCACTGCTACTGCTGCTACTACTACTACTGCTACTACTACTACTACTACTACTACTACTACTACAGTTATTACGACCACCACTACGACCACCATAACTACTGCTACAGCTATAACTACACCTACTTTTGCGCACACTTCACATACGACTACTCTTGCTACACTCACGACTGCGCCCTACAACACCTTTGATTACACTTAACGACTACACCAGCGATCACAATTGCAGCTACTACCACACCTTACTGCTACTGCCGCAGCCACTACTATACCCTTTCTCAGGAAACATGAATGAGAGAATTTTACAAAGCCTTTGCCAAAATCGGAACACGAGTGACCGTGTGAAGGATTAAGAGGTCCCCTCGGGATTCTTAACCTTCCTCCTTCCCTCTTCCGTTTTCTTTCCTCTACACACACACACACACACACACACACACACACACACACACACACACACACACACACACACACACGACGCTTAAGTAATAAAACAATGTGATGCCTCTATTTATCTATCAGTGTCCAGCAGGGGCGCACCAAGGAATTTCCTAAGGGGAGGTCCTCATTTGCCAGTTTCCTGAAGTTTACATATAAGTTTTATAGTTCTAAGTTGTATATATATATATATATATATATATATATATATATATATATATATATATATATATATATATATATATTCTGATAGAATGATAGATTTTTTGGTAGGTCGTCAGTTATTTAAAAAAACGTGTGTGTGTGTGTGTGTGTGTGTGTGTGTGTGTGTGTGTGTGTGTGTGTGTGTGTGTGTGTGTGCAAATGTTGTGTATGTGGGCAAAAAGCTAGGTGAAGAGAGGGGATGGGGATGGATAGGAAGGCAGGAAGGATGATGTTTTGAGTTCAGGGGGGTGGGTCTGCATGCTAGAGAGAGAGAGAGAGAGAGAGAGAGAGAGAGAGAGAGAGAGAGGTGTGGAGTGACCACTTGTCCCCTGGGAATGACCAGCCCCCCCTCTCTCTCTCTCTCTCTCTCTCTCTCTCTCTCTCTCTTTCAAGGTTCTGTAGTAGTGAATAATAATGTCAATGCAAAGTATAACTTAACTGTGATATAAGTATTATAAAATAAATAAAACATTTGAATATATTTATTGAGAACAACTACAAGAAGTCCCCTCGAGACGTCAGCATGTGGAATTGTCATTAATTCCCTGTGGGCCAATTAACGTTCACCTTCATACATGTCTACACCCTTCTGCCACAATATTCGCCATAGATTCCACAATATTTCTCCTCATCTTTACTTTCCAATACAAAGCATACCATTAGTCATGATAATGATTGCACACACACACACACACACACACACACACACACACACACACACACACACACACACGAGAGAGAGAGAGAGAGAGAGAGAGAGAGAGAGAGAGAGGGTAGATGGGGGAGGGAGGAGGGAGACAAGAAAGGACGGAAGCAGAGGTTTAGAGAGAGTCAGTCAGGAGGTGCTGTGACCTGAAATGGCAACTTACAAATTCTTGATGACAGGCGAATCAAGCTCAAAAAAAAAAAAAATAAAATAAAATAAAAGGAATAATATGCTATTAAATCTAAATATACAACGAATAACTGGTCCAATATTTTTCGTTTATTTTTAGCGCTTTGTAACTCAAAAAAAAAAAAAGTTGCATCCAAAAACAGGAACCACAGTTCATATTGACCTGTGAGCATAGCGGGTCACTTATACCCATTCATTGATTGTGTGTTTGTGTGTGTGTGTGTGTGTGTGTGTGTGTGTGTGTGTGTGTGTGTCTGTGTGTGTGTGTGTGCCTCTTGCCCTCAGGGTTGTCCCTGGCCAGCTTGTATTCCCACAGGTCGTTAAATCAGATGCCTTCGGCCTTTGACAGTGACTTTGGAGTAAAACAGACGATATTCTACATTCGTTTTTCCTGAGACAGACTATACCACAACTACTATAACCACAACTACAGTACTACTACTACTATTGCTAGTACCACAGTCACAACTTCTGCTACAGCTACAACCACAACTACCACAACCACAATTACTACCACAACTACCACCATCGTAACGCGGCGCGCCCTCCCCAGAATTCTCCCTCCAAGTATGAGTACCAATTTAAGCACTTCTAATTTTGATGTTCCAATATTTTTAGTACATTCCTGGGTCACTTAAATTTATCCATCTTATAATTAATATTGCCAACGGCCATACCACGTTGAGTACACCGCTTCCCGTCCGATCAGCGAAGTTAAGCAACGTTGGGTCTGGTTAGTACTTGGATGGGTGACCGCCTGGGAACACCAGATGCTGTTGGCATCCCTACGTGTCAAGTGGGGTTGGTGGAGGATTAGTGCCCCTCCCTGTAAAACAATTAACTCTAAGCCGTTGGCCACCCCGTTTGGGATACATGGCGTCTGGCAATGAATGAATGAATTATGAATAATTAATGTTTCCATTACATTAATCTATTTGCATTATAGGTCACTTATATTTATCTATTTTCTTTATCACTCTGCAATATAGTCATTTATATTAATCTTTACTATACGTCATTTATATTATAGTAAAGCCTATAATTCACTCCTACCTAGATTTTATATTTTCCATTTTCTCCTTGCTAAACTAAGAGGATTTTTCTCAACTTCGAAAAACCCATTTAACAGCATCAATAATCCTATTGCTAACCCTTCCGGTTCGAAAAAATATATATCGGAAAAATATCTAGGAAAATAACAACGAAAATGTCAAGGAAAATATCTAGTACAATATATAGCAAAAGTATAAATCTATTTTGGAAAAATATCTAGGAAAAATGTCAAGGAAAAATATCTAGGAAGAAATATCGGAGAAAATATCGAGAAAACGTATCGAGGACAAATGTTTAGGAAACTCTAGGAAAAAATCTAGGAAAAATCCAGTAATCATATCTAGGAAAACATATAGAAAACATGTCTAGGAAAAATATCTAGGAAAAATCGAGGAAAAAATAATATTAGAATGGAAATTATACCGCTAATATATATAATAATTTCTGGAGCTGATCAATGCAGTGAAGAAATCTTGTTTTGCCCGTTAAAAACAACGTAATTATAAGGGATGAGAATAAATGAGATTTTTTTTTTTTTTTTTTAAGTGTGATGTCACAAACTAATTTCTTCCTGGTAGTTTTCTCGTGTGATTTATTCCTTGTAGTTTTCTCGTGTGATTTACTTTGATTTATTCTTAAGTGATGAGAATTATTTTTTTTGTTCTTGGTGAAGTATTTCAAGGAAAAATTTTTTTTCGTTTCTCACACACACACACACACACACACACACACACACACACACACACACACACACACACACACACACACACACACACACACACACACACACACACACACACACACACACACACACACTCACACACACACACGGGTTTACCTCCATCCCATACAAGACCATCCTGAAGTACTCTGAAAATTGAACGAAACTTTATTGTAGCAAGCCAACTTAATTCTCTGTTTCATTTTGTTTCGTTTCTTTATCTTTTTATATTTTTTCGTTTCATCTTTTTTTTTCTATATCTTTTTTTTTTCATTTTTCATCTTTTTCTTCCATCTTTTTTCCTGTTTTCCTTTTTGTTTCGTTAGGGTTGGTTCTACTCCCAGTATGCGTTTTACTTTTTCCCATCATGTTTCATAAATCTGCTGCCTCAAATTCACCTCAAAACTTTTAATCTTTTTCCTTTTTCTCACAGTTTTTCTGGATTTTTGTCATGACCACCATACGTAATCCCATACCTAATCCTATCTTTTTTTTCCTTACTTTTTTTTTTTTCTTTTTTAACTTTTGGGTCACCACTGCCCCTTTTCTCTCTCTCGCGTACAGTCGTCGCACAATTAAGCTGCAAGCCTTTCGTGTGCCGAGTCAATTTGTCTGCTAACAGTGTATGGGGATCAGATGCCACATAGGCTTTTATACGCTAGAAATACTTGATTTTAAGAAGTACTGCTAGAAACTGCATATAATACAATATTCTGTATACAGTGTTCGAATAGCATGGAAAAGTGCATAAGGTGACAAGAATGTTACTGAGTAACGTTTGAAAGTAATATTCGTAATTTTTATTATAATCGTCTCTAAACGTTCACCCCCTCTCTCCCCATTGTTCTTCCCGATGTCCCTTCCCCACTCCTCCCTCCCTCTCCTTCCCCTCACTCTCTTATACCTCTCCACATTCTCCTCTCCCTACCCTCTGTACCTTCATTATTTTATCCCTTGCACTAACTTGACTGGTGCACCATAGTTCTGTCTCGACTGTTTACTAAACCTGACCTGCTGCATCTCAACTGCTCGCAATACGTTAACAAAACGAACTACATTCAAAGTTATTATCAATATTCATTCTCATTCGAGACCCATTCTCACCTTCTCCTTCTCCTTCCCACTCCTCTTATTCAAGTTGTCTCTTTTCCACCCACCCTTTGTCACTGCCAACAGCCGCGAGACACAGGAACATTGAGGTCTTGTTTTTGTGATGTATTCCCTACTGGTGTTTGAGTGGGCCTGTCAGCCGGTGAGTATTTTTTCAGTAAACTGGATAAAACAAACCTTTGTGCCCATTCTTCCTACTCCTCTCTCCCTTCCCCAGGAAAATACTCCCATTCGTCTCATACTGTTCGCTGATTCATGAAGTAGGATCAGAACCAATAATGTTTTGAATTACTTCCTTATGTTTGGAGTATGGATTGAAAAAAAAAAAAAAGCCTGGCATATGTAGAAACACACGAATTTAGAGAAGCAGAAAGTTGCGGGCACAGAAAAAAAGAAAAAAATAGAGATGAGTGCAGTTCATTAGGTAGATTAAGTTCGTGGATAAAATAAATTCGAAATGGTGGAATGAAAGGGGAAGGGAGATGAAGGAGAAGGGTGGGGGGGTGAAGTGAGAGTGAGGTTGGGGAGGGACCTCGGGAGGGGTACGGGGGAGAGAGCGGGAATATCATTCCAAAACATTCTTCTGTCTCACCTGCCACATTTTCATGCTCATCAGAAATAAAAAATATTGTACTCTAGGCGGTCTCTAATAGTAATTTTTACAACCATGTCTCTGAAGCTTATAAAACTTTATGTAACAACTCGTCCCCATACACTGTTGCCAGACAAAGCGACCCACATCACACGAGCAGGCTGGCTGCGAATTTGTGCTGACGACTGTATATTTAAAAAACTATCTATATTCCCTTTTCTTACGCGAGGAAGAAAGAAACTAAGGCTAGAAACTCAATTATTTCTTATTCTCCTCCCCTTAATTTTATGTAACTTCATTCCGTATTAAACTCAGCTTCACGAGATATTTGTAAATTTAAAGCATACAGCAGTGAAGTGCTAAACAGAATGATCGTCAGTTGTTTCAGAGTATTTGACGAGAAACTGTGGTTGAATCTGCAATGGAACCAATTTATAAAAGTTGGTACAAAAGCTAATTCTCTTCCATACAGAGGACTGAATTTGTAGGATAATGTGGTCCATTAGGCTCAAGTTTCTAGAGAAGGGAAAGAAGTTGTATGCGGCTTTCATGGATTTGGAGAAAGCATATGACAGGGTGGATAGACAAGGATTGTGGAAAGTATTAAGAATATATGGAGTAGATGGGAAGTTGTTGAATGCTGTGAAGAGTATGTATGATGGTGCTAAGGCTGCAGTGCTTGTGGATGGTGAACTGAGTGAATTTTTCTCTTTGAAGATTGGGTTGAAACAGGGATGTGTCATGTCTCCATGGTTGTTCAATCTGTACATGGATGGGGTAATAAAAGAGGTACAAGGTAGGGTTGTGGATGTTGGAGTGGCCCTGGTGAGAGAGGATAGTGTTTGGAAACTCCCTGTACTGTTGTTTGCAGGTGATACTGTGTTGTTGAGTGAAGACGAAGGGGAGCTGCAAGGCTTGGTGGATGAGTTTGGAAGTGTGTAAGAAACGGAATCTAAAGGTGAATGTAGGGAAGAGTAAAGTGATGGTTTTTGAGAGAGGTGAAGTCAGTGAATGTACAGCGAGGTTGGATGGTGAGCAATTGGAAAATGTGAGTACGTTTAAGTACTTGGGTAGTGTGATGAGTAAGGATGGAGGTTTGGAGGGTGAAGTGCTTGAAAGGGTACAGCAGGGAAGAAAGGTTGCTGGTTCTTTGAAAGCAGTGATAAGAAACAGGGAAGTGAGCATGGAAGTGAAAAAGCTGCTACATGACAGTATTGTGATACCAACTCTAACGTATGGAAGTGAAGCTTGGACGTTGTTGGAAGGACACAAGTCAAGAGTGAGAGAAGCGGAAATGAGTTATTTAAGAGGAGCCTGTGGAGTCACATGGAGAGACAGGCTGACGAATGTGGATATAAAGGAGCGTTGTGGTGTGGATGTGGATGTGATAAGTGTTATGAGGAGCACACAGAGGTGGTTTAGCCATGTAGAGAGGATGGAGGGTGAGATACTGAAGAAGAGAGTGTATGTGAGTGAGGTGGAGGGGGGAAGAGGGAGGGGGAGGCCGAGGATGAGATGGAGGGATGGGGTGGAGAGGTATATGAGAGAGGGTGTGTGTGAGGCGGGAGCAGGTCAGTGAAATGGCGGGGGACAGGGCGACGTGGAGGCGATTTATTTGTGGCCACCCCAGACGGGATTGAGGCGTCTGGCAATAGATAGATGTGGAGTAGACTGTAGCACCAGTCGAACAGGGGAGTACTTCCGAGGTTGATGGCAAGCTGGTGATAGGGTGAGCTGGAGCTCCCGTATCACCAGCCCTCAGGACTTGATCCTGACCATCTCCCTTTGCTGAACATTTTCAGTGCATTCATTTACACAGACAGTAGGCCAGCATGCTCTCATAATACCTCTACCTTCAACTGTCTACAACACACTACATGCAAATAAAATATCACACGTTCTATTCACGTCTTTAGTAATGGCCGCTGCAATCTTACTATCAAATGAGGTGGTACCTCGGATTGCCACCACCGGCAGGGTAGGGCTGGTGGCACAGGGTCCTCCCGGTCGCCATCAAGCGACTGTGCCGGCAGCGACTGTTGCTATTTCCGGGAATGCTCGTCGGCGAAGAAGTGACTGTGCAGCCTTATTCTTTACCAACATCCGCGGCCTTACCACAAATTTAAACTCAGTTCATTTTTTCCTTCAGTCCATATCCCCTTTGGCCCTTTTCCTCACAGAACCACAAATCTCACCCTCAGTCGATATATCTCCATTTTGTTTTCCCGGTTACCATCTCCTTACAAACTTCCGTAACAAGGGCGGCACCTGTTGTTATATCAAATCCCAATATGCAGTTGACACTATTTTAAACTTCACTTCATCCAGTTTTGATTACTCATTAAATAAATTAAATTGTCAAAACATTACCAAATATATTTTTGTAGTTTATCATTCACCCAATGCTTTTTCGGAACCCAGTGTATTTGACTCCATATCCACTCAGTTGAGTAACTTTGACCTTGCCCTTGGCACCGAAATTACGATTTTGGGTGATTTTAACATACACAATGTTGAATGGTTATTGCATTCTGCCCGGACTGACGACGCTGGTCTAGAGTGCGAGCTGTTTGCGGAATCGTTTAATCTCACCCAGCTGGTAAAGCAACCAACCAGAATACTTGATAATCCTGACCATAATGCCCATCTCTTGGATTTATTCTTGACAAATAATCCAGATCAATACAGGATAGAGGTACTGTCACCACTTGGATCCTCTGACCACAATCTCATCAAAGCCTCATTAGTTAACCCTCCCACACCTCCCCGTTCTGAACCTGTCAGGGTAACCCGATGGCACTTTGATAGGGCAGACTGGGATGGATTTAGAAATTATCTTGCCGATGTTCCATGGCAGTCTTTCTTCTCTAGTGATCCCAATTCCACCCAGCCCCATATTTGCGACTTAATACAAGCTGGTATGGATTTATTCATACCAAGTTAACAGTTTACGAAAAGATCGAACTCTCCAAAATGGTTTGATGGCAACTGTGCCAGAGCAACAGCCCAAAAGTCATTAGCATATAACTCTTACTTAAAATCAAAAACATCTGAATCACTCTCCCAATTTAAAATTGCTAGAAATCATGCAAAACTGTATTAAATCTATCTAAATCAAACTTTCTTCAAAAGCAAGCATCAAAACTACTTAATAACCCTAATGACAATAGAATATTCTGGTCAACTCTTAATTTTTTCGATAATAACTTTAACAAGTCATCTTCCATTCCCCCACTAAAATCTTCAGATGGCGACATTACAAATGACCCACGTGGGAAAGCAGATATCTTTCCCAGTACCTTTGCCAGAAACTCTACCATAGACGATACCAGCCAGAATGTCCCAGTACTGGAACTTGATTCTCCCGAAATTGCCCCACTTAAAATACAGACAAGATACGTATAATCCATCCTAGACAATTTACCTACCAACAAAGCTCCAGGCCCAGGTGGAATTCCGTCAATTGTTTTGAAAAAGTGTTCCCCTGAACTTGCCTCTGTCCTAGCTAAATTATTCAGACTATGCATATGTACTTCTTTATTCCCAAATTCATGGAAAGAAGCCAATATCCACCCAATTCCGAAGAAAAGAAGTTCGTCTGATCTCTCCAATTACAGACCAATAGCCGTCACATCTTCTCTTGGTAAGGTATTTGAAAGTTTTAATTAATAAGCACATTGTTAAACATCTTGAATCCAACAACTTAATTAGTGATAGACAACATGGTTTTTGCAATGAAAGATCAACCATTGACATACTCAATCTCTTCCCTCATACCATCCATCAATCAGTTGACCTTTTTGGAGAAACCCATGCAGTAGCTCTTGATATCTCTAAAGCTTTCGACAGAGTATGGCACCGTTCCCTGCTGTCCAAACTCCCTTGCTATGGACTAACGTTTTTTGTTCCTTTGATTTCTTCATATCTTAGTGACAGGAAAATAAGAGTAAAAGTAGATGATGTATATTCTGATTTCCACTCAATTAACACCGGCATGCCACAGGGATCCGTTCTGGCGCCAACCCTATTTCTGGTTCAATTTAATGATTTCTTACCTGTCACCCACAATCCCATTCACTCATATGCAGATGACTCAACACTACATAGTTCATTCACACTCAGACATCCATTTACAAAGTCTAATATCTCCACCTCTCAACTCAGTACAGCCATCTCCATAAATCAATATTTATCTACAATCAGTGAATGGGGACAAAACAACCTTGTCTCTTTTAATGCTAGTAAAACTAAATATATATAGTTTACTAATAGACAGATATTGCCAGATTCGTACATTAACTTCAATGCTACTAATATTCCCATCTCCAAAAGTATTGAAATTCTTGGTGTCTCACTTAAAAGTGCCCTCAGCTGGACCTCTCATGTCAGATCACTTGCTAAAACCGCCTCATAGAAACTTGGATTATTGTACAGAGTCCATAACTTCTTCGCCGATGAGCAGTTAGCTATAATTTATGAGAGTCATGTGCACTCTCAGCTTTAATAATGCTCACCCTTGTGGAATGGTTGTGGAGAGGTTGCATTAAGACAACTAGACAAAATTCAGAACAAAGCTGTTAGAATCATTAACAACCCTGCCATTACAAATAAACTACCTCCCCTGCAAGTAAGAAGGAATGTTGCCTCCCTTGCATTATTTTACAGATATTTTTTTGGCAAATGCTGAGACGAAGTTGCCTCCATGGTGCCACCTCTCCATGCTTTCCCTCGTGCTACACGGGCATCTGGTAGCGTTCATGACTGGAATATCACTCAGCCATATTGCAGAACTTCTGCCTATCAGAATTCTTTCATTCCCCGAACTGCATCTCTCTGGAACTCGCTTCCCCAGAGTTGTTTCCCTCCAAATTTCACCCCACAACTGTTCAAGTCTAACTGTTACAGATATTTTATGAACAGAGGACACCAGTAATCTTGTGTATGGATTATTATTTTTTTTTTACTGATTTGTTTTTCTTTCCTCCGTTCTGTTATTTATATAAAAAAAAAAAAATGGGAAGATAGGTAGGCTCAAGTTTTAGACATTTCTAGGGAATGCGGAGTAGCAGTGACGGCTACAGTGGTCAGTGTATATTAGACACAAACTAATACCATGTCATACAAAAAGATCAATCTATCTATCTATTGCCAGGCCCCATAATCATGTAAGGGGTGGCCATTTGACTTTGAGTTATTTGTTTTACGAGGAGGGGCACTAACCCTCCACCAACCCACTTGTTGACGCGTAGGAAACACGTATATTTGGTTATATGGTTACCACCCAGCGTTGTAAATGTTTTTTTGGCTTACAGGAAACCATTTGGCTTGTCACTCAATGTAAAGCCACCTGAAAGGGAAAGAAAAGCAATAAGAAGTGACAGGCAAGATGGGAGAAATAGGAAGAGAGGAGTGCAGACACAGAAAAAGAATGATCAAAGCTAAGGAAGAAGTAGGCAGCACTACATCAAGTGAGTGGATGATGGTCGCCACCACCTACAAGAAAATAATCAGATATTTTCCAACTGTGAAGTACAAATGCCAAAGAATTCCAGACAAAGCATAGTGGCAGCACCAATCCAACACCACCTAATTTCGAGTTGCACCAAACTCAGAGTTCACAAAATATTTTCCAACCATGAAGTGCAAATGCCAAAGAATTCCACGGCGACACGAGGCAGAAGCACTGGCCATAGCCATCCCGGGAACTAAATGAACATGAAGAACAGGGACTTCCACAGGCTGACCCGGACATACGCTATTCTGAAAATGATCGAGTTCTAAATGGCTTTTCCAAAACGAGACTGGTTCGCGAGGCAACAAGACGGGAGCAATTAAACCCTTGGTGCCAGGTGACTTAAATTTACATCCAATTTTATATCATCCGCCACGGCCGACTCACGCCAAATGTCAGAACTGCGTTAACCAGAAATTTATGGGTATTCTCGTCCCAGGTCAAATATGAGAGTGGTTTGAAGCAATTGGATGGGTAAATTTGTGTAGTTTCATTGTGTTCGAAGCTCTGACTTGAATTTACTTGTGATTTCATATATTCAGCTATTGACGTGATACATAATTTCAGAACTGAGCTAACTTGAAGAATATTGCTATTCTTGTCCCACTTTCAAAAACAGGGCCTCATAGGACATAAGTTACTCAAATTTTGTTACCATTTTTGAACTGAATAAAGGGAAAGATGATTTCTATATAAAGTGTTAGAATTACTGGACCCATTCAGTCTGATTATATTCCTTTTTTCCTTGCTCTTCTTACACGCTTTTATTCAGCCTTGGATTGTTGTTATATTTTATTAGATGCTGAATAAATAGCCTTCATTAACTCCTTCATTACCATGCGGCTCTCGCAAGCAAATTATTATTTTTTCATTCTGAAGGAAAAAATACTTGCGATTCAAGGATTTAAACGGATTACTATTGTTATTTTTATTCCCTCCTCAGCTGATGCTAAATTTGCTTGCGATTTTACATTACATTTGGCTGGTAAAAAACATATACATTGGTAGATAGACACACACACACACACACACACACACACACACACACACACACACACACACACACACACACACACACACACACACACACACACACACACACACACACACACACACACACACACACACACACACACACACACACACACACACACACACACACACACACACATGGACTGACTGATATAGAGAGACAAAGAGATAGACTTACTGTTATATCCACGCCAAACAGACTCGTAAAACTAAAGCCTCACCCCTTCATTCTAAAAACACATATATAGTTAGTTCTGCTGCCCTCAGACGATTTTATTCACCTTGAGAAGGACCCAGGTACTCAGGAGGTTAATGAAGGCTTTAACACCTCGTCAAAAAAAAAAAAAAAAAAAGTCACGAAATCGTCATTTCTTTTTTCACATAAACTTGACCTAGATTTTCATCCTTTTTCAGCTTCTTTCACGTAGCTTAATAACAAAGACTACACAATGGTTCTACATCCTTTACCACAGCTCTTTTTCATAATAGACACCTGACTCTTGTGCTAATGTATGTTAGAACTCGGCATTCATGATGGGGAGATTGCAGTTTTAGGCCAGGTTAGTGTAAAAGGAGTATAGTGGTATCAAATATAACACGTGGTCATTTGAAGCTGATATTCCTTCCCTCGTTTCATAAATACGACTCCACTGCAACACTGATCAGACACAGGACGCAATATTGCACCCATTATTCTCAGTGTGTGAAACTGGAATATGAAGATGAAAGACGAACCAAGAATAAAAGATGCGATGCGACTTTTCTATAACCATTTTCAGCTCAGGACGTCATTTCTGTTTTATTACCTCTGTCAATGAAATTCGACGAAGGTTATGTATTCACCTTTGTCTGTCTGTGAACACGCAATCTCAAAAAGTTATCATCAGCTTTTAGTGAGGTCTGGTGGATAGGTGGGCAATAGATCAAGGAAGAGTTGATTGGATTCTCAGATAGCTCTGGATCCGCATGCTGGAATAAATCGTAAATTTCAATGGCGTCGGCGGAGGTATGCATTCTGTGAAACTGAGTAACAGGGCAGGTGAAAACCGTAGAGTTAATTGCTTGAATAATTATGAGAGACCATAAAAATATTCATGTGACAGGAAAGAGAAATTATATACAACAGTAAATGACAAATTGTATTAGCGTTGGTGGGGAGTAGGAAAAAAAATAAATAAATAAAATTGATTGTGTGAGACCGTAAAGGTATTTTTTTAAAAGAGGAAAGAGGGATTACAGCAGAAAATATTTAATCCTATCAGCGTTGGCGATAAAACAAGCTAATGGTAGCAAGGAAAAAAATTATCTAACCAAAAAGTCTGAATTCGGTTCAGTCGTAATCAAGGAAAGTGAGGGAATAACTTAACCTCTTTCACTTTAACCTGGCCCAGATTCTCGTCCTTTTGTACCTTATTTGGCGTAGCTCAGTGGCAGAAACACAGTGCTACAGCTCTACAGTCTTTCCATAGCACTTCCTCGTGATTAGTCTCATTTTCTAGTGTTAATCTTTTGTTACACTTAGCATTCAAGATGGAGACATGGCAGTTTTAGGCCAAGTTAGAGAAAAAGAGTACGGCGTTGGTTGTGTAGAAGCTAAGAAAGAAAGTAGAGAGTAGTAGAAAAATGCTAAGCTATTATCTCATAAGCACAAATACAGAGAAACACGAACATAGATAAAAGTATATGCTGGTACCTTTTCATAAATACTTTCATACCAGGTACATAATAGGCTATATACTTTTATCCAAAACCTACCTTTATTTACTATACGTACATATTGACCTATTTTATTCACACACTTTCAAGTTACACACACACACACACACACACACACACACACACACACACACACACGCACACGCACGCACACACACACACACACACACACACACACACACACACACACACACACACACACACACACACACACACACACACACACACACACACACACACACACACACACAAGCACACGCACACAGACAGACAGACAGACACACACACACACACACACACACACACACACACACACACACACACACACACACACACACACACACACACACACACACACACACACACACACACACACACACACACACACACACACACACACACACACACACACACACACCTCCCAAAACATAAACTCGTCCCAAAACCATAAGGCTTGACAATTCGGGACCTAAGCCAATAATATGACCCTAATAACACCCTGATTCACATACGCCACCAATCGTCAGGCTAAACAAGGCTACATAAGGCTACACTGGGCTACACAAGGCTATACTGGGCTACACTAGGCTACACAAAGCTACATAAGACTACACTGGGCTACACTGGGCTACACAAGGCTACACAAAACAACATAAGACCACATGGGGCCACACTAGGCCACACATACTTACACTGGGCTACGACAGAATATCATATCATTCTTTTGAACTTGATATCCTCTGCTTTACACTGTTTTTGATTAGGTTATATTTGCCACAGAATTCTAAGCTGTTTTGCACTACAATGCAGTATACTACACTACTCTACACTACTCGACACTACACTACACTACACTACACTACACTCCTCTCCCCTACCCTACACTACATTACACTACACTACACTACACTACATTACACTACACTACCCTACACTATACTAGACTACCTACACTACACTACACTACACTACCCTATACTCCATTACCCTCCCCTCCCCTCCCCTCCCCTCCCCTACACCACACCACACCACACCACACCACACCACACCACACACCACACACTACACTACACTACACTACACCTTACTGCCCAGCTTATTAGATATTGGAGATTAATGACATGCAATATTATGGAGTATGATCTATAATACATCATTTAAAGGGAGCAAAGAGCATCGTAATCCTAAATTCCCTCCCACATCAAATGAATAATGGGTTGGGTGGGGGTGGGCTGGCATAGGTGGGAGTGGGTGGGTTTTTTTCATCAATGTAACCCATATGTGGCCTCATTGGACGCGGGCGGGTGCGGGCATGAACTTCCATGGTATGCAGAACTCCCATCCACTCCTGCCCACTCCCACACACACCAGCAAGAATTTAATTAGGACGTGTCATAAAAAAAGGTCCCCCCCCCCTCATAATATATATATATATATATATATATATATATATATATATATATATATATATATATATATATATATATATATATATATATATATATATATATATATGTAAGGACTCCATAATATAATTACAAATCATAATAGATAGACAGACAGACAGATAGAAGCAACAAGTCAGAGGATGAGACAGGTATTGTGTCCACAAGAATTGAGCAATGCTAAACATGCTTACACACTCTAACTCAAGGAAAAATTGATAGGCACACGACAGCGCCTCGTGACCATACACACACATACACACATACTCACACACAGGCTTCTAGAACATTTCAACAACAGTGTAACACACGTGACACGACCCCTGCTACACCAGAATTTAGGAAGCAGAGCGGAGAAGGAGGCTAGCCATAGAACCGACAGGTAGTGGAGAGAGTGAACAAGAAGAGGGGTCCAACTAGACTAACTTAGTGTATTCAGTCTCTGTAATACATACACTGCTCAACTTTAGATTTTCTCCGAAGATAATAGATCAAGATTAACTCGCTGTATTCATTTTTAACTCCTACTACAAGAATCGAGAGTCACATTTGGTTGGCAGCGAACATACGAACCCCATCTACGAATCTACAGTGAATTCCTACAAAATACAAGCTACAAGCCTACAAGTCTAGAAGTCTACAAGCCTACAAGTCTACAAGCCTATGAGTCTACAAGCCTACGAGTCAACGAGTGTACGGTTGATTCTGCATTATCAAGATTGAAAACAAAAAATACCTCTTACAACCAACAACTCACAACCAGCTCCTGACAGTATTCTTTCCAACCCTCCGTCTCCCCGATCATCACGCTGGTTTAGAGGTGAAGAGGTCACAGGACGCCTTGCCAGTAGTTTAATAAAGGACTGATACAAACAATCTTGCAATTTCTACGACGAACCAACGAACTACAACCATCTACAATCAACTACAAGTAACAACTTTACGAGTCGTCTGTATAATCTTCTACACGTACTTACAAGTAGGGCAGTCTTCATCCCACAACGAGTAAATCACAAGAAAAAAGGACCACGAATACCTCGAGAAAGAAAAACAAAACAAACAAACGAAGAGTGAGACACGACTTACAACTCACAACCACCAGACCTCGCCCTCCTCTCTCTGCTACCTCCACCCAACTTCCATCGCTGACGCAGGAGTGAAGAGGTCAAGACGACGAAGCAAATACCAAGCCCATATTCACAACTCATCTTACTCACTCATCTTCACTCAAGTTACACATCGCTGTTCATTTACTCACCACAGCTACCAGTGTGGGAAGTCGATGTCACCATACGTATCAACGTGTGTCCGACACCCCACAACAAGTCAATCAATCCGTGAAGAACAACGCTATCACCACGTGCAACACCACTCCCACCACTCCCACCACGGTAAAAATTAGTGAGTTACATAATTACTTCATTTATACAATACACAGTGGTAAACAAAAAAATCTTCTGCACAAACATATAAAACGTGCTGTAAAATTACAACTTAAATACATATACCTACTTCAATTATCTTCACAATTCAGCCATTAAATACTTGCACCAATAATAAATATTCTACACTGTACATATTCATTCATTTATTATAGCACATTTTTTTACTACCAACGAGTGTTACCATTCATACCTACATAAAATACGTGTTTCATACATACAGCTATACATTATTACATATACAAAGTAATAAAGAAAATATACTATCACAGTTATTCAGTGAGTGATCAAAAGAACTGTATTAAACATTTATTAATTAAAGCTTCCTTGTGGAAACAGATAAATTAAGTTACAAGGAAAAACAGAAAAAAAAAAAATGGCCAACCCAAATGACGTTAGCAAGAATGAACATCTTTAACACAATCGTGAAGACAAAGATTTCCACACAGTGCTGACACATATATTGCCCACGATAGGTACAAGTGAACAACAAGTCAGTGTATATAGTTAATACTGTATATAGTGTATATATATTTTTTATATAAAATAACAAAATATGGGGCTATATAATATAATTTTCAGTAATATCTGCAATATAAACTAAATCTTAAAAAAGAGTCCCGAGGAAATTAGCAAGCAATTATGCAACCTCGAACAACACCGAAAAAGCGTAGACAAACGAAGAAAAACAAACTATAGAAAATCAATACATACAAAAAATAAATAAATAAAAATAAATAGAGTAAGATCACATAACAAACAAATGAAAATAAGTATAAGTGTTACTACAAATGCCAAAATACCACATAAACTCCTTCTATAAGTGAAACAAAAAGAAAAAATTGTTGTCTCCACAAGCAAGTGGCATGGCACATCATCACATAAACTCCTTCTATAAGTGAAACAAAAAGCAAATTGTTGTCTCCACAAGCAAGTGGCATGGCACATCATCACATAAACTCCTTCTATAAGTGAAACAAAAAGCAAATTGTTGTCTCCACGAGCCAGTGGCATGTCACATCATCACTATCATCGACCGCAGCATGACCGGATTCAATGTCAGGACTGCAAATATTACAATCATGTAACTACAAACGATATGTAACAGTTATGTAACGACAAGCAGTTGCATTATGTTACACTTGCTACAGTTATGTAATTACAAACAATATGTAACAATTATGTAACAGTTGCATTAACAAGATGTAACTTTTATGTAACTTTATCTACAATTATAAGGCCAACACAAAATGTAACAGTTGCATTAACAAAATGTAATTACAATTATAAGGCCAACACAATTATGCATTACCACAATATTATGTAACAATTCATAAAATGTTACAATTATGTATTACTACAATGTTACTACAAGGTAACAATTACAATACAATTATGTAACAATTCACAATGTTACAATTATGTATTACCACAATGTTACTACAATATTATGTAAAGTCATTCAGTTTTACCACAATTCTGTATTACCAGAATCATCATACAAGTTAGGTGAAATATTATACATTACTAAAGGGATAACTCAATGTAATGTAATAACCCAGCAGTATTACCATTGCACAATTATATGCGTATGTCTATTATACATACACATCTTACAAAATGTCATACAACAACCATTACATTTATTCATATATGTATACAACTTGTTTAAAATGTAATATTACTAGATCATTGCAGTTTACTATATTATATGTATACAATATTATAATCAATATTATGTACTAATAGATTAGCATATGTGAATGATAATTGCTGTCAGAGGACCTTCAGCGGCGTGACCGAGCAATGTAAGGACTCCATATTATAATTACAAATCATAATAGATAGATAGAGAGATAGACAGACAGATAGAAGCAGCAAGTCAGAGGATGAGACAGGTATGTCTGCAAGAATCGAGCAAAGCTAAACATGCTTACACACTCTGACTCAAGGAATGCTTGATAGGCACACGACAGCACCTCGTGACCATACACACACATACACACATACTCACACACAGGCTTCTAGAACATTTCAACAACAATGTAACACACGTGACACGACCCCTGCTACACCAGAATTTAGGAAGCAGAGTGGAGAAGGAGGCTAGCCAGAGAACCGACAGGTAGTAGGGAATGAAGATTGTCTACTTACAAAACTACTCACGTATAACAACCGCTCGTCCACGAGTGTAATATATATATAACTAATCTTACGAAACTTACCTACAAGAAGTTACAAAGATGTTGTGAGAGTGGGTTTTCATCAATGTAACCCATATGTGGCCTCATTGGACGCGGGCAGGTGCGGGCATGAACTTCCATGGTATACAGAACTCCCATCCACTCCTGCCCACTCCCACACACACCAGCAAGAATTTAATTAGGACGTGTCATAAAAAAAGGTCCTTCCCCTCATAATATATATATATATATATATATATATATATATATATATATATATATATATATATATATATATATATATATATTTATATATCTGCAATAGATCTTCCTCTTGAGAACCTTAGTCTTGTCAGGAAAAGTAGTACCAACATTGTGATGTACAGCATCTTTATTAATCCAAACATTTCGGAGACACAATCTCCATCATCAGTGGATCTAAAAGTTTAAAAGACAACAATCATTGATCAATGTCAAGAGAAATAAAAAACCTGTGTACGAAACAAACATAAAAAAAAAAAAAAAAAAAAAGGGAAGTGATATAAAAAGGGGGTAAAGTATAAAAGTAGTATGTTTAATCCTAGCAAAATCTGAAGATCAGGACAAAGGCTAACTATGCTAAACATATATTTTAAAAAATGAAATAAAAAGAGTAGGAGTCGACCTGTTAAATTAGTTACTGGGTGAATAGTTGGGTAGCACTAGTCGAGTTATTGAAACTGGGTCGTATTTTATGGATCAGGATGGATTCGGCAGCGATGAGGTCAGAGTAGGACTGACATGAGGTTAGTATCCGAAACGCACTTTTTTGCATGGTCGCGGAGAGTGTGGACGTGTTTTCTAGCTCTCCTCTAGCATAGGGCTGCCTCACCGGCATTAGCTTTAGTTTTTTTCAGCCACTAGGGTGTTTTTTAAATAAAGTTAGGCTAGATAGTACTCATTCACCTCCCCTTCCTGTTAGAGACACAATAGGTGTTTGTGTCTTTTTCTGAGCTTACCTTTGCTTATCACCCACGGAGGGTCCCCCCCACTGATCGCTCTGGGGTGTGAATTGACACAGTCGGGCCTCCCTGGAGTGGTTTGAGAGGGCAACCTCAGACATAGGTGTTTGGTCCCAGGTTGATTGTCCCCTGGCCGTTTTCTCTCCTCCTTCCTGGAGTGGTACTATGTTGGACGCCCCTACTGCCTCCCCCCCCCCTTGAGGGGGGGAGGAGGTCCTGACCAACCCCCGGCTGAACCACAGACTGACAGCCTCCAGACAGAACGGCCCCAGACTCGAAACCACCCTTGACATTCCTGTACATAATGTCCAGTTTGTGACTCTTCATGCTCTCGGTTCCAGTCCCTTGAGCAGTGTCAATCCTTTCATCATCAAGAAAGTGATTGATTACTGTGCTGGGGAGGTGGAACAATTAAAAAAACTTGGTAATGGATACCTTCTTATCAAAACTGTAAACACATCCCACGTTAAAGACTTAATGAAACTGCGTAAGTTCCACGAATATGATGTCGAGCCAAGGATCCCGTATTCCATGAATTCCTGCAAAGGTGTTACCACCTGCAGAGATCTCATGGTTATGGAAGAGGACGAGATCATACGGGAAGTTGCTCAGCAGGACGTAATCGGTGCCCGGTTTATTACTAGATATTCCGAAGGCGTGAGGACGAAGACTGCTAGTATAGTCTTGACTTTTGGCAAATTTTCACTCCCGTACCATGTCAAAATTGGCTACGAAATTGTTAACGTAAGGCCTTATATCCCCAATCCACTTCGTTGCTTAAGGTGTCAATTATATGGGCACGGTGACAAGACTTGTCGGGCTTCCCAGTCAGTGTGTGGCAAATTTGCAACACAGGGACATGATGCTGAACACTGCACATCGGAGATGGTACGTTGTTTTCATTGCAAGGGCGCACACTCCACTTCCTCTAGGGATTGTCCCAAGTGGAAGGAGGAGAAGGAGGTCTGCATAGTGAAAGCAACTGAGGGCATTTCCTAGTACGAAGCTAGTAAAAAGGTGAAGGAGTTGCATGCGAATCCCACACCAAATAGGTCCTATGCTTCGGCAGTAATGTCCCGTCCTGTGATGTGCTCTGTTGAAACACAGACTGACCCTGAACCTGTTCCTCTTGCCTCACACTCTTCCTCTCCATCTGAGCTTCCTGTCCAATCTAACTCTCAAACTGACATCCCCACTGCAACTTCCTACTCTCAGGCTGCTGCTGCCTCTCAGGCAGTAAAGCCTAAACAGAAGTCTGACAACTCTAGTAAGAGTAATATGACCACCCTTTCAAAACAGCCACGTCCTCATGTCCTTCCTGCTCCTGGTCCAGCGAGGGAGAAAAAGTTTAGTTCTTCCTTGGGGAGCTCTGGGAGCCTAGTTATTGATGATCAATGAATGGAGGTTTCCATTAGTAAGCACCGGGATTGGTCCCCCAGTAGCCACTCGCCTGGCAGCGGGCAGTATAAAAAAGCTAAGCACACTGGCCCCCCTCGTAAATCTTAAACCGCCACATTCACTGTATTACAATGGAATTGTAGGACTCTTGGGAATAAATTCCACAATTTAGCAATTTTGCTATCTATACACAGGCCAGACATTGTTTGTTTAAAGGAGACGCTCTTGATGGATCACCCAGATCCTCCACAGTTCAAACACTATCATTCGTATAGAAGATATGATGGTCACGGAGTCGCCATATACACCCACAAATCACACCCACAAACGGAAGTGATTCTAGGTTCTACTCTGGAAGCTGTCGCGTGCAGAGTAAAATTTAATAACACGTATCTGTCTATTTGCTCTATCTACTGTCCTCCCCGTGGTCCCATTGATGGTGATGCTTTCACTTCACTAACCCATCATCTTCCGGGTCATGAATTAATTTTAGGCGATTTTAACGCCCATCACTGTCAATGGGGAAGCTTGAGAAGTGATGGCAGGGGGGAGCAAGTAGCCGACCTCATACTGCAGTCACACCTCTGTCTTCTAAACAATGGTAGAGCGACTCATGTAGATGACCGCACTGGTAACATGTCATGTATAGATCTGTCCTTGTCATCTCCTGATATACACACTAACATCTCTTGGGACCCATATGACGACCCGATGGGCAGCGATCATATTCCAATCTGTCTTTCTTATACACACAACGATTCTCGGCCTCCTCCACCACCTAAATTTAACTTTAAGAAAGCAGACTGTGGGTACTACTCACGGGTCGCTAATCTAGATATATCGGGAGATAACATTGACGAGAAAGTTTCACACCTACAGACTTCCATTATGCATGCAGCTAAGGCTGCTCTTCCCAAGACATCTACAATTCCAAACAAGCGTAGAGTTTCGTGATGGACACCAGATTGCCGACAAGCACTCACAAAGTGCAATAGGAGATACAGGATTTTTGAGAAACAGCCAAGAGAATCAAACTTTATTGCCTACAAAGCAGTTAAGGCTGAGGCAAGGAGGACAATTAAAGCAGAAAAACGGACTTACTGGCATAGTTTTGTGTCCACGGTGAATCGCTTCACCCCACTAAGTCAGGTCTGGTCCACCATAAATGTACTAAACAACAAGTACACCCGGTCACCAATCACCACACTTTAGATGGCCGGGAATGTCATTGACGATCCCGTGGATATTGCCAATACTATCGCCGACCATTTTGCCCAGGTAAGCAGCTCAGCCAACTATGATCCTCGCTTTCTCCACTATAAGCGTATGGCTGAGATGCAAAACTTAGACTTTGCCATGGAAGATGGAGAGACCAGCTACAACTCCGAATTTATGTTAGATGAACTTCTCCTTGCCCTTAAATCCTGTAAAGGCCCCAGTCCCGGTCCATCCACCATTACGTACGGTATGATCCAGCATCTTACTCAGGCCAACCTGAGTAAGCTGTTAGTGGTGTACAATGAGATTTGGGCATCTCGCTTGTTCCCAAACTCATGGCACTACGCGCACGTCATACCGATATCTCGCCGAGACGGTCGCCTTACGAGTCCCAGCTAGTTTCGACCTATTGCGCTAACTGACTGTCTATGTAAGGTCTTTGAACGTATGGTTAATAAAAGGTTACTTTTTGTTTTAGAGTCGAAGGGTGTGTTAAATGATCAACAGAGCAGATTCCGTAAATACAGATCCACTCTGGATCATTTAGTACACCTGGAGCATTGCATAGCCGAGGCTTTTGCCAATCGCGAATTCATGATAGGAATTTTTCTGGATATTCATAAGGCTTATGATATGACCTGGCAAAACGGAATACTATGTAAACTCTATGGTTATGGTTAAAGAGGTAATTTGCCCATTTTCCTTCGGAACTTCCTTACTGACAGAACGTTTTCTGTCAGGTTACCCTGTAACTTAACATATTTGTCCAAGAGAACGGGGTACCACAAGGAAGTGTGCTTAGCCCTACTTTGTTCAGCATTGCCATTAATGACATTCTGTCGTCCGCTTCCGTCCCCAGGACGCTTAGATACTCACTCTATGCTGATGATTGTGCAGTGTGGCACTCTTCCCGCAATGCACAATCCTCGGCACAGCAGATTCAACTGGCACTTGAATCTGTTCAGCGTTGGGCCCTGGAGTGGGGATTTAAATTTTCCGTCCCTAAATGTGTCGGTGTTGTTTTCACTGGTAAACTTAACGTACCTCCTTTGCATTTAACTTTAGATAATCAGCCAATACCTTTTCAAAATTCAGTCAGATTCCTGGGTCTACATTTTGACAGTAGGCTCAGTTGGAGAACACACATTAATCATTTGCTTGCTTCTTGTAGTAAAAAAGTAAACGTCCTTAAGTTTCTTTCCAGTAAATCGTGGGGAGCAGACAGAATGTCTTTATTGATGGCGTATAAGTCCCTTATCCGTTCTAAGGTTGACTTTGGCTCACAGGTGTATGGGTCGGCATCGGATGCTGTCCTCCTTAGACTGGATGTACTTCAGAACGTATGCTTGCGTATTTGTCTCGGAGCCCTTCGATGTACTCGTGTGGAGCGGTTGGAAGTGGAGGCTAATGTGCCTCCCCTCCGTCCACAACGTGACCACCTGTTATTTTCTTACGGTATCACCACCCACCATAAACGCTCACTTGGCCTTCCGACCTGTCGGATCCTCCTACAGTGGGAATACCTGCTGTATGCAGCCCTCAAGCCGGTGACTGTGAGGCTTCACTTCCTCCTTGAGGCGTTAGGGCACGACCTTTCTAATGGGGATCAGGTTTTAACATCAAAAATAGCGCCCTGGGAGTCACTTGCCACCACATTCATTACTGACTGGCTCCCCGTCGCAAAGTACAAGGCTCCGGAGGTGGAGGTACGACAGTTGTTCCGGATGATCCTCATTAGACACCTAGCGTCATTCCACTTGTACACCGATGGCTCTAAGATGGATGAGTGTGTGGGTGCGAGTGTGTGGTCTATGGAGTGCCGCATCCGTTTTCGCTTGTCCCCCCATACGTCTGTATTCACTGCCGAATTATTTGCCATAGATCAAGCTATAGACTTTGCTTTGCATTCAGATCACAACAGTTTTGTCATTTTTTCGGACTCTAAGTCCGCTCTTCAGGCAATTCATTCATGTAGGACTGATTCACATGAGGTCCTGGGCCGCATCATCAATAAGCTGCACACACGTGCTAAATCCTTCTCTCTGATCTGGGTGCCTGGTCATTGCGGTATTTACAGCAATGAGCAAGCTGACGTACTAGCTAAATCGGCTGTAGAACTCGAGGAGACTTGGGACGTTCTTCGTGAGCTACAGTCTAGTCTCTCTTTCGGAAAGAAATCAATTAATCTTCTGTGGCAAAGTCAGTGGACCGACCTGGCAATTCCATCAGTCAAAAGGACCATATGTGACTGGTCCAGTTCCTCCCGAGGAAACAGACTGGAGGAGGTCGCTTTAGCCCGCCTCCGGATGAATTCCACCCTAATAACACATATGTTACCATATATTAACAGACAATTTCCACCACGTTGTACCACCTGTGATGCGGTGTTATCTATTAGTCACATCCTTTTGTACTGCAGTAGGTATGCTGGGGAACGTACCTCTCTGGCTGCCTACTGTAGGACAAATGCGCTCCCTTTCACACTTGATTCTGTCTTGGGTGATGGGGACGTTGGTGTGACTAATAAATTGATGACTTTCCTGAAAGAGACCAGATTACTCAGAGAGTTGTGATTTATTTTATGAACTCGGTTGTGGTTTCCTTGTTTATATATTTTTTTTCTTTTTTTTTTTTTTAGGGATATGGTTTCTGAACATATCTAAATACGTCAATACACTTTTATAGATTTGTGAACCGCAGGAGGAGGTTCCATTTATGTAAATGTGTATTATTTTTTCTTTTGTTCAGGACCAGTAAATTTGTAATTGTTCTTTTTATGTATTTTTTACATAAATTTGATAATTATTTGATTATTTTGTAGTAGTATAGTAATGAGTCTACATGTGATGTATAGATGGAAGTATTTGTCCTGGTACTCGTACTATCCATGTATACTGATGTATTCTTTATTACTTATTGTGTTTCATAATCATGAATAATAACTTAATATTGGTAGGAAATAGATGCAAATATTTCATATCATTATTTTGGCTTCCATGATTATTGATTCTTGCTGGCCTAATGCCCCTTCAGGGTGATGGCCAAAAAAAAAAAAAAAAAAAAGTATCCGAAAATTTGCAGAAGAAAAAGGGTGATCAGAAAGGTGAGAGTGCTCTCTGACAGAAGAATAAGCGGGTTTAGAGAGGAACCTTCCAGTCCTAGTGGATTTACCTTGGCATAGTTAGCCTTTGTCCTGATCTTCAGATTTTGCAAGGATTAAACATACTACTTTTATACTTTACCCCCTTTTTATATCACTTCCCTCTTTTTTTTTTTTAAGTTTGTTTTGTACACAGGTTTTTTTATTTCTCCTGACATTGATCGATGATTGTTGTCTTTTAAACTTTTAGATCCACTGATGATGGGGATTGTGTCTCAGAAACGTTTGGATTAATCTAGATGCTGTACATCACAATGTTGGTACTACTTTTCCTGACAAGATTAAGGTTCCCAAGAGGAAGATCTATTGCGGATATATATATATATATATATATATATATATATATATATATATATATATATATAAAACTGCCCATTGACCTGAATCTCAGTAAGGACTGGGTAGCATGATATGGATTCTGGGGTGATTTGGCTGCGCTCCATTCAGCTTTTTTGGTTGTGTGTGTGTGTGTGTGTGTGTGTGTGTGTGTGTGCGTTATCTTGTTCTGGCACTATTTGAAATGGACTTAGTAAGGCAAAATGTAGGTCAAGTCAAGTAGAAGGTAGACGTAGTAGTGTTATGTCTACTGTACAACTGGCTACTCCCTATTATTATTATTATTATTATTATTATTATTGTTGTTGTTGTACTAATATACATGCCGCCACTGCAGTGGTGTTTGTGTGGTGGCCTTAGGTTTGTGTGGGTGTGAATGAAGTACCAAGATATCTAATTAGAGAGGACAGCCTGATGGCCCGGTACAACAGGAGTGATGGGAGACTGCCTGGAGTAGCGAAGGGCTGCTTGGAGAGCTGCAGAAGGCTGTTCAGGTGTGTACAATATAGTGCTGTCGGTGTCTGTCTGTCTCACCTGTCTGTCTGTCTATGTCCATCTGTGTCTGTCTCTTGTATTTCTGTGTCTGTCTCCTGGTGAGAAGTGTGGATGTTGAGAGTAGAGGGGAAGGGGTAGACTGAGAAGGGGTAGATTGACATGGTTTGGGATTGTGGAGAGGGTGGAGGATGACAACTGGGTGCAGAGCTTAAGAAGTGTGAACACTGGGTAGAGTTGTAGGAGGCAAACTAAAGAAGACCTGGGATGAAGTCAGTGTGACCTCAGGGAAAAAGGGCTGAATAGAGAAGCTGCTAGAGATCAAGGAGTATGGAAAGTCCACATTAGCTGACCTAGACCTATGCGTGCAAGCATCGTAGAGACTTTATAAATGAACAGATGAAGGATAGGTTGGGTAATTCTCCCTCTTTTTTTTTTTTTTTTCTGAACCGTGCCTCATCTCATCCATAGGTGGGTAAAATGGCTGAGATTGTCTAGATATTACGCCCCTTATTGTGTTTTCTCTCTTCCTGTTTTCTGCACCCTGCCTCACTCCATCATTAGGTGGAAAAGATCGGGATGAAGGAAAATTAAGATTGTCTCAATAGGGAAGTAGCATTATGTTGTACAGGAATAGATGCTTTGATAACTAGGCAAATTTTGCTGTGGATATTTATCAGTGAGAAAAATTTATATCCGCTTTTCTGCACGTGATTCTGAAGGACTTCAGGCTGAAATTACCCTTCTGCAGTCCACCATCCTCCTTCTGTCGGATAGTACAGATTATTATACTCCTTGAGATGGATGGGTTAGATGTAGCCTTCAGTTGTGTCCTTCAGCATAAAATGTAACTAGTGTTGCAGTTACAGTGTCGCTATAGTTAAAAGGTTAATGAGTTTGTAAAGCATATTTGTACTTCAGGGCAGTTGGAGGAGAGGGGCAGCTTGATGGCAGAGGAGGCCACCCCTGCTGGGATGGTGATTGGTGGTAAGCATCCACCACCACTACCACCACCACCGTTGATATTGGGGAGCAACACAGCTTGATACTAAAACGGTCAGTACTTTTAGATGTACTGTAGCTACTTAATCATTTTGATGTCAGTCTGCGTAAATAACCATTGTTAGGCCCAGTGGAGTGACCTATACATCAACTTGTAGTTTTTTTATAAATCTTCCCATGGTACTAACTTCTACTAATTGCTAGTTGGTTGCATAATGCCTCAATTGGTCTGGAAAGTTAGAATTCACTAAAGCCTATAGTTGAATAGCTTAGGAAGCTAAAGTTGCAACAGTATTGCTGAAACTTGTTGCTTTGCGCAGTGGCAGTATCGTAACCAATGAGGTCTTGCCTAAGTGACATATTTGCTGCTGCTATAAAGCTCGAATTGGGAAAAGTTTCAATACCATCTCAGCACTTTTGGGGCACCTCGGTTTGGGTTACCTTTCCTAGAAGGGTAGTCAAGTCGTACCCCACCTGCTCGTGGTGACCTCGCAGACACCCTGTTTTTTTTCCATTTCTGTTTTTTGTGCTTTTTTTTCTTTTGGTTTTCTTTTTTTCTCCTAAATTAGGGTGACACAAACGGGGGCGGCGCTACCCGGGTTTTTCCCTGGTAGTATTGTATATACGTTTTGCTGTTGTTGTCATTTTGTTTTGGTTTTTGTTCTCCCTTATCATGAGTAAACAACACCAGTGCCCTTGCTGCAGTAGGTCTGTAGCAAAAAGTGCACAAGCACTAAAGTGCGCCTACTGCAGCGAGTGGATTCATATAGCTTGTGAAAATTTGGATGCAGGCGACTATCCATTCATGAAGAGGAGCCACCAGCTGGGCTTTCTCTGGTTGTGTAGCCAGTGTGTTGCACCAGCAGACGAGGTCTTGGCTGGTGGAGGAAGTAGTACCAAGGAGTTTGAAGATAAAGTTATTGGGCCGATCTTTCAAGCAATCAGAGGCGTATCAAATAGACTGGAGGCACTAGAGACCAAGGTCTCATCACCCATGGTGGTCACGCAAGATCAGGCCAAGTCATTTGAGGTTGCTGTTCCTGGGTCTCTCGTGGGGGGAGGGAAGGATCTGCCTGGGGGCGTGATTGAGATCAGTGCTCATGGCCAGAAAAAAGCCATTCATAGTCAGCATGTACTGATTGTGAAACCAGAGAGTTGCGCTGGTGCCCTGACAAATCAGATGGGACCAGAAGATATCAGAGGCGTACTTAACTCTGTATCGGTTGACAGCTGCCTTAAGACCAAGGCTGGTGGGCTGGTAATGAAGTTTCCATCAGCTGAGGCCAAGGGTGAAGCAACTGGGGTGCAGATTGATCATTTTGGCTCTGAGGGCACTTTTTGCATATCAGAGCCAAAGAAAATGTTGCCTAAAATGACCGTGACAGGCCTTTCCTCATCCTTGGATGACTCTGACATCATCCCAAATATTCTGAGAAAAAACGTTAAAATTAAGATGCTCGTTGATCGAGGTTGTACCCTCAACCTTCTCTTCACAAGGACAAGGAATGACACCAAAACTGCTGTCTTGAAGATGTCGCCAGAGGTGAGATCCTCCATTGTAGAACAGGGCAATTACATCTATGTGGATCTTACAAGATGCCGTGCTTTCGATAGATTCTGGGTTACACAGTGTCATCACTGTCAAGGCTTTGGTCATACATTTGAGAGATGTTCTAGGAAAAGTTATGAACCTAAATGTGTCTTTTGTGCTGGAGCCCATAAATCTAAGGACTGTAGTAAAAGAAATTCTCCCAAATGCATCAACTGCTCCTCTTTAAGACATCAAGATGCCAATTCAAAGTTACAGGCGGTTGCCCATTTTGCATCAAGTAGAGAATGTCTAATTATGATTTCTCATAAGAATAGATTGATTGAAAACACCAATTTTGACCATTCAAAAAACTGACTACGTCCCTCTTGAACCAGTTAAGGATGGGTCTTTTAAATATTCGTTCCATCCGTAATAAGATAGACTATATTAACGAAACCCTAAATCAGCACGAGCTTGACATATTGTGCTTGACTGAAACCTGGTTGTATGAGTCTGATATCGACATTATTCGTAATGCTTTGCCTAAGACACATTCTATTATTAGTATTCCCAGGCCTGCTGCTGACTATCCGAGAGGAGGCGTAGCACTCATCTACTCGGCAGCATTTGCAAACGTTTCTCTCATTGACTCAGACCTGACCCCATCTTCATTTGAATTTATGGAAGTATTAATAAATTTCCATCAGAATACCATTAGAATTGCAATTGTCTATCGACCAGGTCATCCGGGCAGAGATCGAGGTTTTATGGAGGAGTTTGGGCAGTTTCTTGAAGGGTTTTCTCTTAAACCTGGAGGACTTCTTGTTTGTGGTGATTTCAATTATTGGGTTGACAGTCCAGAGTCAAAACCATTTTCTTCAGAATTCCTTGAGTTGATCACCCAGAACAATTTTTTCAATCATGTGAGTAATCCAACTCATGTCTCAGGACGTCCTTGACTTGATCTTGTCCCCTGTTGGTTGCAGGCGCGTATCAGATGTGGAGGTTGACTCATTTGACCCCCTCATCTCTGATCATGCTCTGATCACTCTTAGTTTTGATGTCCCGAAATCCCCTTCATATAAAAAGGTCATCAGGTTCAGAAATTACAACAATGTTGACCGCCAGTTGATGTGTTTTGAAACTGATCAACGTTTAAACTCCATCGATTCTTCAAGTCTTTCTTCTGGTGAATTGGTTGATATTTACAACAACGAGCTCAGGTCAATTTTTGACCATTATTGTCCTGAGATAGTAAAAACAATCACTGTACGTGATAATTCTCCGTGGTATGGTCCATCCATTAATTCTTTGCTTAGACAACGTAGAGGGGCAGAACGTTAGTGGCGCTTTCAGCGGACTAAAGTAACTCGTTTGCGTTATGTTTTTGCGAGAAGAGCAGTCGTTCACACTGTAAAAGCCCAAAAGGCTAGGTATTATCAAAATGAAGTTGATTCATGTGGTGGTGATCAAAAAAAAAAAATGTCTGCAGTTGTGAACAATTTGATTGGTCGGAGGAATGTAATTGTTAAACCAACTTCTGTATCTGATGCCCAATTGGCTTCTGATTTTGCTTCATTTTTTACAAGTAAGATATCCCGCATAAGATGTGATTTAGACAGCAGTTCTCCTAGTGAAGTGTACTCAGTTGACTTCCAGCCACTGTGCACCGGGGATCATTTGCCTTCAACATTTCATCCGCTGGATGTAAACAAAGTCAAATGTTACATCAGAGAACTTAATAAAACATTTTGCTCACTCGATCCATGTAACATGTCACAACTGCCTGATGTGTATGATCATTCTGCAGACTTTATCTGCAACATAATTAATAGATGCTTCTTAGAAAGTAATTTTGTGCAGTCTGAGAAACGTGCTTTGCATAGGCCCCTAATTAAGAAACCTGGCCTTGATGTCGAGAGCATGACAAATTATTGTCATGTCTCTAACCTGTCATTTTTATCCAAGATTATTGAGCGGGCCATACTCGATCAACTCTTACCACTACTGGAACACAACAGAGTTGCTCCTGTTGTTCAATCAGCATACAGAAAATACCATTCAACTGAAACTGCACTAACAAGGATTCAGAGTGACTTGGTGGCAAACACTTGTAGTGGGATGTCCTCTCTCCTAGTTCTTTTGGATCTGTCTGCAGCTTTTGATACAGTAGATCATAAACTATTGTTGGATGATCTGTATTTTTATGGCGTTCGTGATAGTGCCCTTTTGCTCCTTAAGTCGTATCTGTCGGACAGATCTCAGAGGGTGGTTGTTGATTACACTAGCTCTGATTCTGCTCCTCCTCTATTTGGAGTCCCTCAAGGATCAGTTTTGGGTCCAATTCTATTTACTATCTACACAAGTAGTTTATCGTCTCTACTCGATGCTCATGATGAGTCCTATCATTTTTATGCTGATGACACCCAGCTCTATGTTAAGATGTCAGAATCAACGATACTAAGATAAAGTTTGAATCTCTAATGGCTGATATTAAGATTTGGATGGCTAAGAGGAAACTTAAGCTGAATGATGGTAAAACTGAGATCATCATCATCAGAGGAAACAGAAGGGGTGATGACACTGACAATGCCCTGCTTTGAACATTGGTGTGTCACAGCTGCATCCAGTCAGTTCTGTTCGAAATCTGGGTGTTTATTTTAATTCTAAGTTAAATTACAAAGAACATATTAATCAGGTTGTAAGAGGGTGTAACTGTCACAAAAGACTTTGTAACTCCTTTGTAGTGATGTTTTATATATTAGTTATATATAAATTAGACTTGTGGACGTGCGGTTGTTATACTTGAGTTGTTTGTAAGTAGATAATCTTGGTTCCCTTTTGTTATGCAATGACAGGAGAGGTAAAGAATAGTATGGGACTATTTTTATTTGTCTTGGAACTATTAACAAAGTCTCTCACACACGAGTGAGTATAAGTAGAGTTCCGCTAGCTACCTCCCTGTTTCGCTCTCTCTCTCTCTCTTTCAAGTTGCTAAGCCTTTCTCCCTACTCCCTGCCGATTCTATGGCCTCTCTCCTTCTGAGCTCTCTTTCCTAAATTCTGATGTAGCAGGGGTCGTGTCACGTGTGTTACACTGTGGTTGGAAAGTTCTAGAAGCTTGTGTGTGAGTATGTGTGTGTATGGTCACGAGGCTCTGTCGTGTGCCTATAAAGCATTCCTTGAGTTAAGAGTGTGTAAGCATGTTTAGCATTGCTCGATTCTTGCAGACACAATACCTTCTCATCATCTGACTTCCTGCTTCTATCTGTCTCTCTATCTATCTATTTATCTATTTATCTATTATGATTTGTAATTATAATATGGAGACCTGACAATGCTCGGCCCACGCAGCTGAAGGTCCTCCGACAGCAATCATCATTGACATATGCTAATCTATTAGTACATTATATTGATTATAATATTGTATACATATAATATTCATAGTAAATTGCCTTGATCTAGTAATATTATATTTTAAACAAGTTGTATACATATTTGAATAAATGCAATGGTTGTTGTATGACATTTTGTAAATTGTGTATGTATAACAGACATATGCATATAATTGTGCAATGGTAATACTGCTAGGTTATACATTACATATTGAGTTATCCCTTTAGTAATGTCTAATATTTCACCTAACTTGTATGATGATACTGGTAATACAGAATTGTGGTAATACATAATTGTAACATTGTGAATTGTTACATGATTGTATTGTAATTGTTACATTGTAGTAACATTGTAGTAATACATAATGTAATATTTTATGAATTGTTACATAATATTGTGGTAATGCATAATTGTGTTGGCCTTATAATTGTAGTTACATTTTGTTAATGCAACTGTTACATAATTGTTACATATTATTTGTAGTTACGTAATTGTAGTTAAAGTTACGTAAAAGTTACATCTTGTTAATGCAACTGTTACATAATTGTTACATAGTGTTTGTAGTTACATAATTGCATTTAAGGTTACATAAAAGTTACATCTTGTTAATGCAACTGTTACATAATTGTTACATATTGTTTGTAGTCACATAATTGTAGCAAGTGTAACATAATGCAATCGTTTATCGTTACATAATTGTTACATATCGTTTGTAGTTACATAATTGTAATAATTGCAGTCCTGACATTGAATCCGGTCATGCTGCGGTCGATGATATGATGTGCCATGCAACTAGTTTGTGGAGACTACAATTTGCTTGTTATTTCACTTATAGAAGGGGTTTATGTGGTATTTTGGCATTTGTAGTAACACTTATACTTATTTTCATTTGTTTGTTATGTGATCTTACTCTATTTATTTTTTATTTTTTATTTTTTTTTTTGTATATATTGATTTTCTATAGTTTGTTTTTCTTCGCTTGTGTACGCTTTTTCTGTGTTGTTCATAGATGCATAATTGCTGGCTAATTTCCTTGGGATCCTTTTTTTAAGGTTTAGTTTATATTGCACAGATATTACTGAAAATGATATTATGTAGTCCCATATTTTGTTATTCTATATAAAAAATATATATACACTATATACAGTATTAACTATATACACTGACTTGTTGTTCACTTGTACCTGTCGTGGGCAATATATGTGTCAGCACTGTGTGGAAATCATTGTCTTCACGATTGTGTGGAAGATGTTCATTCTTGCTAACGTCATTTGTGTTGGCCATTTTTTTTTTCTTTTTTGGTTTTCCTTGTAACTTAATTTATGTTTCCACTAGGTAGCTTTAATTAATAAATGTTTAATACAGTTCATTTAATCGCTCACTGAGTAATTGTGATGGTATATTTTCTTTATTACTTTGTAGATGTAATAATGTATAGCTGTATGTATGAAACACGTATTTTATGTAGGTATAAATGGTAACACTCGTTGGTAGTAAATAACTGTTATAATAAATGAATGAATATATACAGTGTAGAATATTTATTGTTGGTGATTATTTAGTGTATGAGTTGTGCAGATAACTGAAGTAGGTATATGAAATTAAGTTGTAACTATACAGCACGTTTTATATGTTTGTGCAAAATGTGTTGTCTATCACTGTGTATCGTATAAATCAAGTAACTGTGTAACTCACTAATTTTTTACCGTGATGGAAATGGTGTGAGTGGTGTTGCACGTGGTGATAGCGTTGTTCTTCACGGGTTGATTGACGTGTTGTGGGGTGTCAGACACACGGCTTGTCGTCGTCTCAGCACACGTATGGTGACATCGACTTCCCACACTGGTAGCTGTGGTGAGTAAATGAGTAGCGATGAGTAACTTCAGTGAAGATTAGTGAGTTAGATGAGTTGTGAATATGGGCTTGGTATTCGCTTCATTGTCTTGACCTCTTCACTCCTGCGTCAGCGGTGGAGGTTGGGTGGATGTAGCAGAGAGAGGAGGGTGAGGTCTGGTGGTTGTGAGGTGTGAGTTGTGACTCATTCTTCGTTTGTTTGTTTTGTTTTTCTTTCTCGATGTTTTCTAGGTCCTTTTCTCTTGTGATTTACTCGTTGTGGGATGAAGAGTGCCGCTACTTGTAGGTGCGTGTAGAAGATTATACAGACGACTTGTGGAGTTGTTACGTGTAGTTGATTGTAGATGGTTGCAGTTCGTTAGTTCATCGTGGAAAATGCAAGATTGTTTGTATCAGTACTTTGTTAAACTACTTGCAAGGCGTCCTGTGACCTCTTCACCTCTACATCAGCATGATGATCGGAGAGACGGAGAGGGGGTTGGAGAGAATACTGTCAGGAGCTGGTTGTGAATTGTCGGTTGTGAGAGGTATTTTTTTTGTTTTCGATCTTAATATTTTGTAGGAATTAACTGTTGATTCGTAGACGAGGTTCGTATACGTTCGCTGCTACCAAATGTCATAAAAAGGACTTTGTAGTTACTTGCCTCTGTCCTAGCTAAATTATTCAGACTATGCATACGTACTTCTTTATTCCCAAATTCATGGAAAGAAGCCAATATCCACCCAGTTCCGAAGAAAGGAAGTTCGTCTGACCCCTCCAATTACAGACCAATAGCTATCACATCTTCTCTTGGTAAGGTATTTGAAACTTTAATTAATAAGCATATTGTTAAACATCTTGAATCCAACAACTTAATTAATGATAGACAATACGGTTTTCGCCATGAAAGATCCACCATTGACATACTCAATCTCTTAACTCATACCATCCATCAATCAATAGATCTTTTTGGAGAAACTCATGCAGTAGCTCTTGATATCTCTAAAGCTTTCGACAGAGTATGGCACCGTTCCCTGCTGTCCAAACTCCCTTGCTATGGACTAACGTCTTTTGTTCCTTTGATTTCTTCTTATCTTAGTGACAGGAAAATAAGAGTAAAAGTAGATGATGTATATTCGAATTTCCACTCAATTAACGCTCGGCGTGCCGCAGGGATCAGTTCTGGCGCCAACCCTATTTCTGGTTCATATTAATGATCTTTTATCTGTCACTCACAATCCCATTCACTCATATGCAGATGACTCAACACTACATAGTTCATTCACACTCAGACATCCATTTACAAAGTCTAATATCTCTACCTCTCAACTCAATACAGCCATCTCCATAAATGAAGATCTATCTACAATCAGTGAATGGGGACAAAACAACCTTGTCTCTTTTAATGCTAGTAAAACTAAATATATACAGTTTACCAATAGACAGATATTGCCAGACTCGTACATTACCTTCAGTGCTACTAATATTCCCATCTCCAAAAGTATTGAAATTCTTGGTGTCTCACTTAACAGTGCCCTCAGCTGGACCTCTCATGTCAGATCACTTTCTAAAACCGCCTCAAAGAAACTTGGATTATTGTACAGAGTCCGAAACTTCTTCGCCGATGAGCAGTTAGCTATAATTTATAAGAGTCATGTGCGCTCTCAGCTTGAATATTGCTCACCCTTGTGGAATGGTTGTGGAGAGGTTGCATTAAGGCAACTAGACAAAATTCAGAATAAAGCTGTTAGAATCATTAACAACCCTGCCATTACATATAAACTACCTCCCCTGCAAGTAAGAAGGAATGTTGCCTCCGTTGCATTATTTTACAGATATTTTTTTGGCAAATGCTCAGACGAAGTTGCGTCCATGGTGCCACCTCTCCATGCCTTCCCTCGTGCTACACGGGCATCTGGTAGCGCTCATGACTGGAATGTCACTCAACCATATTGCAGAACTTCTGCCTATCAGAATTCTTTCATTCCCCGAACTGCATCTCTCTGGAACTCGCTTCCCCAGAGTTGTTTTCCTCCAAATTTCAACCTACAACTCTTCAAGTCTAACTGTTACAGATATTTTATGAACAGAGGACACCAGTAATCTGGTGTATGGATTATTTTTTTTTCTCCATTTGTTTTTCCTTCCTCCGTTCTGTTATTTAAAAAAAAAAAAAAAAAAAAAAAAAAAAAAAAAAGTTATATATATATATTGAACTTGTGGACGAGCGGTTGTTATACGTGAGTAGTTTGTACGTAGATAATCTTGGTTCCCTTTTGTCTAGCAATGACAGGAGAGGTAAAGAATAGTATGGGACTATTTTTATTTGTCTTGGAACTATTAACAAAGTCTCTCACACACAAGTGAGTATAAGTAGAGTCCCGCTAGCTACCTCCCTGTTTCGCTCTCTCTCTCTCTTTTCCAAGTTGCTAAGCCTTTCTCCCTACTCCCTGCCGATTCTATGGCCTCTCTCCTTCTGAGCTCTCTTTCCTAAATTCTGATGTAGCAGGGGTCGTGTCACGTGTGTTACACTGTGGTTGGAAAGTTCTAGAAGCTTGTGTGTGAGTATGTGTGTATGTGTGTGTATGGTCACGAGGCGCTGTCGTGTGCCTATAAAGCATTCCTTGAGTTAAGAGTGTGTAAACATGTTTAGCATTGCTTGATTCTCGCAGACACAATACCTTCTCATCATCTGACTTCCTGCTTCTATCTGTCTCTCTATCTATCTATTTATCTATTATGATTTGTAATTATAATATGGAGACCTGACATAACTTGCATATCAGAAATCTGTACTCTGTGAGAAGATTCCTGAATAGACGGTGCCTCTTAATATTGGTCCATGCAGTGGTCTTGTCTCGTGTTGATTATTGTAATTCATTGTGGGTTGGTCTTCCAAATAATATACTAACAAAAGTTCAGTCTGTGTTGAACAGGGTGGCACGGCTTATCTTTGGTCTTCCCCCGAGAACCTCAACTACCCCGTTTCTGATTGAGTTGCATTGGTTACCAGTAAAGGCTAGAACTGAATTTAAACTGTGTCTTATTACATTCAAGGTTCTTAAGTTTGGTGAACTGAAGTATCTTGCTGAATTGTTAAAACTCCCATCGACACGCCCTGGTGTGATGTTACGCAGTGAAGATGATTTTGTGTCTTGATGAGCCAGGAGCCATTCACCAGTCATCTTTCTCTGATCGTTCTTTTGCATATACGAGTAGAGCCCCTAGATTATATAACAGATTGCCATTGTCCATAAGACAACTCTCTACTGTTGAATCCTTTAAGAGACAGCTGAAAGCCTTTCTTTTTTCAAAATGCTATGACCTGGAGAGAGGTACTATGACGGATGATTATAGGGTTTAATTATTGCCACTTTCATGTATATATGATGTAGCTTGTATTATATACAAGAAATGTCACAATTCTTTGTAAAAATAATGTATGTGTGTGTAGCGCTAGTGAATTCTCAAAAGGAAGAACTGGCGCTTTTGAGAAACAAAAGGCCAGATTATTATTATTATTATTAAACTCATGCCTGCTAATTGGAAATGCCTGCAGCTGGTGTGTCGCGGTTAAATGAGAAGGCCTGCAACCATATCTCTGGAGATGTTCACTCGTTTCGCCTTATGCTTTACTTAGCTTTTTGTATACTTAAAATAAGCTTCGGAGGCTTGGAACAGGTTAGATAAAGCCATTGTTACCCCTTCACTAAGGAAAATAACTGCTAAGCTAAATGAAGTTATTGGATGTTACCAGGAATGAATTAAAACAAGTGACAGAACTGTAGGGATTAAACCAAAGCCACCTTGAGACCCCTGCACTGGAAAGGACAATGGGGTGAGCTTAATCCTTGTCTTCATTATGATTTTGTGTTTTTCTAAGTTTCCTCAGTGCCTTTAACTTTTTTACTCTGATTTCTATCTACCTATCTATATATCTAGGCTGCTCCCCCCAAGGAAAGGGAGGTAGCCGAGACAGGACGACACACTCCCCATTTACTCATCCATTCAAACACATTCATTCGCATCTTAGCCCCAAAGGGGAGAAGGGACAGATCCTCATCGCACCACACCGCACAAGGGTCAACTGCGCAGTGCAATCAGTGACATCCACAGCAGGGCCCGACAGCAGAACTGGTTTACCCCTGCCACATCATAATAGATCCATCCCCTTACCCGCACCTGACCTGACCAGCTGATCAGACCAAACGCGGGAGAATATCCCCTCAGGGCTACGTCATCATTTATTTATTCACAATTTCTCTCCTTTTATTTCTGTCACGCACAGCCACTCCTTCTTGCTCAACAGACATCCCTCTCACATCCAGCGCTGTCTTCACACTGTCCATCCATTTTATTCGTGGTCTCCCTCCCAGCCTTACACCTCACATCAGATCTAGTTATCATCCATTCTCTTTATATGTCCAAACCATCGCAACACCGTCTGCTTAACTCTATCAGCCATCTCCCTAACAACTCCAGTTCTCCTTTGCACTTCATCATTTCGCATTCGATCCATACGCGTCACTCCACACATACTCCTCAGACACCTCATCTCCATTACATTAAAAATTTTCCTCTCTGCTACACCAATATTCCATGTTTCAACCCCATATAACACAGTCAGTACCACAACACCCTCATACAGCCTTCTCTTAACATCCATTCTATACAAACGACATCTAAACACCTTTTTCATTCCTGCCAGCACTTTTCCTACTTCATTCATTCTAAACTTCACTTCTGCATCTGTTCTTCCATCCACAGCAACATGTGACCCTAAATATTTAAAACACTGTACCTCCTCAAGCAACTCATCATTCAAAATTATATTCATCCCCCTACCATCTACCAACCTCGTACACTTCATCACTTTACTCTTATTCTCATTTGCTTTCAATTTCCTCCTTTCACACACCCTTCCTAACTCCTCTACCAACTGTCTCAGTCTCTCCTCTGAGTCAGCCACCAGTGCAGTATCATCTGCAAACAGCAGTTGCTTCAGATTCCACTCTCCACCATCAACATTCACCAGACTCAGACCTCCACCAAAAACTCTTGCATTCACCTCCCTTACAACACCTTCCGTATAAATATTAAACAACCAAGGCGACATCACACATCCCTGTCGCAGCCCCACTCTCACAGGAAACCAACCATTCACAGCATTTCCCACTCTTACACACGCTCTACTATTTACATAAACACTCTTCACCCCTTTTAGTAACTAACATCAAGTCCATATACTCTTAAAACAGTCCACAAAACATCTCTATCAATTCTATCATATGCTTTCTCTAAATCCATGAATGCCCCAAACATCCTTGCTTTTCGCTAAATACTTTTCACACACCTGTCTCACAGCAAACACCTGATCCACGCATCCTCTCCCAATGATTTAGATTGTATTAATGCTATTTTCAGACAATTTTTAAAACACACCTCTAAAATGGAGGACACAGCCTTCATTAACCCCGTCACAGCTGACGGTCCTCCCTATGCTGTAAAACTGTCTGGCAGTGGCAAGAATAAAATCATGTCATCAGATTTATGGCTTTAGAGGTACTGTATACCCCAATTTTAGTTTATATTTTTAAATTCTTTTGTTTTTCCATCTTCTGTTCTGTTAGTGTAGCACATAATAATAATAATAATAACAATAATAATAATAATAATAATAATAATAATTAATAATAATCCATCCATCCATCATGCAATCCTACACTGCCCCATGAGGAGCGTAGGAGCCCGGGGCTAGGCAGTTGGTCTCGACATTTAAGATGAGAATGACCAGCCTCACTCATCCCTGAGTGGTATTACATGAGCAATCAACCCCAACCAACCCTTGGATATAAACCTTCACCGGCTCAATGCGATTGGAGTGCAATAATTACCCACTAAAACCACCAGGCGCCAAAATCTGGTTATATGGTTACCACCCAGCGTAGTATAATAATAATCTATCTCTATATACATTGGCTGCTTCCCCCAAGGAAAGGGAGGTAGCCGAGACAGGACGACACACTGCCCATTTACTCATCCATTCAAACACATTCATTCGCATCTTAGCCCCAAAGGTGAGAAGGGACAGATCCTCACCGCACCACACTGCACAAGGGTCAACTGCGCAATGCAATCAGTGACATCCGCAGCAGGGCCCGACAGCAGAACTGGTTTACCCCTGCCACATCATAACAGACCCATCCCCTTACCCGCATCTGACCTGACTAGCTGATCAGACCAAATGCGGGAGAATATCCCCTCAGGGCTGCGTCATCACTTATTCATTCACAATTTCTCTCCATTTATTTCTGTCACGCACAGCCACCCTTCCTTGCTCAACAGACATCCCTCTCGCATCCAGCGCTCTCTTCACACTGTCCATCCATCCTATTGATGGTCTCCCTCTCAGCCTTACACCTGTCACATCAGATCTAGTTATCTTTTTCACCAATCGCTCATTATCCATTCTCTCCATATGCCCAAACCATCGCAACACCCTCTGCTCAACTCTACCAGCCATCTCCCGAACAACTCCAGTTCTCCTTCGCACTTCATCATTTCGCACTCGATCCATACGCGTCACTCCACACATAATAATAATAATAATAATAATAATAATAATAATAATAAATAAGTTAACCTTAGGCCCATCTGAAACTTGAACCAAATGAATTTCAGGAATAAATTTCCTTTCTCCTGTGGACCACCATTCTCCTTCCAGGAGATAGGGAAGTAGTTAAGGATAGTTTCTATAATCAGGTAGTTAAGCAGCCCTGTTTTATCAGGCCTGTCACATGACTCTTGGCTCCTTAAGTATGTTCCTTTTTTTTTTTTTTTTGGCTGCCTGTCACTGTTTCCTTCTGCCTGTGACTGGTTCCTTTTGCCTGTGACTGTTTCCTTCTACCTGTGACTGTTTCCTTCTGCCTGTGACTGTTTCCTTCTGCCTGTGACTGTTTCCTTCTACCTGTGACTGTTTCCTTCTGCCTGTGACTGTTTCCTTCTGCCTGTCACTGTTTCCTTCTGCCTGTGACTGTTTCCTTCTACCTGTGACTGTTTCCTTCTGCCAGTGACTGTTTCCTTCTGCCAGTGACTGTTTTTCCTTCTGCCAGTGACTGTTTTTCCTTCTGCCAGTGACTATTTTTCCTTCTACCTGTGACTGTTTCCTTCTGCCAGTGACTGTTTTTCCTTCTGCCAGTGACTGTTTTTCCTTCTGCCAGTGACTGTTTTTCCTTCTGACTGTGACTTTTTCCTTCTGCCTGTGACTGTTTTTCCTTCTGACTGTGACTGTTTTTCCTTCTGACTGTGACTGTCTTTCCTTCTGCCTGTGACTGTTTTTCCTTCTGCCTGTGACAGTCTTTTAACTGCAGTGTCCAGATATCTTTCAGTGAATGGATCTTGACTTAGTTCAGTATTTATTTTCTAGCTTTTTTTCATGTAATCCAGTCTTTGAAATACTGTCTCTTGGATCTTTTTTTAACTGTTATAGTTTAAACACACCTAGAAATACACAGAGCAATAGATAAGTAGATAAATAATGCACACAGGGGGTATGATGGATTACCTTTAGATGTACTAGCCTGGCAGTGTTTAAAAATTTTGTCTTCAGTAAAAAAAAAAAAAAAAAAAAAATCGCCTTGACACACCTAACCTATAAGTATGAAACCCACCTGCTCCACACTTGGCAGCCAGGTGTTCCTCTCTACCACTCATTTTCCATTCCAGGAAAAGTCTTCCCAACTCCTTAACTGCGGCTTTGACATCCTCATCTCACCATCATTCAACCTTGTTTCGGTGGGCCTGTTGTCCATCCACACTGAATCAACAGCTCTAAAGAAATAGTTTTTGAGAGATATATACTGCTCAGTAACACTGTCAGCAGCTCCTGTTCAGCCATCACTCTACTCATCGCGTTATAGAAGGCTTCCCTTACTGCCTGGTTTTTCAACTTCCATATTTTCCTCCTGGGTGCATAGGTCCTCCTCCTCACCTGCTTCTTCAACACCACACTCTTCACCCTTTATACTCGTACAGTAACATTTACCTCCTTCACTAACCTATCAACCCTCCAGACCAGGAAATTATCAGCCTGTCTACTATTACTCCCAGACTATATAATCAGCCTGTTCTCCGTTTTCCTAGAAAAGCATGTTGCACACAGTCATGTTCATTGCCTCCTCAGACTATAGTATCCATTCCCCTTCCACATTTCTTATACCATATGTACATTTCCTGTGCACCCCTTCATATCCAGAGGCTGTGGCACCCACATGACATCCCTCATCCAAAATGCCAGTCTCATTCCCCATACCACCTACCTCACACACCAAGTCATTCAAAATCTGTTTTTTCTTCATCATCCAAGCCAGCCTGTGAGGCATCTCTCTATCTATCCATACCCAGACGCCTTAATCCCGTAAGGGGTGGCCACATACAAATCTCCTCCATGTCGCCCTGTCCCCAGCCATATTGCTACCATCCCCCCAACTCCTATCCTCCTCCTTCATATACCTCTCTACGCCATCCCTCCATCTTATCCTCGGTCTCCCGACCCCCTCCACCTAATTCATATACACTCTCCATGTTAGTCTCTCACTCTCCATCCTCTCCACATGGCCAAACCACAGCAGTGTATTTCCCCTAATGCTTTCTATCACATCCACATCCACACCGCAACGCTCTTTCACTTCCTCATTTGTCAGTCTCTTTCACTCCATGTAACTTCACATGAAGACATACACCTACATACACACATACTTACACTTACATATACATACATATCCCCATACGCACCACAACGCTTCTTCACGTACTCATTTGTCGGTCTGTCTCTCCATGTAACTCCACATGCTCCACTTAAAAAACTCATTTCCACTGCTTTCACTCTTGAATTGTGTCCTTCCAACAAGGTCCAAACTTCGCTTCCATATGCTAGAGTTGGTATCACAATACTGCCATGTGCAACATTTTTTTACTTCCATGCTCACTTCCCTATTTCTTTTCATAGCTTTCAAAGAACCAGCAACCCTTCTTCTTTGCTGTACCTTTTCAAGCCCTTCATCCTCCAAACTTCCACCTTTACTCATCACACTATCAAATACTTACATGCACTCACATTTTCCATTTCCTCATCATCCAACCTCACTGTACATTCAGTGACTTCATGTTTCTCAAAAATCACAACTCTACTCTTCCCTACATTCATCTGTAGATTCTGTTTCTTACTTTCCCAAGCCTTGCATTTCTCCTTCGTCTTCACTTACAATACAGCATCATCTGCAAACAATATAACAAAAAGTTTCCAAACGTACAGTGAGGCATGCACCAAAATAAATTAAACCAGGAGTTTCCGAAACAATATTATTTTATTATGCTATTATCCTTTCATTTTACTCTCATTACATCCATAACACATTCCCTTCATTTCCCCTCGACCAGCATGTCCACACCACCATATCCATCCACACTTTCCTTCCAAAATAACCTATACCTCCAATCATTCCCAACAATCATTATTGCTGACCCTCCTCTGAACCTAACTTCCCATTAGCAGCAGACACCTACCTGCCTCCTGGTCATCTCCACCACTTCCCCACCTTTACCCTTCAAGCTACCTACACTCCAAGATGCTACTCTGAACCGCTTGGGTGATTGGATTCCTCAGGCTTGTATTTACATTTGGCTTTTTGATTTAGTCATGATAGGTAGGTAAAGGTGGGGATAAACCACTGGCCCCACCCACCCACACAGCCACAAGTCCAGGCAGGGGGTCAAGCTTCACCAGCCGTGGTCAATGGTTGTGGCAGTGGCCTCAGGACACCGTGCCAGGACTGCTAGAGGGACACCCTCCAAGCACATCTTGGCACTGAAACTGCCTTACCATTATACACCCAATGACGGAGCATCATCCAGGGGCACATCCTGGGGCACTACTCCCTCTCTATTGGGTGGAAGCCACAGCCTGGGAACCACAATACCCTGTACCCTCTAGCACAGATCTGAGCCCCATCCAATCCCATCCCGGCCCCATCCCGACTCCAAAACTGCACCGACAGAGGCCGCACCACGCCTCCCACCTTGTCCACCACTAGACAGCGGGGGCATATAGTTCTAGCCGCATTCCCTTGCTGGCATCAACCCCTGTGACATAGTATGGAACACAGAAATGTGTTCCCTTATTGTTATTTTCCTCCACAGTAACCGATGATAATCAGAATATCAACCCGGCAATTTTAAAAGAACAGCAACCAAAGGCAACAAGATGGCAACCCCAGTAGACAAGACAGCCCTAGACAACAGGATGACGAAGTAGCACCCTAGATGACACACGGTAACCTTGGACAGAGAGATGGCAACACTAGAAGACATCCCAGGAGAAAAAGATGGCAACCCTGTTGTTGTTGTTGTTTGATCCTGATGGACACGAATGGCAACCCAGACAAGCCATCGGTGTCTGGGTCAAAAGTGGCTTAAGAGGCTTGGTTAGCACCTTTCCCTCGGCGATTTGTTTTATTTTTAATGTCGAGAGTTTGCATCAGTAACAAGATTAAAGTGAGTGTCGGCTAAATCGGCAAGGAAGAGTTATCAAGAGGGGAGAGAAGAGAGACTGATGGTGGGGAGGGAGAGACTGATGCTAAGGAGAGAGACTGATGCTAGGTGGAGAGACTGATGCTAGGGAGAGAGGTGAGACTGATGCAAGGGGGAGAGAGACTGATGCTAGGGAGTGAGGAGAGACTGATGCTGGGGAGAGAGGAGCAGTGGCGTATATAGGGGAGGGGGGCACTCGGCCATGCCCCCCCCCCCTTTTGTCCCAGTAGGCCTACATATCTGCAGATCTAAATACATATACAAGTAATCAATGAATTCAGCCGTAAAAATAGGCTGCTTGATTTCAAATGATCAACTTTCACACGACTTTAGTAATCTCTCTCTCTCTCTCTCTCTCTCTCTCTCTCTCTCTCTCTCTGAACTTCATTCATGCGAGTTATAGTTTAATTTGCTCAATGTTTCATATACAGTACTCTCTCTCTAAGTCATTAATGCGAGTTTTAGTTTAATTTTTTAAATGTTTCATATAAAAATGAACATTGCAGATTCCAGGAATATAGGAATCAACAATTGCATATGATCTACCATTTTTTTTTTTTTAATACATACCGGGTACTGTAGAATTCCCTATTTAAATATTTTTCAAACAGCTCATTTTTGTTTCAGCCAAGATACTTAAACTTCTTTATATTGTTTTGCCATTGAATATCAGATAAATGCAATGTATCCCTCCTGAGGCCTCAAAATGCCCCTAATAGTGCTTGATTTCCAAAAAATTTCCTGGGGCGGCTTAAACCGCCCCCCCAGACCCCCCAGCTGTAGAGGCTCGCTTCCCTCGCCCCCCCCCCTCCTTTAACAATATTCTGGATTCACCCCTGTGGCCGCCCCCTTTCCACGGACCTATATACTCCACTGGAGAGGAGAGACTGATGCTAGGGAGAGAGGTGAGACTGATGCTAGGGAGAGAGGTGAGACTGATGCTAAGGAGAGAGGAGAGACTGATGCTAGGGGGAGAGTAGAGACTGATGCTAAGGAGAGAGGAGAGACTGATGATAGGGAGAGAGGAAAGACTTATGCTAGGGGTAGAGAGACTGATGCTAGGGAGAGAGGAGAGACATGTTAGAGACTGATGCTAGGGAGAGAGTAACCCAAACGATAGAAAAATTAATGCAAGGGAGAGAGGAGAGAGAAAGTCGATTGAGGGAGACAGGAAAGAATCGACAGACAGACAGACAGAGAGGAGAAAGAAGCGCCAGACAGGACAAGTTGCAGGTTGTATTTGTCTTTACTTTTAGGGTGTGTTGTGTATGTTGTTCTAAAATGTTCAGGCAGGGACGAGGAGAGTAAGTGAGCTGGAGATGGAGATAGCTTATTATTTCCCTGTGGATAGGAAGATTATGGTATTTAAGGTGGCAAATCAGATGAAGAGGGAAAACAGGGATATCACAGGTGACCAGTGTGTGAAGAATGATGAAAGAAAGGTAGTGTTGAACAGTGGGGATATTTAAGATGCCTGGAGTCAGCATTATAACCTGTTGTCGAATGAAGAGTTTGACTGGGAGAGGGAAGGTTTGGAGCCAGCAGATCCAGTGTTTGGACTTCGGCCTTTAATTAATGCTGCTACTGTGAGCAGGGCAATAGGCAGGATGCAGGTGGGGAAGGCAGCAGATGTGTCTGGGTTGACTGCTGAAATGTTGAAATCCTCAGGAGATAACAGGAGTGAGGTTAGTCACTGACTTGATAAATACGGTTATATATGTGTGTTGTCCCAGATGATTCGCTGAAGAGTGTAACTGTAAATGTGTACAAGGGGAAGGGCGATGCCCTGTAAAGAGGGAATTATAGAGGCATAAAGCTTTGGACCAGGTAATGAAAGTAATGGGGAGAGTTCTAGAAGGTAAGATTAGAGAAAGAGTGAACATTGATGAGATGTAATGTGGGTTTATGGCAGGCAAAGGAACACTGATGCCATATCCATTGTTCGACAGCTTCAGGAATAATATACAGAATAGAAAAGGGCTAATTACTCTCTGATTATTTGGAGATGGCCTTTGACAGAGTCCCTTGAGAGGTGGTGAAGTCGGCAATAAGAAGGCTTGGGATCGAGGAAGTGGCTGGTTAGGGTGGTTATGGCCATGTATGTGGGTGCTCGCACCCAGGTAAGGGTGAATGGAGATTTGAGTGTTGAGTTTTCCGTGAATGTTGGTGTGCATCAGTGGCCAGTCTTGAGCCCCTTGTTGTTTATTACGGTAACTGAAGCCCTCTCACGTAGCATCAGAAATGGACTCCCATGGGAGATGTATGTTGATGATTTGGTGCTGAGTGCAGAGAATAAATGAGAGGCGAAGGAAAGACTTAGGAAGTGGAGAGATGGTATGGGGCACAAGGGCTTAAGGGTGAATGCAGATAAAACAAAATTGATGGTATCTAGGGCTGGTGACGGTACTGTCAGAGAAGAGGGAGAGTGGCCATGTGCGATTTGCGGTAAGGGTGTGGGAAAGGATTTCATCTTGTGCAGTGTTTGTGATAAGTGGGTGCATAGGAAATGTAGTGGTATTACAGGTAGACTGCCAGATACTGCTGATTTCATGTGTGTCGGGGAGGGCATGTGGAGATTGTCAGGCGTGAAAGGATTGATCTTGCTGGTGGGTCTCTTGAGTGTGTGGAAGAGTTTTGTTATTTGGGAGACATGTTATGTGCTGGAGATGGGCCTGGAGCTAGCTCTGTGGCTAGAGTGAGGAAGGTCATGGAGCTGTTGCCTCTTCTGACAATGAGAGGGCACTCCCTCCGTTCTAAGGGATCTTTTTATGCGGCATGTGTTAGGAGTGCAATGCTGTATGGTAGTGAGACCTGGGCAGTAAAGGAAGAGGATATTCGCAGGCTCAAACGTACGGAAATGACAATGGTTAGGTGGATGTGCAGTGAGTCCCTGAGTGCGAGGCCTGGGGGAGCTAGCTTTACGATGGAAGAATTGAGAGGTAGGATGGGACTGGAGTGTACTGGTGTGATGAGGAGAGATAGACTGAGATGGTTTGGGCATGTGGAGAGGATGGGGGATGGTAATTAGGTGCAGAAAATGAGAGGTGTTAACTTTAGGGATAAGGTTGCGAGAGGTAGACCGAAAAAGACCTGGGATGAAGTCATTGAGCGTGACCTCAGGAATAGGGGACTGAATAAGGAAGCTGCCAGAGATCGAGCTGCATGGAAAGCGGCAGTTAGGTGACCAAGGCCGACGCATGCAAGCATGTTGGAGCCTTTGAAAACGAAACGATAGATAATACCTGAACTATTTTGTGACATACATGATATACCACACTACCTCTTGCGAAAGTAACTTAACATACTGTCGTCACAGCAATTAATGTATTTTGTAAATATATTTGTAAGAACATTGAAGGTAATAAAGGGAGTAGTATATAAAATTCATTCAACCTTCTGTGTGTGTGTTTTTTTTTTTTTTTTTTTTTTAATGTGACCGACTCTGGGCATAGGCTTTCACAGCCTGCTTTCAAGGCCCAGTAGTTCTCCTACGTACCGCACACCTCTACATGTCACCACTTCGGCGCTAACACCCACCGTCCATACTGAATAAATGCTAGGGCTGTCTCATACAGGACTGGTGTATTGGTATTAGAGGGGGTATTTTTACGACATGTCGGCGGGCCTTCTGGTAGATCAGTAAAGTCTGATTTTTCTGAAATTCAAATCCTTAAACTGTTCCCTGCCTCAGCGGGATTTGAACCCGGATCCATCAGGACTGCAGGCCAACTCTCTACCGATTGAGCCACCGCCTCCCTCATAGGTTATTTTTATTTTTAAAGACCATAAGGACATGGTTAAAAAGTCTAAGGATATCACAACCCACGTTTCAGCTTCATAATTCACTAGTAAGGATAGCAAAAGAAGGCCTTGCATCACTTATGCTTTATTAATGGATAACTACGGAAGCTGCCTAACACCTCCCCCTTAGCGGTATAGAGTTGGATGTGGCTGGTTAGTATTATTTTGTAAGCTATTTATGTACATTATGACCACATGGGATTTATGTAACAGAACAGACAGTAGGGGGTAATAAAAAAAAATAACTCAGGAAAGGGTGTTAGGGAGCTTGTACAACCAACTAGAATACCAGTTTTTTAGTCCCAGGTCCTGTTTAAGTGACCAGCCCTAACAGGTTCATCTTGGCTGTATCATCCTTAATGCCAGCTTCACATAGTACTAGTAGTGTTTCTTGCTACTTCCAGGCTATTTTTGCTACTTTCAGCCTAGTTTTTGCTACTTTCAGGCTATTTCTTGCTACTGCCAGGCTATTTTTTCCTACTTTCAGGCTATTTCTTGCTACTGCCAGGCTATTTTTTCCTACTTTCAGGCTATTTCTTGCACTGCCAGGCTATTTCATTCAGCGTAGGGAAGATATTGATGATGTTCTTGTACTAGCCCTCCGGGTCCTCTATTATCTGTTATTTTTATCTCAGTTATTTTCAGATACTTTTGTCTCTTAGTTACTCAGGAGTATGATTTATATAACAGTTCTTCTTCATCTGTCTTGTCAGACTCCTCAGTCCCTTAAGGAGTGGCCACAAATAAATCGCCTCCATGTCGCCCTGTCCCCTGTCATTTTGCTGCCCCTCCCCCCAACTTACACCCCCCTCTCTCATATACCACTTCATACCAGCACTCTTTATACCATCTTTATACTAGTAGACTAATTATCTGGATTCTTTATCAGTTTCACACATTTTTTTATCAAAGCTCACATTCAAAGCTGTTCTGTTAATTTTCTATTTGCCAACTTTGTGGTAGAAAGCATTGAGAGAAATACATTGAGGTGGTTTGGCCTTGTGGAGAGGATGGACAGTGAGAGACTAACGAGAAGAGTGTATGTGAGTGAGGTAGAGGGGAGGAGACAAAGGATGAGATGGAGGGATGGAGTTGAGAGTTGTATTAGTGAGGAAGTGGGAGGAAGGCAGCGAAATGACAGGGGACAGGGTGACATGTAGGCGATTTGTTTGTGGTCACCCTTTATAAGATTGAGGTGGCAGCTATCAATAGATGGATACAAACAGATTTTGCCAGTTTCGTCCAGTTTTGTAAGTTATATATAAAGAGTATACAGAAAGTCCTCAAAACTTATGTCTCTAGTGGAGCAAATATACCATTAAAAGTTCCCTTGCTACCTTTACACATTGCCAGCTTTGTGATGGAAAGCATTAGGGGATGCACTGAGGTGGTCTGGCCATATGTGGAGGATGGAGCGTAAGAGACCAACTAAAAGAGTGTATGTGAGTGAGGTGGAGGGGAGGAGAATTAGGGTGAGATGGAGGAAGACTTATGAAGAGAGCTGCCTGTGCTAAGAAGAGGGCTTCCTATTTTATCAGACCCACTGTAGGTAGTTTACAACTGGTGCCCTTATGTCCAGCCATTATCAGTGTAGTAAATGGTTATTCCTTTGACGTCTACCTTAAATGAGATCCAAATACCGATTCCTTTCTCACCTTTTGCACTGTTATCAAAGTCACTCTAAGTTCCAAGGTTATTTCACAGTCACCCATGCCAAAATCCATCAGGATTTTCCTATTAGGTAGACACTGTCCCCTTATCAAAACTTATTACAGCTCTGAATGTGGTCCAGATACCTGATACTGTACTTCTTCGTGACTAGCATTGCATTAAACTAGTCTTAAATATGCTAAGCTGCTATGGAAATATCGTAATAGCTCTTTCTTAGCAAGTTACTATACAGTATGCAATACAGTTCAGTCTCCCGCTCTTTCTTACTAACACCAAATAACGAAAATACAGTACCAGTTCCGGCTGCAAATCTGGCGAGGCCGTGATGGCAGAGTGAGTAGAGAGGTGGCCTCCCACCCAGATAACCCCGGTTCAGTACTCGGGAGGATAGAGGAATATTTAAAAATGTGGCAGTGCCTGTAATGGCATGTCATTTGGACCCAGATACGACTCCCGGTTGACATAAAGGTTAACTGAGGTAGTTTGTCAGTCACTTAGCGGCCTGCCCGGTGGGTGATCGTGGTGGGGGTTTGGGCAGTCACCTAGTTGACATCGGGGGGGGGGGATGTGAAAGTCTACACCTAAACAAACACACACAAACAAGACACATGACGCACACATCCACTTAGACATACTCACACAAGACATGCACACACATACCCACACATCCACTAAGACAGACAGACACACAAACACACATAAAGACATAATGTACACATACAGACGGACACACAGGACATATGCATAAGGGTAGGGTGTGAAAGGTACAGGGGGTTTTATTTCAAAGTCCAAAAGAGCTATTATAGTTTTTTTGGACTTCGAAATAAAACCCTCCTGCCTTCCACACCCTACCCTTATGCATATGTCCAGTGTGTGTGTGTGTGTGTGTGTGTGTGTGTGTGTGTGTGTGTGTGTCTTACTGTATGTGAGGGTTAGTGTGTGTGTGAGACGTGTCTTGTTTTAGCGAATGAGTGAGTGAATGAGTGTGTGTATGAAGAGGTGTGGGTTAGTGTGTGAGACATGTTGTGTGTGTAAGTGTAAACTTTTACATCCCTCCCCCCCCCCTCTCGGCAGGTCAACTACGTGACTGCCCAAACCCCCACCACCGGGCAGGCCACTTAGTGACTGGCAAACTATCTCAATTAACCTCTGTGTCAACCGGGAGTCGAACCTGGGTCTAAATGACAGGTCACTACAGACACTGCCACATTTTCAAACTTACTCTACTCTCCCGAGTGTCGAACCCGGGTCACCTCAACTACCAGACCAAACCTATACAGTCTTTGCCATCACCGTAACACCTGATAATCGTCTGAAACTTCTGCTGTACTTTCCTTAATTGTTTTCTGCAAAAAACAAGAATATTAAAGTGTAACATATTAAGTTGCTAAAGAAGTGTTGTTACGATCTAGAACCACTTACAATATATAAGACTCTAATCTGATACTAGCCACGAAGAAGTAAAGAGTGTCGCGTATCTGCTTATATACAGTATAGGGAGCAAATAAAAATAGGACTTCGTATTTTTTCCTCTTATTTATTTTTATTAATTTGCAATATTTTCCTTACCTCCACTGTGTTATTTTTATTTACCGTATCTATCAGGCTCCTATGACACTCGGATAGACCAAACCGCTTGTTGTCAGCTGTAAAGAAACGCTAGAGGTATTCCAGTCATGCAGGGGTTAATGCTGACGGTGTATTAACTCTCTAAGGCTTCTTCGACTCTCTCAGCTCGGTACAATCGTCTGGTTTAACAGGAATGTCATTAGAATTGTCCCGAGCATCAGGGAGTTAATAAATACCTAAGATAATCCTCTGATGCTCAGGAGTACTCTATGTCCAGCTGATGGGGGGAACTATGCTGTTCAGTTGAGAAATATTAACAGAAGCCTGGGAGAGATAATACGATACTTTACTCACTTTAACTTGGCTGAAAATGCACTTGTCATCTCATCTCGATTTCTGACCTGTAGCAATACATTAACACTAGAATACGATGTTAGTCACGAAGATATGATATGAATTGGATGCAGGGCCGTAGTGTCATAAAAGACTTTGTAGTTACTTGTAGAGAAGGTTTGTTGTTTAGTTGTCACTCTCGATTTCTTGTAGTAGGAATTAAAGATGAATACAGTGAGTGGATCTTAATTTATTATCTTCAGAGAAATCTAAGTTGAGCAGGGTATGTCTTACAGAGACAATATAATAAGTATAGTTGAGCCCCTCTTTCTTGTTCACTCTCTCCACTACCTGTCGGTTCAAATGCTAGCCTCCTTCTGATCTCTCCTTCCTAAATTCTGGTGAAACAGGGGTCGTGTCACGTGTGTTACACTGTGGTCGGAAAGTTCCAGAAACCTGTGTGTGAGTATGTGTGTATGTCACTAGGCTTTGTTCCCCTGCTATCTCGCTGACACACTACCTACATCATCCCCTGACTGTGCTACTTCCTATGTGTCGTCAACTTTTCCTCAGTTAACTTGCAAGATCATTTCCCTTTCCCAGGCTTGCATGGAGCTGTCTATCTATCTATTTATCTATCTATCTATTATGATTTGTAATTATAATATGGACTCATAACATTGCTCGGCCACGCCGCTGAAGGTCCTCCGACAGCAATCATCATTGACATACGCTAATCTATTAGTACATAATATTGATTATAATATTGTATACATATAATATTCATAGTAAATTGCAATGATTCAGTAATATTACATTTTAAACAAGTTGTATACATTTTTGAATAAATGCATTAAAGGTAAACTATTTAACTGTAATACAGTATGTACTTGGGTTATTGTAGTGAAATGCATACATGCAAGAAAAATAGTTTAAGATTATGGTAAGAGTTATTGATATTTCATTTAAAGATAATGGTACTGGTATGCCATACTTCTATATCATGGGTCATTCTTCTTTGTATTTTTTTTTAATATAATTAATACTATATACAAAATATGTACACTTCATTCAGGGGGGTTAACTTGGATGTTAACTCTCCCCCCACTAAATACTAACTCCAAATTTGCAATTCTTGCATGCATTCTGTGCATTGCGAACAGCAGTACTGCAAATACAATGCAGATGATTATAAAGACAGTAGGTGCTGGGCTATACACATAATATGGGTTGAACATACTCAAACTCAGATCTTCCCAGGGCTTCATTGTTTCATTGATTAACTGCATAGTTTCAAACTTGGGTGAAGTCAACTTAATACTTGTGCTCATGTTTAAGTCCATATCAGGCAGTGAGTGGAAATGTTTGTGTGTATGGTTGATAATGGCGTAGTGATTGATGGTGGATAAAGTAGACATGGCTGGTGTAAATAACGCACAGTAGTCTGGTGCTATGTATAATCCTGAGGCTGAAGTATGAGATGGTGGTATATCTGGACAGATTATGTAAACTGATGTGTTATGAAAAAACTGTGGGTGTTCGATGCATTGATGGTGTACAAGTTTATCTGGAGCAAAAGTGAAGTTGCAATGATTATGAATATTGTCATTTCTTATGATAGCCATTTCACAAGGGACTGTATCAGTAGGCTGAAACATGAAAATGTACGCAGGACAAAGATGAACAGCATGTAAGGATGTGCGGCACTTTCGTTCAATCGTTGATTCACTTGCGAAAGTGACAGTGTCCCGCCTCTTGGAGACCATGATGAGTTCGGTGTTTGTGTTGATGTTGATGATGACCAAAGTGTTGTTATTTTTATAGGGGAAGGGATGTATTTGGTATACTGTGAATAGGTCTTCAGTTATGAATGGTACATGAACTACTACTGATGTTGGTGTTAGTGTTGCTTCTCAATATGGATAATATCATGAATTCCCTACTGCTGAACAAAGGCTTCAATTTATGTTTATGTATGCCTTGACTAATTATCTGACGTAGCTCATGAAGTGGGAGTAAGTCAATTGTGATCTTGCCATCACCAGCATTCGAAATTACTTGCGTAAGTGCCCTGAAACGATCTCTAGTGTTGTCTAACTGGAGAAGAATTGTGTCAATGTGTTCCGTGATGATGAAGAAGTGTTGGAAAAGTGTTATGTTACCTTCCATGTCATTTATTTTATCTACACTTTCGAGAGCTATGTTTTCTGCCTTTTTCAGATTTTTCACAATTGTCTTCATTGCTGAGTTCTGTCCTGTGATGAATTTATCTTGGTATGTTAGTATCTGAGCTATTTTATTAAATTTGTTGTTTATTTCTTTAAGGTCATCCTCTGTAGCCAATCCAAAGATGTTCCCAAGAACTGCGCCACCCAGGTCGAACAAACCGCGCTTTTGGCGAGTACGTGTGATGTTTATTTTTTATTTTTTTTTATTTTTTATTTTTTTTTATGCGAGGAAGAAGGAACCAAAGGCCATGAGCCCGCAGTAACAGTTCCCTCCAAGAGAAAAACAAAATACAATAGAGAGCCAAATTCAAGATCCGATCATTTTGAGATGCCCTGATACACTGCGTTTGAAAGACTGGAGATCATAGGCAGCAGGAAATACAGACAGAGGGAGACAGTTCCAGAGCTGACCTGTTGCATAAATGAAAGACTGGGAGTAACGGTTAACTCTTGCATTAGAGAGTTGGACAGAAAAGGGATGAGAGTTTGCTGCCAGACGGGATGAATGCAAGCAGACAGTTCAGAGGAGCAGTGACCATTAAAGTAGCGATAGAAAAGAGATAAAGATGCAACAGAGCGGCGAAGAGACAGAGGTTGAAGGGAGTCAGTAAGAGGGGGAGAGTTAATGAGACGAAAAGCCTTTGACTCCACCCTATTGAGAAGAGCTGTATGTGGGGAGCCTCCCCACACATGAGAGTTGTACTCCACACAGGGGCGGATAATACCCCTGTATAGAGTCAACAATTGTGCAGGGGTAAAGAAAGAGCGGAGTCGGCTTAGCACACCCAATCTCTTGGAAGCAGATTTTACAAGAGATGTAATATGATTTTTCCAAGATAAGTCCCGAGTAAATGAAACCCCAAGCATGTTCAAGGATGATGCAGGATTAAGCTGAATATTATTAAACATTAGTGGGTATACCTGTGGAAGATTTTGTCGGGTTGATAGGTGTAAGAACTGAGTCTTAGATGCATTAAAGACAACCATATTATTTTTACCCCAGTCAGAGATACGAGCCAAGTCAGACATTAGGTGTGCCATAGCCTCATCCCTTGTTTGTTGAAGTAACTGTTGAGATGGGCGTTGCGGGAACCGAATGGAAAGGTGAAGGGTGGAGTCATCAGCGTATGAGTGGATAGGGTTAGATGTACAGCTTAGAAGATCATTGATGAATAAAAGGAAGAGAGTTGGTGATAGGACAGAGCCCTGAGGAACACCACTGTTGATAGATCTAGGAGAAGAACGATGGCCGTCTACAACAGCGGCTATAGAACGACCAGAAAGGATACTAGCGATGAAGGCACAGATAGAAGGATAGAAACCGTAGGAGGGCAGTTTGGAAATTAAAGATTTATGCCAGACTCGATCGAAAGCCTTTGAGATGTCAAGTGCAATGGCAAAGCTTTCGCCAAAGTCCCGAAAGGAGGATGTTGTTCCTGACGCTCAGTACCTCCGTTCCATAAGATAGGAGATCTTGGATCATGATGAGCATAGTTGACTTTGCCTGTTCTAGTTTCCATTTCGCTAACTTCACTATTTCATTCACTTCCTTTGTGGTATGTGCTTGTGAAACATAGCTTCCTTTCATGAAGTCCAGGGTTCGCATAGGCTTCGCAAGATTGTCTAGATAAGAAGGTAATTCATACAAGTAATCTAGACTTATTTCAGTACTCATGACGTCCTTAACGATTGAAGTCGTGGCCGTTGGAGCTATGAGGCATCCTTGTCGTACTATGTGTTGGGGGTCTAAGTGTGTATATCCTCTTGCTATGTAGAGGAGAATCCATAGCATAAGTTCCTTCATCGTAACCTACCGAAAAGAAATCTATTAATTTCCTAATATGGTCATGCTGTGGTCGATGATAGTGATGATGTGCGTTACGGTTGATTGTTATTTCATTTATAGAAGGAGTTTAAATCGATATTTAATTCTCGTAAATGATGTACTGTAGATTTTATTGGAACAGTTGCAGCTATGTTCGATTGTTTGGTATATGACCTTAATTTCTTTTTGTAATCATTGTTGTTTTCTTACTTGGTTTCTTGAGGTACGTTCGCCTGTTCGGTTGTATTCGATGCTGAATAATTATTGGATAATTCCCTTGAAACTCGTTTTAAGTGGTCAATATGAACTTGTTTCTCTTCGCCAGTTGACAGTGACTTAATTAAAACTTTGTTTGCTTTTATGTTAATTACTCTGTATGGGCCCTCAAATTTTGGGGATAATTTATTGTCTCTCGTATGAATGATACCATAAACAATGTCTCCTAAGCTGATAGGTGAATCTCTTGCCTTCTTGTTAAATGCCTCCGTCATTTCTTCCTTCGACATCGTTAATTGTTTTTTGACTCTTTTATGTATTTCCTGGAATTCACGTAAATGGAGTTTAGAGTAATCATCGTAATTGTATATGGGCAGACTGTCACCTTCTAGGAGCTCATATGGTAGTTTTTTGTTTTTTATCTGTCCCATATATAATGAAATGTGGTGTGTCACCTATTGATTTATTTATAGATCCATTAAGTGAGGCTTCTACTCTGGGAATCCAATCATCCCAGCTTGCATAATTTTCACTGAGAATGTGTCGTAGCACATCTAATACTTTTTTGTTTTGTCTCTCTACCAACCCATTCGATGCTGGGTGATAGGCCAAAACGTTAACCTTTTTGATGTTGTATTGTTTACATATTTCTTGTAAGATATCAGAATTAAATTCTCCTCCATTATCACTTATTAGTACCTTTGGGGTAGTAAAGCGACATATTACATTATCTGTTATTGCCTTTGCTACTGTCTCTGCTGTCTTATCTTTAATTGGAGCTAAAATGACATAACGGGAAAAATGATCCGTTGCTACGAATAGGTATAGGTTATTATTGCATAATAATGGCATCTTGAGTAAATCAACAGCGACAACGTCCCATGGTTGATGTGGTACAGGGTAATTACCCATCGGTGCAGGTGTGATTGGGTATCCTTTGTGTTTCGCACATGATTCGCATTTGTCTATATGATTGTTTATATCTTTTCGTAATGGAGGCCAGTAATATAACAGCTGGGCCTGTTTGAATGTCTTATCCTTTCCAGGATGTCCTGCATGTGGGCTATCGTGTATCGTTCGTAATACTTGGGGTATCATGTCATTAGGTACTACCAACTGGTTAGTATTTCTTTGGCGTTTTGGTTGTTTAGAGTTAATCTTGTATAATGTATTATTGACCATTGTGAATTGTTCGAGTGGTACATGCAGTTTGGGTAATTGTATGTCATCTCCACTTTCTAACTTGTATATAACTTTAGACCATATTGGGTCAAGTCTTTGTGCCTTTGCGATATCATCGTGGTTTGGGATATTTCCTTTGAGATCTAATGCCGCGACCTGAACTGTGTTCGGGTTCCTAGATAATGCGTCAGCTACTATGTTCATTTTACCTTGCATATAATGAATTTGTACATTGTAGTTTTCAACTGTACATTTCCATCTTGCTCTCCTCCCCGAAAGGAGTTTTTCTTTAAACATACCCACTAGTGGTTTATGGTCGGTGAATAAGTGGATTTCGTAACCATATACCAAATCTCGAAACTTTTGTAATGCAAAAACCACTGCAAGTGCCTCTAAGTTTGTAGTGCAATAATTTTTCTCTGCACCTCTTGTTTGTCTGCTGGCAAATGCAATTGGTTGATTTTTTCCTCTTTTATCTTCTTGCATCAGTACAGCCCCTAATCCTTTAACTGATGCGTCTGTACAAATCAGAAATGATTATGTGTAATCTGGATATGCTAAACAAGGTGCATTTGTTAGTTTAATTTGTAGATTGTTAAATGCCCTTTTTTGTTCTTCTTCCCATTGGAATATAGCATCTTTTTTCAGTAGTTGGAATAGAGGAAAGGCTATATGAGAGAACTGTGGTACGAATGACCTATAGTACCCAGCCAGACTTAAAAATTGTCTAACTTCGTCAGTCGTAGTGGGTTCAGGAAAATCTCTCACTGCCTGTATTTTGTCATCAGTGGTGTGAATACCATTAGAACTTAATCTGTGGCCTAAGAAATTTATTTCCTTAAAGCAAAATTTGCATTTAGAAAGCTTAATTTTTAAACTAGCATCACTAAGCTCTTGTAAGAGTAAGTCTAATTTCCTGAGATGATCCTTAATATTCTTCGTTGCGATTATAATATCGTCAAGATAAACAATTATTCCTTGTCCTAAAATTCCGGACAATACGTAATTCATAAGACGCTGGAATGTGCCTGGGGCTGTCGTCAGTCCCATCGGCATTCTTTTATATTGGTAATGGCCTCTGTTTGTGGAAAAGGCAGTGTATTTACGTGACTCCTCTGCAACTGGTATCTGATAATAGCCGTTTAGGAGATCGATGGTTGAGAATATGTTATTCTCAGGTCCAATATTCTGTAGAACGTCGCTTAGCAATGGCATGGGAAATCTGTCTGGGATTGTGTGATTATTTAGTTTACGGTAATCTACTACCGCACGCATTTCTCCAGTTCGTTTGGGCACGAAGAATAATGGGGCATTCCACGGGGAGACTGAAGGCTCAATAATTCCAAGTTTTAACATTTCATCGACATACTGATTTGAAAGTGTACGTTGGGGGTGTGGGATGCGATAAGCTGGTACGAAAATTGGTTGTGTTTCTGGGCGCACATTAATCATGTGATTAATCAGGTTAGTACACCCTAATTGTTCTCCGGGTAATGCTACAGTGTCCCTGTGTGTTTCCAGCAGGGTTAACAAATCATTTTCTACATCAAATTCACCTGAGTGAATTAAATTCTCTTTTATTCTTTCTCTATCCTTAGATTTTATCTCACTTGTCACTCCAGCTATAACTGTTTCCTTCACAGGGGCCGGACATTTTTCAATATTAACTATGCAAGTCCCCTTTTTCAACTGAACTTCCCCATTCATGTGATTAATTATGAATATCTGAGTTTGCCCTTCGTCGTTCATCTGACATAATGCGTTTTCTACTGACAATCCCTTTACATAATTCTTCTAAGACAAGAACAGTACTATTCCGTAATTTGCTCTTTATGGTAACTTTCATGTAGGAATTAGGTGGTATAACTAAATCATTGGTGAGATGGGCTGGAAAAACTGATAAATCAGTACTGTTATCTGGGTCACTAATTCTGGAGGATGGGGTTGGTGGTGGGAGTGGATCTATACACTTATCTGTTTGTGTATGTTTATTTAAGCCTTTAATATTACCAATTCTTTTTGGTTCTCTTTTACTAATCGGTGAGGGCTCTGATGGTATTTCCTCTCTGAATTCATTGTCAAAGTCTATTCCATTCATTTGTGGGAGTATAGTTATGTTCTCTGCTCTCATGGATCTTAAGCCCAGTAACATATGAGCTTTAATTGCTAAGTTTTCAACGATATAGAAAAATGCAGAGAATGGTCTTGTAGTTTCTGTGAAACTGATATTTAATCTTATCATACCTTTCACTGTAATTTGTTTTCCATCTACCGTATATAAATCTAAATCAGCTTCATCCAGAAAAGTTACTTTCTTCTTATTTTTAAGAATTCTATTCATTTCTTCATGTGTTATTAAATTCACTGGAGAGCCTGTGTCTAAAAATAAGGAAACATTTTGATCCTCACATACAGCTGGTATCAAGATACACTCATTTCCCGACATGCCTCCTATGTGAATTTTAGACTTGTTTTTCTTTACGTTTGTTCATTTTTTGTCATGACTTGGTCTTCCCCCGATTTGAACAGACACAATATTTTCTACTGTTTTGCAGTCACTGGTCCAGTGCCCTTGGTATCTATGATGCCTACAGTAAGGACCAAATCCTTGTGTCTTTTGTCTATCCTCTTTTGCATTGATAAAGCATTCATACCTTGTGTGTCCTGGTTTTGCACAATAATGACATAGAATGAACGTATCTCTTGACCGTGACCTAGGAGGTGACTTCCCATAAGTAGTGTTGTTTATGGCGAGAGACCTGCTCGGGCTGCGCGAAAACTTATGAAACTGCCTGTAACCTGGTGTTTGTGATCGAGCCCTCGTCACGTTTGGTTGTTTGCTCTGCCTGCTTTCGGGTCGCGATCGATTTTGTTCTCTGTTTGGGGTCGGTGTAGATGTTTTCACAGCTGATACTGTCTCAGGTACTCTCATTCTACTAGAATGTGCCGGTGTTTCGACCATACCTGCTTTACTGCACCGCATCTCTACCTCGTTCATTAAGTCTAGTAAGCACATACCTGGGGTGTACGCGATCTTCTTGGCGATCTTAAGGGTCCTATCAGGTAATTTACACAAGGCAGCTACATAAACAATGATGTCTACGACGAGGTCTGGGGACATCTTTCCATCATCTGTTATCCAATTTGAGTTTTCCAAAGGAACTAACAATGTTCTTTTGATTGTGGAGACATCAGCAGTTATTTCACTGAGCACATGGTTTGTAGTGTGCTCCCTTACAAGATCTACAATCTTATGTAATTCTGGAATTATACCTGGCAAGAAGTTCATACCTCCAGAAAATTTCTTCAAAAATTCAGTTTTAAATTCATCATATGTCCTAGCTTTAAGAAGCTTGTCAGATCTCAGTAAATTGCTTGCTGGACATCTTTCCTGGCTTATGCAAGATGAAAAAAATGGCAATTTTCTTTTGTTCATCGAGTATGTGGCGCTTGATGAACATTTGTTCGCACTGACTAACTAAAGAAATAACATCAATGCGATCATTTACTGTGCCAGAGAATTTTGGGGCAGTTTTATCTTCATGGTACATGTACACATGAGGTGGGGTTGTTAGATCCGCAGTATTTGTTTCGTGATTCATTTTCACTGTTTGCTTTGCTAATTTAACTTGGACTTGTTTATCATTGTGTGAGGGAATGGTGGAATATATTCGGCCGGAACGGTGAACCCTGTTAAGTGCATTGGCATACGTGTGCAAGTCAGCGACAAAGTCCTCACTTGCTACGTCAGAGGGGGTTTCCCACTCATCATCTGGAACTGACGTATTTGTTTCTTGGTCTTTAATTTGTAGTGAGGTTTGTACAAGGGGTGTGTTGCCTTGGTGCTCTCCTAATTGTGAATCTGTTGTTGTGGCTAATTGTGTTTCATCTGGTATTAACGTGGATGGTGGCGAAAATATCCCTGTCATTAAGATATGGTGTTATGAAATACGCCTTTTGTTTATTTATGTCCTAACGAAATACATGAGTAAATGAGTTGTAATAAATGATAGATAGTGAATGTATAAGTGTATATATGGAAATAAGTAAAGAAGTTGAATATACCTAATTTTAGCACTGAGAAGAAATGAGTAAGTATAATTTCACCCACTTGATACAGATCGTAGAGGTGTGTCGATGCAAATGTCGATCTCGGAAGAAAAATGCAGGGTTGATTGAAGATCTCTTGATAATTCCAGTGGTGTGTTGATGGACGATATTACTCAGGAAATTCCATGGCCTGGTGCTTGTGGTGGTTAACAGCTGTCACAGGCAAACCTCAGCATAGAACGTCGAATTTCCAACTCAATACTGTGGAAATAAATGAGTATGAGTAGGAGCTATGTGAATAATGAGTAATGAGTAGTGGGTGAGAAGTGCCTGGTGTCAGTCACACGTTGCTTGGCGTGGCAAACTCGCGTTGTGATGTCATCTCAGCACATGGTGATGTCGGCTTCCCACATTGGTAGCTGTGGTGAATACTGAGTAGCGATGCGTAACCTGGGTAAAGAAAGGTGAGTAAGTCGCGTTATAAATGTGGCTCTGGTGTTTTGCTGCGTGTCTTGACCTCTACGTCAGCGATGGAGGTAGGCGGGAGAGAGTGGTGGGGGTTTGTGTGCTTGGTGCTTTGATCTTTCCTCTTCTTTACTTGCTTTGTTTTTTATTCTTCTTGCTGCTGCTTGAAGTTACGTGAAGATTATAGAGTTGTTTTGTAGACTTGTAGGCTGTATTTTGTAGGAATTCACTGTAGAACTGAAGCTAATCTTGTAGAGTATCGCCTGATTTTGTAGAAATTCACTGTTGATTCGAAGACGAGGTCCGAACTTTCGCTGCTACCAAATGTCACAAAAAGGACTTTGTAGTTATTTGTAGAGAAGTTTTGTGGTTTAGTTCTCACTCTCGATTTCTTGTAGTAGGAATTAAAGATGAATACAAGGAGTTGATCTTCATTTATTATCTTCAGAGAAATCTAAGTTGAGCAAGGTATGTCTTACAGAGACAATATAATAAGTAAGTCTAGTTGAGCCCCTCTTTCTTGTTCACTCTCTCCACTACCTGTCGGTTCAAATGCTAGCCTCCTTCTGAGCTCTCCTTCCTAAATTCTGGTGATAAAGGGGTCGTGTCACGTGTGTTACACTGTGGTTGGAAAGTTCCAGAAACCTGTGTGTGAGTATGTGTGTATGTCACTAGGCTTTGTTCCCCTGCTATCTCGCTGACACACTACCTACATCATCTTCTGACTATGCTACTTCCTATGTGTCGTCAACATTTCCTCAGTTAACTTGCACGATCATTTCCCTTTCCCAGGCTCGCATGGAGCTGTCTATCTATCTATTTATCTATCTATCTATTATGATTTGTAATTATAATATGTACTCATAACAGTAGTATTGACTCACTCTGCCTCTGAGCTACGGGAAATAACCTACAAAAGGACGAGAAATTCCACCCAGTTAATCTATACTTACGAGTCACTATTGAAAATAGAGAAGAGAGAGTAATTTTAGGGAGGTGCCGACCGCTTGGCCTCCTCACGTCGCAGCAATGCACGGTGCCGCCATCTTATGCGAGGAATGCTAATATTAAGGTCCATTCAGCACGAGGACGCATATGTTTCTGTTTGTTTTTTTGAAATGTAGGGGTAATATAAACATTTCACCGGACCCTCCCATACGTCAAGGATGCCTAAAGCTAAATTACGTCGTCTGGAGATATCAAAAATATAATATAAAACGTCTACATAAAATAAAAACATCTGTCCATCTCCGGGACTAGATCCATGGCGCCTAGACTTGCGCATTTCATCCGCTGACGTCATTTTTTGCTCTTTCTCATTGCTAGGCCTCAGATGATTTCTTGTAGCTTAAGAAAATCCTCTCAAGATGTTGGGACAGAAACAATCTTCATTACCTCCCACACTGAGAAGACTTAATAACTTTGTATCGCACCCCACCTAACCCCACTTCAACCCCTAACATCAAACCCAACCCCCTTCTACCTCACTACACCCCACCCAACCCTGATCATACCCCACTACACCCACCCAACCCCCTCCAACCCAACTGCACCGCACCCAACCCCAATGCTACCCCACTACACCCCACCCAACCACAATCCTATCCTGCTGCACCCCACCCAGCCCCAATCGTACCCTACTACACCCCATTCAACCCCAACCCTACCCCACTGCATGCCACCCAACCCCAATCCTACCCCACTACACCTCATCCAACTCCAGTCCTACCTCAATACATCCCACCCAACCCCAATCCTACCCCACTACATCCCACCCAACCCCAATCCTACCCCACTACACCCCATCCAACTCCAGTCCAACCCCACTGCACCCCACCCAACCCCGATCCACCCCACTGCACCCCACCCAACCCCCTACCCCACCCAACCCTGATCCTACCCCATTGCACCCCACTCAACCCCGATCCTACTCCACTGTGCCCCACCCAACCCCGATCCTACTCCACTGCACCCCACCCAACCCCGATCCTACCCCACTGCACCCCACTCAACCCCGCTCCAGTTCGAGAACTCTGCTGAAGAGAATTGTCTGAAGGTAAAAGAAGATAGAAAAAATAATAGCGATAGAGATATTAAATAAGGGTAGCGTAGGGTAAGATAGGGTAGAGTAAGGTAGGGCAGTGTAAAGAAGAATAGGATGGGGTAGGGTTGGGTAAGGTAGGGTAGGGTAGTGTAGGGTAGGGTAGGGTAGGGTAGGGTAGGGTTGGGTAAGGTAGGGTAGGATAGGGTAGGGTTGGGTAAGGTAGGGTAGGATAGGGTAGGGTAGGGTTGGGTAAGGTAGGGTAGTATAGGGTAGGGTAGGGTAGATTAGGTAGGGTAGAGTAAGGTAGGGTAAGGTAGGGTAAATTAGGTAGGGTAAGGTAGGTAGGGTAGGGTAGGGTAGGGTAAAGAAGAGTAGGATGAGGTAGGGTTGGGTAAGGTAGGGTAGGGTAGGGTAGGGTAGGGTAGGATGAGGTAAGGTTGGGTAGGGTAGGGCAGGGTAGGGTGAAGTAGGGTAGACTAGGGTAATGTAGGGTAGGGTAGTGTAGGGTAAGGTAGGGTAGGAGAGGGGAGGGAAGGGGAGGGTAAGGTAGGGTAGGGTAGGGTAGGGTAGGGGTAGGGAAGGGTAGGGTAGGGTAGGGTTGGGTAGGGTAGGGTAGGGTTGGGTAGGGTATTTGATTCTATATCCACACAGTTGAGCAACCTTAACCTTGCCCTTAGCACCGAAATTACCATTTTGGGTGATTTTAACATACATAATGTTGAATGGTTATTGCATTCTGCCAGGACTGACGACGCTGGTCTAGAGTGCGAGATGTTTGCAGAATCGTTTAATCTCACGCAACTGGTAAAGCAACCAACCAGAATACCTGATAATCCTGACCAAAATTCCCATCTTTTGGATCTATTCCTGACAAATAATCCAGATCAATACAGGATAGAGGTACTGTCACCACTTGGATCCTCTGACCACAATCTCATCAAAGCCTCATTAATTAACCACCTTACACCTCCCCATTCTGAACCTGTCAGGGTGACCTGATGGCACTTTGATAGGGCAAACTGGGATGGATTTAGAAATTATCTTGCTGACATTCCATGGCAGTCTTTCTTCTCTAGTGATCCCAATTCTACCCAGTACCACATTTGCGACTTAATACTAGCTTGTATGGATTTATTCATACCAAGTCAACAGTTCACTAAAAGATTGAACTCTCCAAAATGGTTTGATGTCATTTGTGCCAAAGCAACAGCCCAAAAGTCATTAGCATATAACTCTTATTTAATATCAAAAACATCTGAAACACTTTCTCAATTTAAAATTGCTAGAAATCATGCAGAAGGTGTAATAAATCTTTCTAAATCAAACTTTCTTCAAAAGCAGGCATCAAAACTACTTAACAACCCTAATGACAAGAGAATACTCTGGTCAACTCTTAATTCTTTCAATAATAACTTTAACAAGCCATCTTCCATTCCCCCACTAAAATCTTCAGATGGCAACATTACAAATGACCTGCGTGGGAAACCTGATATTTTTGCCAGTACCTTTGCCAGAAACTCAACCATAGACGATACCAGCCATTATGTCCCAGTACTGGAACTTGACTCTCTCGAAATTCCCCACTTAAAATATAGACAAGATACGTAAAATCCATCCTAGACAATTTACCTACCAACAAAGCTCCAGGTCCAGATGGAATTCCGCCAATTGTTTTGAAAAAGTGTTCCCCTGAACTTGTCTCTGTTCTAGCTAAATTATTCAGACTATGCATACGTACTTCTTTATTCCCAAATTCATGGAAAGAAGCCAATATCCACCCAATTCCGATGAAAGGAATTCCTCTAGCTGTCACATCTTCTCTTGGTAAGGTATTTGAAACTTTAATTAATAAGCACATTGTTAAACATCTTGAATCCAACAACTTAATTAGTGACAGACAATATGGTTTTCGCCACGAAAGATCCACCATTGACATACTCAATCTCCTAACTCATACCATCCATCAATCAATTGATCTACATGGAGAAACTCATACAGTAGCTCTTGATATTTCTAAAGCTTTCGACAGAGTATGGCACCGTTCCCTGCTGTCCAAACTCCCTTGCTATGGACTAACGTCTTTTGTTCCTTTGATTTCTTCGTAGTTTAGTGACAGGAAAATAAAAGTAAAAGTAGGTGATGTACGGTATATTCCAATTTCCACTCAGTCAACGCCGGCGTGCCGCAGGGGTCAGTTCTGGCGCCAACCCTATTCCTGGTTCATATTAATAATCTCTTATCTGTCATCCACAATCCCATCCACTCGTATGCAGATGACTCAACACTACATAGTTCAATCACACTCAGACACCCATTTACAAAGTCTAATATCTCTACCTCTCAACTCAGTACAGCCATCTCCATAAATCAAGACCTACCTACGAGCAGTGCATTGGGACAAAATAACCTTGTCTCTTTTAATGCTAGTAAAACTAAATATGTACAGTTTACTAACCTTGTCTCTTTTAATGCTAGTAAAACTAACTATATACAGTTTACAAATAGGCAGATATTGCCTGATTCGTACATTACCTTCAGTGCTACTAATATTCCCATCCCCAAAAGTACTGAAATTCTTTGCGTCTCACTTAACAATGCCCTCAGCTGGACCTCTCATGTTAGATCACTTGCTAAAACCGACTCAGAGAAACTTGAATTATTGTACAGAGTTCGTAACTTCTTCGATGATGAGCAGTTAGCTATAATTTATAAGAGTCATGTGTGCTCTCAGCTTGAATATTGCTCACCCTTGTGGAATGGATGTGGAGAAGTTGCATTAAAACAACTAGACAAAATTAAGAACAAAGTTGTTAGAATTATTAACAACCCTGCCATTACAAATAGACTACCTCCCCTACAAGTAAGAAGGAATGTTGCCTCCCTTGCATTATTTTACAGATATTTTTTTGGCAAATGCTCAGACGAAGTTGCATCCATGCTACCACCTCTCCATGCCTTCCCTCGTGCTACACGGGCATCTGGTAGCGCTCATGACTACGTGTAGAATGTCACTCAGCCATACTGCAGAACTTCTGCCTATCAGAATTCTTTCATTCCCCGAACTGCATCTCTCTGGAACTCACTTCCCCAGAGTTGTTTCCCTCCAAATTTCAACCCACAGCTGTTCAAGTCTAACTGTTACAGATATTTTATGAACAGAGGACACCAGTAATGTGGTGTATGGATTATTTATATTTTTTTCATATGTTTTTCCTTCCTCCATTCTGTTATTAAAAAAAAAAAAAAAAAAAAGTAGGGTAGGGTAGGGTAGGGGGGTTGGATAGGGCAGCGCCATTCCTACACAATGGCTCTGGGGTAGGATAGGGTAGGGTAGGGTAGGGTAGGGTAGGGTAAAGTAGGGCAGGGTTGGGTAAGGTAGGGTAGGGTTGGGTAAGGTAGGGTAGGGTAGGGTAAGGTAGAGTTGGGTAGGGATAGGTAGAGTTGGGTAGGGTAGGGTAGGATAAGGTAGATTAGGGTAGGGTAGGGAAGAGTAAGGTAGGGTAGGGTAGGGTAGGGTAGGGTAGGGTAGAGAAGGGTGGGGTAGGGTTGGGTGGTGGTGGGTTGGGTAGGATTATGTAAGGTAGGATCGGCTAGGGGAGGGGAGGGCAGGGCTGGGCAGGGCAAGGCGGGGCAGGGCAGGGGAGGGGAGGGAATAAATATGCAAGTATGAGGGCGTGTAAGGTGTAGTCTATGAAATGTTGAAAGCATCTGGGGTGTTGCCGCAATATAGTGAATATTTATAAGGGGTAGGGTGATGCTTTTAAGGTAACTACAGGAGCCTGAAACTGTTAGATATGTAAGAGGATATTTTGGAGCGCATGATTAAGGCGAGCCAATATTAATAACAAATAACCTTTTATTTTTTCTTTTTCCTTAGCAGAGTACTGTCAAGCAACTCAGGAAGGGTTTGGGGGTAAGAAAACATCTTTACTTTGTTTTTGTTCACGTTCTACATTTTTTACTCTTTTTTTTTTCTTGCTTCTGGATCCTTTCCACCCCATTTTCAGTAAGAATTAATGTTAGAATGATGCGTAGATAAGATTAGTATATGTCAGACGAGGCTATGAGAGTACACAATATTAGAACAGGCAAGATCTCAGTTACACTAGGTTAGGATGGACTGGATCAGAGTAATAGGTCTGCACAGAGAAGGATAGGGTTATACTGTAAAGTGAGTCAAAATTAGGTTTGGATAGGTCAATAGGTTAGCATAGAGAAAGATAGATTTATAAGGTAAGATGAGATTAGGTTTACTTAGGTCTGGATAAGATATGTTAGGTACGTTTAGTTATCTGTTCCACTGCTAACCTGGTCAAGCCTCGTGCAAACAATGCCGCTGGGATGTCTGTGAGAAGGGTGAGGGTGTGAGTGAGATGAGGGTTATGCACCAGGCCACACAACCCCTCCAGGCTCACCAAGCGACAGGGGACGTACTGTAGCTTCACTCCCATGTCTCCGTGGCCCTGCAAGTCCACTGGTAATAAAATTTATGACCTAAACAAACTTACTATTGTACCTTACTGCATAATCAACATTAAGGCTGATAATATGTGTTAACCATCAACCATTCATAATTTATCTCCCACTCTAACAGGCTTCCCTCAAGCTGAATAGAATTGTCTAGTGATAACAATAAAATAAGGCTTAGGTTATACTTCAGACACTGATGAGTTTTCTTCTTCCATTTTAAATTGAAACAAGAATATCCACAACAAATGCAACAAAGTCAACTAACCCAGCATAACTTAACTCAAAATATGTTTGTGAGCTGCAGTCTTGGTTAAAGGTACGGTATATCTGGAGTACAGCAGTTGGCAGGACTCCACCACTACCAACACCACACTCTGACTACATACATATTCCTCACCATCTCACCTACTTAATTCATCTAAATCCACATTACCATTACATTTATTACTCACTGTTGCCATGATGTAGCACTAAGTATCTACTGTATAATTTGGACGTGTGTGTAGTTTTCTGGATGTGCTAGGCATCAGGTCCCCCAGTTCCTTGAAATTAACTCTAATCCTCTTATGATGAGTGAAACCCCACTGAATGTGAGTAGTGATGTGGATAGGGAGAAATCACCCACGTGCTTTCTGGCCATAACTTGACTGTACAATCCAAGACACATCTCCCCAGTTCCGTCCAAAGAAAAATTACACATGGCGAAAATACAATGAAAACCCTATCACTATTAGTGCGTGTTTCAAATGGTTCGATTTTTCCGCTATATATTCGACAAACTTTGGGAAGATAGTTGTTTCTCTGTCTTTACATGTAAAATTCATTACCATGGAAAACAACTGAACCACTGGCTCAACTGACGTCACTTTTTCACACCACTTGTCTCCCAGTATTAAATGGAGTACAGTATGAGTTACTCTGTTATGGCAATGTATTAACCTGTAGAGCCTTGTCCCATGAGAAGACATAATTCCACTGCCGCTGCTGTTTCGGGCCCCTGATCATGATGATCATGATGGACACGGCCACCTTCACAGCCACGTCACCACCACTCGTCCTCACCCCTGCCTTTGTATCACTCCCAAGTGAATTAAACCATCAAGCTGAAACAGGAGTACAAAAAGATGGTCAACATATTAAAGGGACTAACACAGGAATGTTGCCCTAAGTAAATATTGTACTGCAACTGGAAACTTGTTGGGAATCCATTTAAACACCAGGAACACGAAATTGCTTTTGAAAGTGGTATGGGATGAAGGATAGAATACCACACATCCACAGAGAGAGAGAAATACTTAACCTATATGAGAGAGGTTAAACATGAGAAAATTACTATGAGAGAGAGAGAGAGAGAGAGAGAGAGAGAAACTTGTAGGGGAAAAAGAAAAGATTAAAAAGCCATCAAGAGAGGAAGAGAATTTTATTGGCCATGAGAGAGACAGAGAGACAGACAGACTTTCACAAGTATTAAGTAACCCCACTTTCATTACAACAGAGAGGCTTACTTCCTAATGATCAATATTAATGATGGGAAAACAAGAAAAACAGGAAAACCACAAGCCTCTCCCGCACCCTCCAGTCCCTCCCAGAAGCTATTAAAAAAAAAAAACGACAAACCATCTTCTATCACTCAAAAGAACAGAGGGAAATTTTATAGGAAAGGGTGAAAACAGTAAAGCCTCATCGAGCGCTGTGGGGAAGGGAAGAGCCTCAGAATTTTCAAAGATGGGTGATGCTTGGTTGTCTAGGTGTATTTATTAGTAAAGTTGTGTTTTGAATTTTATTATGTGTGTTATAATAGCCGCTTCTGCCGATAAGACTCATTAAATAAAAAGTACATATAATTATATATTTGAAGACATTAATTCTAAACTGAGCCCTTACAATGTCTATCAGTCTGCAGGCCCACCGAGGGGGGGGGGGTCAGCCGGTGCATTGCCCCGGGGCCCATGGGGTCTTGGGGGGGGGGGATCAGCCGGTGCATTGCCCCGGGGCCCATGGAGTCTTGGGGGGGGGGGTCAGCCGGTGCACTGTCCCGGGGCCCATGGGGTCTTGGGGGGGGGGGCCATGTGTATGTTGAGGAAAAAAAATCAAAACCTCTATTCTATACAGTTTTTCAATAATAGGGACGAATTGGATCAAAAGCCAGATTTGACAGGTAGACTGACTATGACTATACATACGACCTAAGGGAGATAGAACAGCCGTTACAAAGGCTGTATACAGGCCTGTAGCTCTTCGTGTCCATGAACGTCACGTGAATGTTTTGGGTACCCCATTTTCGTGTTTTTACAGTCTATTTTTAATTATTTTTATGCATTACCGGTATGATTGTAGCCTGTAGGGTTGTATGGACCTTATGCAGATAGCCATTGTGTACATTTTGAAAATGAGGCTAATAGAACGTGCATCTTATGTGGGTCATGCTATTAGTAAACAAACTGAGTTTTCTCAGAAGACAATGGTTGTTTTAGCTTTTGAACAAAAATGTACAAATTGTTAAGTGTTATATTCTTGTAATATTATTTTCTCAACTTGTGACTTACACAAATATTCATTTTATTTATAATTTAAATGATTTCTTGAGGTACTTTTTGTTATGAAATTAATCAAACGCACACACAGGCTATAAATGGGCCACACGATTTTCAAACTAACTGACATCATCTTAGAAAGTTCAAAGAAATGTGACGTCAAAATGTCATCAATATTACAGTCAATTCCAGGAATCCAAGGAATTTTTATCATTGCTTTATCTGTTTACAGATAATAATATAAAAATATAAATCGTATAATAAAGGCTTACTGGGTTAATATTATGCATTTAAAACAATGAGCAAAGTAACTTTAATACCTTCAAGTATGTGTGTTTTGTATAAACAATGAAACACATTACGAAAAATAATAACTTTATTATAAATGATAACAGTGAAAGATGCCTAATTATTTTGGTGATATTTTTGGATATCTTAATGTGTTGTGTAATCATGTGATGGGAAAGGATGTAGAGTTGTAGAATTAACGTTTGCAGTGACTGCACAGTAATTTTTTTTGCTCGTTCTTCCGGAATAATGCTTGTCAAGTAGACACATCATAAGGGCAAGTCTTTCTACAATTTTCCCCTAAATGATCAATTTTCTACGAACACCAATGACCCAAGCACGACTTGTGGACCTGGCTAGACTCAGTATTGAGTTTCAACTTGCAAGATCTCTTGATCTTGATGTTGTGCTTCATAATTTTGCCAAAGGAAAGCAAGGAATGAACAACTGTTTGTGAAATGAATGAACCATATATGTATTTTGTATGTAATCTTTATGTATTATGATTTTACTTACATTTTATTATCAATTTAATGCTTGGTTATTGCTTTTCTTGTATTATTATCAATTTAGTGATGGGTTATTGCTTTTCTTGTGTTTTTTGTAATAATTGCACGTATGTGTACCTATCACTCTAGTGGATGAAACTATTTCTGGTCAACAGTTAAGTTGAATGTATTTCTAAGTTGTTGAACCAATAAAAATATTATGTTACATATACATATAGCGTACGCCCCCCACCCCTACCTTTACCTACTGCAGGGGTGGGGGGCCCAACCTAGTCCTGTCCCGGCACATTTCAATTCTTTCGGCGGCCTTGTCAGTCTGTCTCCTTCTATTTATCTGAGATGGATTAAGCTTGAGAACATTACAGAGACTGAGATAGACGGAGAGAGAGAGAGAGATAAATTAATACATAGATACAGAGAGAGAGAGAGAGAGAGAGAGAGATAAATTAATACATAGATACAGAGAGAGAGAGAGAGAGAGAGAGAGAGAGAGAGAGAGACAGACAGACAGACAGACAGACAGAGACAGAGAGAGAATAAAATCGGAAGGGGCAAAAACAAATAGTAAAAAAAAAAAAAATGAAAAAGCCATCAAAAAGGTCTATCTATCTATCTATTGCCAGACGCCTCAATCCCGTTTGGGGTGGCCACAGACAAATCGCCTCCAAGTCGCCCTGTCCCCCGCCATTTCACTCCCCTGCTCCCAACTCACACCCCCCTCTCTCATATACCTCTCCACCCCATCTCTCCATCTCATCCTCGGCCTCCCCCTCCCCCTTTCCCCCTCCACCTCACTCACATACACTCTCTTCGTCAGTCTTTCACCCTCCATCCTCTCCACATGGCCAAACCACCTCAGTGTGTTCCTCATAACGCTTCCTATCACATCCACATCAACACCACAACGCTCCTTTATATCCTCATTCGTCAGCCTGTCTCTCCATGTGACTCCACAGGCTCCTCTTAAATAACTCATTTCCACGGCTCTCACTCTTGATTTGTGTCCTTCCAACAACGTCCAAGCTTCACTTCCGTACGTTAGAGTTGGTATCACAATACTGTCATGTAGTAACTTTTTCACTTCCATGCTCAAAAGAGAAATTTTTTGGCAGAGAGAGAGAGAGAGAGAGAGAGAGAGAGAGAGAGAGAGAGAGAGAGAATAAAATTAGAAGGGGCAAAAACAAATAGTAAAAAAAAAAGATGAAGAAGCCATCAAGAAGGGAAGAGAATTTTTTTGGCAGAGAGAGAGAGAGAGAAAGAGTACAGATAACAGAAGGATTATTGGCTCAAGATGGGGATAACTGCTAGGGAAAAAATGACTAATTTTACTAAGATCTAACCAATGTGTTAGATCTAAGAGGCTGGTAGGTAGGCTGGCAGGAAAAGTAGGTAGGTAAGTAAGTAGGTATGTAGGCTGGTGGGCAGGTAGGTAGGTAAGTAGGGAGGGAGGGAGGGAGGTAGAAAAGGATAGTGAAGACTTCACTCGCCAGGTCGATTCTTACAGTTCACCCTCTCCCTCTGCAGGAGGTACTGCGAGAGTACTACACACCAGCATTACATCATCTGATTCCTCTCGTTCGCAGCCAACTACAAGAACCAAACCTAGTAATCGGTCTCACTCACACTATCGTTCACCTTCTAGCGGTTGTGACAATTCAACTCTGCAACGAAGCAAACAATTCTCAATCGTGTACTGCCACTGCGGTAATGTAGGTCATCGAGAGTCTAGCTGTGCACGCAAAGAAAGACGTTTTCGCTCACGGGAACGCCAGCGTGCACCCTCGCGGTCCCAACGTCTAACATGCAAATACCATAAGAGGAGCACAACTCACTCCACGGACGAGTCTCGTTACCTTAAGAACCGTCAGGCGGGGGAAGACGAGCGCTCGGATTGGAGAAATGTAATCTAACAGCGGAAGATCCGCCGGTGTCTGAAAATAAGGTAACAGAAAATCAACTCCCCATTCGTCAGGTAGGACCTATAACATCTTTAGGCTTAGTCATTCTAGGATGGAGCAAAGGGGTACAAAGCTCTTTCTTTATGGACAGCGGATCTATGGTAAATCTAATCTCATATACCCCTTTAAACAACATCAGGAAATAACTAAAAGAGTTGGGCTCCTCGAACCACCTGACATTCGCCCATGTGGTGTGGATGGCTCAGAATTTCAGGTCAAAGGAAAGATCACACTAGAAGTAAAACTTAATATAGCCTTAAGACCCTTTGACATAGAGTTTCATGTTACTAACGATCTTAAATATCCAGCAGACACTCTCATCGGCTTTTCGACAATGGCTCAAGAAGCTTTCCTCCATGCTTCTCATAAAATAGTTGTCAATGGTTTCCCAATATCTAGTACGGAATATCCACGTCTGGTACTTTCCCAAACCAACTCAGTTATTAAAGCTAACGTTATTCCCACATTACTCAACAGTAAACAGGTACACACACCGTTACCTGAACAGCCAAGTACACTACCATCTAGTACTACATCCTCTGAGCATTCAACTGTGGATCGTATCAACCCCTCAGACAGTGGCACACTCGCCGACTCAGACACGTCTCATTTATCCCCTTAACCGTGGGGCGTCACTTTCGTGACGCTCGGCCACAATGGATCATACCGCGGGGCGTCACTTTTGTGATTCTGTGTTATTTTGAATTATCACGGGCTCTCAAGTGGTGGCTTGTATCATCTATCAGTACTGCCAATGTCCAACACTAGTCAGCACTCCAAATCTCATCTGTACTCCCATCCATTGTTGACAATTTAGTGATTTTACCCCCTTCGTGACTCCCCTCCCTACCTGCCCTCCATTACCCTGTCCTCTCACCTCCCACGCCGCGCTGCGCTACGCAAAGTTCCCCCTGATTTTTCCACAGATTTCATCCATTGAAATAAGCCCTATGCCCTATACTTATACAAAATAATATATACCAAAAAAAAAAACAGGTAAGTGATAGTGTTATACACCAGAAATTGGCTAATTATCACCTGACAAAACCTCACGTGCATTCATTTGCTACATTACCACGGTAATTTCCCCTTTGATTTATGCCTTGTAATCGATGTCTGTAATAAAAATATATATCAGAAAGGAAGGGAGAATCCTAACTGACATTTACATTCACCTGGAACTACCCATTTCTTTATTTATTGCTGAGATTTTCTACCCATAAAAAATTAGCTTGTAAGTTAGCAGCAGTCAGCCTAAAGTGTCATTGTCAACCCTTCCCTTCTCAGATAAGCCGCGGCATTTAGTTCCTTGTCCTCCGCTGTAGAGAAACCATGTCGCACTCGTGCCCCGCCATTCCTGCCGTTTCTGCGCCCATTGCAAAGGGCCCCGTGACCTCTACTCCTAAGAAAAGTGGTGAGGCAAGCAGGAAAGGCCTTAGTGACTCTGCAGTGGCACGTGAACTGGCAGAATTGTCCATGATAATGATGGACAGTGACTATGACGATTCGGATGAATCGTGTGATGAGCCGGGGGAGGTTATCGCGTCAGAAACAGCAACAACGAGTGCTACAGTAAGTGAATCAGTGTCTAGCTCCAAGGGAAAGGAGCCTTTAGTGCAGCAAAGACAAGAATTTGGGAAGGGAGTGAAAAGGCGGTGTGTTAGCCCCAGAACAATGCCCCCACGTGACCCAGCCCGCCATGAGTCACGAGTGCATTCACCTCCCCGTTCCCCAAGCCCCACTTTACTCATCTCTTCATCATCGTCGGCTGAGTTATCTCCGGAGTCTTCATCGTCGGTGTCACCACCAGCATCAACAGTGAAGGCAGGCCATAGAGGTAGAGGTAAATCAAGGAGAGTGAAAAGTAGTGTAGCCAGTAGGGTAAGGGCTGCTAGTGCTGTACGGCAACCTAGGGTCAGTGAGAGTGACCTTGACTGAGATAAACCTCCCTCACAGCCAACCTCCACTACCACCACCACCACCCGCCCTACACCGCCACGACAGGGAATCCTGGACGCCTTCGTGTGGACGGAAGGGTCAGATTTTGTCCCCGAAAATCTAGTTTTTGATGAGACCTCCTCAGGAGTTCAGCCTGCCTTCACTATGAACGAAAATGCTGAGTGTGTCGACTACCTTTTGGCCTTCCTAGATGACGAAGTCATGCAGCACATATGTGATGAAACCAACAGGTATGAATCACAACGTGCTGCAAGTGGTACAGGTGCAGCCAAGATGCAACAGTGGTCCATGCTGGGAGTGCAGGAGCTGTATGTGTTCTTTGCCCTCATGCTTCTCATGCCACACTCCAAGAAGCATGAGTTGGAAGAATACTGGTCCATGGACCCCTTACTACCCTCACCCACCTTCAATAAGTACATGGCCAGAGATCGCTTCCGGAACATCATGGGAAACCTGCACTTTGTCAACAACGATGTACCTTCCCAAACCGACCCACTCTGGAAGATCCGGGAGATTCTGAGCCGAATGAAGGATAAGTTCATGTCATTCTTCCACCCCTTTCAGAAGGTTGTCATTGATGAATCCTTGGTTTTGTTCAGAGGACGTCTTCGGTTTGTTCAGTACATTCCAAGCAAACGCTATCGCTTTGGAATTAAGTTCTTTGTACTGTGCGACTGTAAGACGGGGTACATCCTTGACTTCGTCATATATTCAGCCAGCACTGTCGATCTCGATAAAACACACCCCCTTGGCTTCTCAGGCTATGTAGTGAAAGTGCTCCTAGAAAAGTATTTTGGTGGGAATCATGTGCTGTATACAGACAACTACTATACAGCACCGAAACTTGCCAAATACCTTTCTGAGCACGGCATTGGCTCCTGCGGCACTGTGAAAAGTAATCGTGCGAACTTCCCCAAATTCCCAGAGGCGGGAACCTCGCAGCGAGGAGACGTGCACCTACGCAAGTGTGAGAAGATGCTGGCAATACGGTGGCAAGACAAGAGGGTCGTGCACATGCTCACCACCGTACATAAGGGGGAGATGAGAGACAGTGGGAAGGTCGACCGTAGGACAGGCGAACCTGTGATGAACTCTGATGCTGTGTTGGACTATAATATCAACATGCGGCTGGTGGACAAGTCCGACATGATGATTGGTGAGATCGACTAGGTGGTACAGGAAAGTTTTTCTGCATCTGATAGATATGACGATGTTGAACGCCTTCATCCTGTACAAGATGAAGGTCAAGCCACCCAAGTCCTTCTCCCTGAGGTTGTTCGCCAGGACTTGCGTCCAGCAGCTGCTGGAAAGATATGGTAGGGTGACAGCAGCAACTCCAAGGCGCCATCCAGTAACACTTCCCGACCGACTTGAGCAGAGGGCGTATATGGATCGGCAGAGACTTGAGCTTATGCCTGCCACAGGGAAAAGGAAGGCTGCGATTTGCAGGTGTCAGGTATGTGCGCATACCACAAGCCGCACACCTGAGCATAAACACACCTCTTGGCAGTGCGCTGAGTGCCAGGTTCCCCTCTGTGTTACCTACTTCTTCGATTACCACAGCCAGAAGCAGTTCTAACAGTGCAAGTGTGGAAGCAGAATTATTTGGAAATAATGTGTAAATAATGTGTAAATAGCAGGTGAAAGCAATGGATGTTCAGTTCATATGATTGAACAGTGTATTATAGTTTTATCTTACTGAAAGTGACAGTGAATAACATAGTGTAAGTAAAATAGCAGGGTAAATATTGAAAATAGAAAATGTAAATAGTAATGTAAGTAATTAGTAATATAAGAATATGAGTACAAATAATTTATGTTATAACAGTGAAAGTGAATCCGTGGCTCTCTACGTATTTTACTCAATGAAAAATTGAATGACTTCAGTGACAATAAACTAATACGACTGAAGGAAACTTATGGAGAAAGAGTCCAGATATATATAAGTGTGATATAGTAATAGAAATATAAAGTGTGAGGGGTTTTATGAATAATAAATGACAGAGTGCCTAGAACGAACTAGCGCAAGTGCGACGATCAGACGCGCTCGTAATTTCCATTGCTTTGACAGTGTTTTTTTTTTTTAGTTTGGATCCCAAACTACTTGAAAATTGTAGAATAGTGTTTATAGTGTTTGTATCTGGCTGTGGTAATCATATTACGGGTTGTCGGAAAGTGTAAAGTGGAGACTTCGTTACCCTACTTCAGAGGTCTCCACAAGTCCTACGGTAACAGAGGAAGGCTCAACAATCATTCCAGGAGAAAGCTGAATGTATGTGCCATAAGCATTTGTAATTTTATCGTTCTAGGACTAATAACTGATTTTTGGCAAATATTTTTTGAGAGTCTGTCGGAGCCCGAATAACCCCGCGGGACACGCAAGTCATTGGTAAACAAGCCCGCAGTGTAGGGGTTAACTACCTCAGATAGTGTAATTGATGTTTTACAGCACACAGAGATAAGACGTGCAGTAACAAATCAATGCACAATTTTGTTGCTGCACAAATTTAACAAGGTCTCTATTCGTGTTGTGGGTGCAAAAGCAGGAGTGGATGTACTAACCTTACCTGAAACTTGTATGAATGGCTTAGCTTATGAGTCGGCGTTGTATACGGTGCTGGAGGATGGTTTATGCTAACTGTACATTGCCAACACCACAAACGCCGCGTTCACCTTACGAACGGGAACACAGATTGGTGATTTCTTGGTATACCCAGTGGCCGTACGTGTGTGCCAGGATTTCCCACACCCTGTTGCCGATGTGTGCTCAGTTGCTCAGTCCACCGATATTCCATCTAATCTTAATCTCATGTGAAACAAAGTGATTTCCCGGAACATCGACATCAATTAATTAATCTCTTGCGAGACTATTGCGAAGTCGTAGCCCTACCCGGTGAGAATATGGACAAGATAGATTTGATAAAGTATAACATTACATTACAGCCTGGAGCTCAGCCAGTATATATACTGCCTACCGTTTACCACACAGCCAACGTCAACAAGCTGATCGTCTTATTCAGGACATGTTGGATAATGAGGTCACTGAACACTCTGATAGCCCGTGGAACAGCCCACTATTTCTGGTTCCAAAGAAAGGTGGTGAGTTACGACCAGTGATAGATTACAGACGCGTGAATGCACTGACTGTCCCGGACAGATTTCCAATTCCTGTACTCACTAATTTGCTGGAATCCTTAGGCGAAAACAATTGTATTTTTTCCTCCCTAGATCTTTTAAGTGGCTATTGGCAAGTCGAGATGCAAGAATCATCTCTTCCTATCACCGCCTTCAGTACTCCATCCGGACATTACCAGTTCCGTAGACTTCCATTCGGTTTGAGAAATGCACCATCACCGTTCATGCAGCTAATTCATACAGCTTTCGCCGGCATGATAGGTCACTCAGTTTTTACTTATCTAGATGATGTCATAGTCGCTAGTCACTCGGTGGAGGAACACTTAGAAAAGTTAGCCGAAGTGTTCACTAGACTCAAACAAGCTGGACTTAAGATCAAACTATCAAAGTGTGACTTTTTACGCAAGAAACTCCAATTCCTAGGACATGTTGTTGACGTTCAAGGAATTCATACATCAGATGACAAGGTTAGAGCCGTGACGAATTTCCCAACTCCAACTAACACCGACGCTGTACGCAGTTTCCTCGGTCTCAGTGGGTATTATAGGAGGTTTATTAGAGGGTACACCCAGATAGCTGCACCGTTAACACAATTGCTAAAGAAAGATGCGTCTTTTGTGTGGGCTGATGAACAGGCAACCGCATTCACAACACTGAAAAATGCTCTAGCACAATCACCAGTTTTGGCATTCCCTGATTATTCTAAACCATTTCTTCTCAGTACTGATGCTTCCGGAGAAGGCCTAGGTGCCGTTCTCATGCAATATGACTCTGAAGGAAAGAAATGTGTCATTGCCTATGCTAGCCGTGTGCTAAACTCCGCGGAAAAGAATTATAGTGTAACTCACTGGGAAACCCTTGCCGTGGTCTGGTCCCTAAAACATTTCTGCGACATCATCTACGGATATCCTGTTCACATCCAAACAGACCATCTTCCCTTATGTGACTTGTTTCGGGGACGTAACCTTACTGGTCAACTTGCACGTTGGGTAGTCACTGTGACTGACTACAATCCAACATTTGAATACGTTCCTGGAAAATCCATTGTCGTAGCCGATGCCCTCTCGCGGCATGTTGCCACAGTCTCAACCGGTTGCGACGTAAACTTGGCGTTCAGTTATGACACACTACATAGGTTCCAGCGTGAGGACCCAGTATGGTCACAGGTCATATATTTCCTAGAGTCAGGCGACGATTCTTCTCTGCCAAAGTTACCAGTCCCTGTATCTGATTTCTTCCTCAACAATGAATTGCTCTATAAAGACTCAGTACTGAAAGGTAACAGTTGCAAAGTTAACCCGCCCCGTCCCGGCAACTTTTCGACCACTGGTACCCCCCAATCCCGGGCAATTTTCGACCTTTTTTTTTTTTTGCTTAAACTTTCGCTTTTGGTCAGAAACAATGGCCGGTGGCAAAGAAAGTGGTCCCTGGGGTCCCTAATTAGCTTAACCAGGTATGCCTTGGTCCCACCTGGTCCCGTGTTCTCCCTATGCGGTGTGAGCATCAAACGTTTTCTATGGTATTATAAGTTTGGGAAACCAATGAAAGTAAGTACAAATGAATTTATTACAAACATAAAAACATGTGATAAAAGAGTATATTGGATTTTATACAAAAATAGAGCAGAAATAACCATTGTACCATCATGAGAAACGAGCAAAATCGGCCAACTTGGTTCCGATGAATCGCTAACATTCTAAAATCATGATACATATAATTTTTTTTACTTACATAATACTTCTACAATAACATTATACCATTTTACAATATATTGAACTGTTTTTACGTATTCACAGGCCTTTTGATAACATTTAGCGTAATGCTAGCGCTAAATTACGTAGTGAGTGAACTCGCTGTGACTGATGTTTCAACTCGTATTGTGCTTTTTCTACTAACATGATACCTTTCTAATATTATTATACACTTTTCAACTTTATATAACTGTTTTTATATTATTTCATTCCTTCCGTAAATATATATCGTAATATTAAGCGCATAGTAACACACGGTGAAGTCGCTATGACAACTAATTCAACTTACAACCTATTTTTTACTTATATAATTATTCTACACTAACATTGCACATGTAAACACTTGATATAATTGATATTACATCATTTCTGAACGTACGATGGAACTTAAGCGTCATATTTGCGCGTACTTACACAGGGAGTGTTATCGCGATATCATTTGTTTCATCTTACACAAGTAATCAACTTATAAAATACCTTACTACTAACATTACAACATCATCCACTGTATATAATTCCTATCACATACTTACTGACCAGAATGTGGGTGTACTCGTGACATCAATTATGACAACTTACAGTAATGTTCAACTTATACGTTTTATTCATGCTAACATTACACCCGTTTCCACTTTATTTCCTTGCTATCACATATTTACTGACCAGATTTACACAGTGGGTGTAGTTTTGATAACAATTCTTTCCACTTACACTAATTCTCATCTTATACATTACTTTTCTGAAAAAATAACACCCGTTTCAACTTTATATTTGACTTAGCACCTACTGACTGGCCTTACCATTATCATGAGCGTCATTTCGCCTTCCCACACAGTTTCAGAAGTGTACGAGATTATGATATTCCTTGAAACAAGGCTGAAGGCACAACGCAACATTGCACTCGACACACTCGTATCTTGTGTCTTTTCTCTGCGTTGATGGTCTGACTGTCGAGTGCTTACATACATGGCAGCGACGCTGGGGTTTACTGACGGTTTGGTTCGGAAGGGATTGCGCTGGGGTAGTGGCGGGCTGCAAGACGTAGGGGAGTCTGAGCAGCACGGGGGGCGCGGGGGCGGTGTGGGGGTCTTTCCTGGGCATGCTTGGCGATTATTTCACGTGCCAGCTCCCTCACAAACCCCTCAAAGGTCTCGGATACTCCGGTGGTCATTGCGTGCAGGTAGTGGGCGTTCAGGACCGTGATGTCGAGCAAGTGGAAAAAGAGTTTCTTGTACCACTTCATCGTTGTCCTGGCACAGTCAACACTTGAAATCATCGAGTCTGACTGATCAACTTGCCTCATGTTCAGATTATAGGCAAGTACAGACTCTGGTTTCCATACGTTGCGCCTCCTCTCGCTACGGTGATCCAAGAGTCTGTGCGGTGCATCAGGGGGCTGTGAACAGTTGATAGGAGGCAAACTTCCCTGTTGTGGTTCCACAGGGTGGCAAGGATGTTATTGGCCTGGAAGAAAACCACCTCGTTCTTGTCAAGTTTCCTCCCTATCTTGACCATATGGCGACGGTTTCTCTTGACTGTACCACAGACTCCGGTGTCGTGTTGGTGGAGGAACCTAGCAAGAAGAGGGCTAGTGTACCAGTTGTCCAGGTACAAAACATGACCACGATGAAGGTACTCTTCTATCATTGTCTTCACCACGGCCCCAGAGAGTCCTATACTCCGATCTTCTATTATATCTGTCTGTGCGCCCGTGTACAAGACTATGTCTTGCACATAACCGGTCTTACAGTCACACATAACAAAGATCTTGAACCCGAAACGGTGTCTCTTGCTGGGTATATACTGCCTAAAGGAAATATTGCCTCTCCACAACACAAGACTCTCGTCTATGGCTGAGGTCTCTGTAGGGATAAAATGAGGAGCGGAACATTTCCCGTAAATGATCAAATACCAGCCTAATTCTCCTCATTTTATCGGTGTTATTTGCATTGGCTGGATCATCTGCATCAAAAAAGTGGAGGCGGCCGAGAATAAACTGAAATCTATTACGACCCATCACCTTTCCAAAGAAAGGTGTTAGGATGATTGGGTCCGTTGTCCAATAGGCAGGAATTTGATTTTTCTTCACCACACCCATCAAGATTACCAGGGCCAAAAATAGGAACATCTCTGATATAGTCACGGGAAAGTCATACTGTTCTGCATGCTTGCTAGTGGTTCCTAGGCGTTCACTTTCAAGGCGCTGGGATTGTGAAAATATATTCGTCTCTTCTACTATGCGCCCAACAAACGCCTCATCAAAAAACAAATTGAAAAAATCTAAACGTGACGACCCAGCATTTACACCTGGAGCCGTGCAACCTGACCGCCACTCCTCAGTGAACTGGTGAATGATGGGAGTAAAATTACTCCATCCTCCCAGTTCCACGTTACACCACCGTCTCCAGCCACGTCACCATCGTCCCCTTTGTCTGGGTGGGGTGGTGAGGGTGGTGGGGGAGGTTGGGGAGGTGGAGAGCGGCGCCTCTCATCACTCGCACTTCTCTTCCCTCTCCCTTTTCCTTTACCCTTTCCCTTCCCTTTCTTTCCTTTCCCCACATCCTGGGGCTGTGGGGAGGAAGTTTGGGCATATTCAGGGGCGAAAGAAGTGCTGGGGAGTGACTCAACCTCCTCTCCCCTAGGCCTACGAGCACCACGTGCTCGTGCTGCCTCCCTCCCACCAATGGCCCCTTCACCCCGCACTACCCCCACACCACTCTCACTTTCACCCCGCGCTGCCGCCATACAACACTTTCCCTTTCTCCCAGCAATCCACCACACCCCGTGCGACGTCCCCAGACACGGTACTTGAACCATACCTTAGGTGTCGTCTCGCCCCACCTTCTGCTCCACGTGGTGATATTTGTTCCTTTCCCAACCACTCGGCGATATCACGTCCTAGCCCTCCGTCATCCTCATCGTCCTCATCCTCGTCCTGATCAGAATCGTGATGGAGAGATAGCTGTGCACGTGGTTGGGGAGCAGCCTGGCCTTCCCTTGCCTTACGGTATGTCACATACCGCGATTTTCGGGGCGAAGGGACCTCCTCATCACTGCAACTTATTTCTTCCTCTGGCTGGACGTAATCGCGATCCACCACATCATCATCGAGTGGAGAATCACTGTCTTCAGTGAAGGCTTCCAGGACGGATGCAATTTGCTCATCTGAGAGACCTTTCCGCGCCATGTCTGACCTGGGTCACTGCTGGCAGGTGAGTGACCGAGACAAGGGCGAGCGCGGGTCACGCGGGGTCTAGGACGCTGCCCGCCTGGCGGCAGGTAGGGGAGGCTTGGGTACCCGGGCGAAACGAAAATCTCCCGCGAATTTTGAAATTTGTGGAAATTATGAACCTTGCAATTGCAGGTCGTTGAAGTACGTCCTCGGGACTGGCTGTGACAAAACGTGAGGATGTGGAAGTACGTCCTCGGGACGGCGCGGGTTAAGCAACTAGTCATTCCAACAGACTTAATTCCTGCTGCCCTCCATTTAATCCACGACACCCCTCATGCATCACACCCTGGCAAAGACAGAAGCTTACGGCAAGCACGTCTGTCATATTATTGGCCCACTATGCGAAAGGATATAGAAGCACACTGCGATGCATGTTTTTCATGTGCCCGTCACAAGGGGACAACCTGTCAATCTGCTCCTATATCGCAGTACCCAGTACCATCAAAACCTTGGCAAACTGTCCCTCTTGATCTTCTGAAGCTGCCTCGTACAGAATCTGGTTTCGTTTTTCTGTTAGTAGTAGTCGATCATTTCTCTAGATTTGTTATCTTAGTTCCATTGCATGAAAAATCTGCTAACGCAGTATCACATGCCTTTATTAATTCAGTAATTTGCCCTTTCACAACACCAGAAGTAATTTTAACTGATAACTGTCCAGACTTCAATAATTCAGTACTGGAAGAAGTTTGTCTTCGATATGGAATTAAGAAATGCAATATAGTGGCCCATCATCCAGCCTCGAATGGCCTAGTAGAGCGCCAGAATAGAAAGATATTGGAGAGTCTGCGTCACTTAGTGGGAGATCAGACTTCCACCTGGGATGAGTGGATTCGGCAGGTAGCTGCTTCAATTACTTCATCCATCAATAAGTCAATTGGTGAAACAACATTCTTCGTCATATATGGCTTTGACAAAAGACTACCTTATTCACTGTCGCAATCCAAACCTGATCCATTATACGACTACGATAAATATGTGGGAGTCAACCTGTCCAACTTCCAGAAAATTCATAAATATGTTCAAGATAATCTGACCCTTACAAATGAGGAGATGATACGTAACCAACATGCCGCTGCCACAGATGTTGCCATCCAAGTAGGTGACTTAGTTTTTGCCCTAGATCATGACAGAGAATCAAAACTAAACAGTAAATTCTTGGGTCCCTTCCGTGTCATATCTCGTAAAGGTAATAAATTCGAATTAAGAGATCCGCACAAAGCAGAGACGACATGGGTGCATGCAGATCATCTCAAACGTGCATCAAAACGCATAGTCTTGGAGGAGCCACTAAGAGAAACCACATCCCCACAACAAACTCCTACTCAGCCTTCTTCCTCTTCTCTAAGCCTTCCTTATGACATTACTATTCACTCTTCCCCTACTGTTAATTACTATCGTGCCAAATTGCGTTCTGCCACTAAGTCTCTTGCATAACGTTATCGTCTCATACTGTCGTTAACATCTGTATCAACATCACCTCTAAGATCACCTCATTTTATAGGAGAGATGCTGTGGGTCTACATGCTGACAGTGCTGACTCTGGTTGGGTCTGGATCGGGTGAGGACGATGGTGCCGTACGGCCCGGGGCCTTGGTTGGCACAGGAGGCGAGGTAATGGTGGTTAAGTAGTCTCATTGCGCTACGACATAGAGCCGCTGGCCGCCGTGGCCATCGCCCTGTCTGACCTTGCACGTCAGCTAGACAACGAGCAGGGACTCATGTCATATAAAAAAATCGACATCACACTGACACATTTTTGTACCCACTCTACTTACCCATCTGCTGGAAATTAGATTATATTCGTTATCAGTTCAACCATCTTCAAGATTCCTTCCCTCACCAAACGCCTGTGGGTCGCTCACGAGTGGACTTTTTGACCTTGGAGGAGAAATCCTCAGTGGATTATTTGGTGTAGCGACTACCCGTGAACTTTCTGGTTATAAAAAGAATTTACTTCAGTTAGCAAATGCCCTAGAGTCACAAGACAAAGTGTTACGTGTTCAACATTTTATGCTGCAACAGATGAGTCACCATTTACATGATTAGTACTTTAAATAATTTTACAATTATTCTTAAGCGTGAAGTATCAAAGACTAATATTATTTCAGAGTTGATGTATGTTAAATTACATGTTGATAATTTGCAGGTTTCTCTGGAGTCTCTTGTCTCCCAAGTTTCTAGCGTAATTCGTATTTTAGTCAATGCTGTTGATAGTCGTGTGACCCTAGATTTAGTATCTCTCTCTGACCTTCGTTCTACTTTGGAATGGGCTCACTCAACCTTCGGCTTGCCTCCTATGATTCCATTTTCCTCTTTAGAACATTACTACCCAATCCTAGAGGCCACATTCCTTACTAGAGATATAATTGTTCATATTCCTCTTCGTTCTTCCATCATACTCGATCTCTTTCACATCATTCCTTTTCCCTTCTGGTACAATAACTTCCTGGTACAAGCCTCTGTCTCTTCAGTGTACTTTCTTCTCTCCCATGATCATCTCTATATTGCCTTCCTCTCCTCAAGTGATCTCGGTAGATGTGCCCTTCTCACAACCAACTCTCGTGTTTGTGCTGCGTACCTCATAACAATTTTTCTTGGCAGCTTTGCTCCTTGTGAATCTGCCTTAGTCCGTAACTTCTCAGTACAACCTGTCTGTACCTTTGTTCCTGCCCCCAAAGGCCAGGTACACCATGCTCGTCTATATCACATCTGCTTTTTCTTCTTTAGTGTCTCAACTCCTGTCAGTCTTATTTGTCCAGGGACCCCTGTACGTTCAGTATCCACAGTCGGTTTATATAAGGCCCCTGATTACTGTACAGTAAAGTCTGAGTCTATAATAGCCCATGCCACACATTATCACTTCGCACTTCGCTCCCACAAGTATGACATCGTCAGACCTATTAATACTACCTTTCATCTACCAACAGACAATCTTTCTATCACATCTGAGAACCTACGTATGTTGAACTATCTAAACAATTCCGATTTTATTATGAACCAGTTCTCTTCAGCTTTTAACCGCTCCTGGTCACATCCAGTCTTCGCATTTCCTCCGGTTGTCTTATGTTTTCTAGGTTTTATTGCAATTGTTTGTATCCTGTACTGTTGTCTCAAGCGAATAGACAAAAGGTTGCATGAGATCCGTGTAGCAACAAGGTTAGTGCGACAACCAGAAGACCTGGAAAATGGTAGTTCTGAGTAAAACTCATTTTGTGATTACATATGTATATATTTGTAAATTGACCAAACCTATATGTTTATGCTATTTTTTTCCAACATGGCCATGTACTGTAAATATATTAATCCCTTTTTACATCCAGCTTTGTGAATTATGTAGTAATATCTCATTTATTATTATACTCCCATGTAGTCCCGGTTGACTGTATACTCAGACCACTTACATTCTTGCAATATTATGATTTACTGTCTCACCACTGTGTCAGGACACACACTTTGATGAGGGAGAAAATTGTTTGTAACCATTTTGTAAATATTATCTATCTATCTATATACCTAGGTTGCTTCCCCCAAGGAAAGGGAGGTAGCCGAGACAGGACGACTCACTGCCCATTTACTCATCCATTCAAACACATTCATTCGCATCTTAGCCCCAAAGGGGAGAAGGGACAGATCCTCACCGCACTACACCACACAAGGGTCAACTGCGCAATGCAATCAGTGACATCCGCAGCAGGGCTCGACAGCAGAGCTGGTTTACCCCTGCCACATCATAACAGACCCATCCCCTTACCCGCACCTGACCTGACTAGCTGATCAGACCAAATGCGAGAGAATATCCCCTCAGGGCTGCGTCATCACTTATTCATTCACAATTTCTCTCCATTTATTTCTGTCACACACAGCCACTCTTCCTTGCTCAACAGACATCCCTTTCGCATCCAGTGCTCTCTTCACACTGTCCATCTCAGCCTTACACCTCTTACATCGGATCTAGTTATCTTTCTCACCAATCGCTCATTATCCATTCTCTCCATATGCCCAAACCATCGCAACACCCTCTGCTCAACTCTACCAGCCATATCCCGAACAACTCCAGTTCTCCTTCGCACTTCATCATTTCGCACTCGATCCATACGCGTCACCTTATACTCCTCAGACACCTCATCTCCATTACATTCAAACGTTTCCCCTCTGCTACACCCACATTCCATGTTTCAGCCCCATATAACGCAGTTGGTACCACAACACCCTCATACAGCCTTCTCTTTACATCCATTCTAAGTGAACGACATGTAAACACTTTTTTCATTCCTCCCAGCACCTTTCCTACTTCATTTATTCTAAGCTTCACTTCTGCATCTATTCTTCCATCCACAGCAACATGTGACCCTAGATATTAAAACACTCTACCTCCTCAAGCAACTCACCATTCAAAACTATATTCATCCCCCTACCATCTACCAACCTCGTACACTTCATCACTTTACTCTTATTCTCATTTATTTTCAATTTCCTCCTTTCACACACCCTTCCAAACTCCTCTACCAACTGTCTCAATCTCTCCTCTGAATCAGCCACCAGTGCAGTATCATCTGCAAACAGCAGCTGCTTCAGATTCCGCTCTCCACCATCAACATTCACCAGACTCAGACCTCCACCTAAAACTCTTGCATTCACCTCCCTTACAACACCATCCATGTAAATATTAAACAACCAAGGTGACATCACACATCCCTGTCGCAGTCCCACTCTCATGGGAAACCAATCACTCACAGCATTTCCCACTCTTACACACGCTTTACTATTTGCATAAAAACTTTTCACCCCTTTTAGTAACCTACCATCAAGTTCATACAATCTTAAAACAGTCCACAAAGCCTCCCTATCAATTCTATCATACCGTTTCTCTAATTCCATGAATGCCCAAAACACATCCTTTCCTTTTGCTAAATACTTTTCACACACACTTGTCTCACAGCAAACACCTGATCCACGCATCCCCTCCCTCTCCTAAAGTAGTTGTAAGTAGCTGTAAGTAGAATCCAAGTAGGGCGTCACCGCCCAGTGTTATGTCTGGGATTGAATGAGTCACGACTTCCGTACTCGCACCGCCTCTTTCTAGCCGGTGGGAGCCGGCGATCAGTAGCTGTCTGTAATGGTCTGGGATTGCACACGGATGCTGTCCCCTGCTGTTGTACAAAGATTCAAGACGCTGTTTAATATATTGTCAGAAAACTAACTCCCACACTTTGTCTTCACCTACGTCTGACGTCAAGGGGCGTTGACAGCATTAACAACTGTTGGAAAAAAAAAAAATACAAACTTTACTAAGATCTAACCAGCGTATAAGATCTAAGAGGCAGGTAGGTAGGCTGGCAAGAAATTAAGCTGGTAGGTAGGTAGGTAATTAGACTGGAGGCAGGTAGGTAAGTAAGGAGTGAGGGAGGGAGGTAGAAAAGAACAGGGAAGACAAAGACTCTCTTGGTAGATAAGCAGGTTAACAGGTATGTAGGCTGGTAGGCAGGTAGGTAAGCAGGGAGGGAGGAAAGGGAGGAAGGAAGGAACGAACAAAAGAACGAATGAACGAAAAAGCAGGGTCGGTATGTAAGAAAGTAGGGAGGGAGGGAGAAAAGGATTGATACAGAAGAAGGCTCACTCCCACTCACTTCACCACTCGGAAAAAAACAGGCAGAAAAAAGAAAAAAAAAACATTACTTTTTCGAGATAGAGAAGACAAGAAAAACACCATTATTATTAAAAAGAGAAACATGTAATTTTAGCAGATAGAAAATAAAAGGAAGGAGATAATGGAGAAGGAAAAATGAAAAAACTGTGAAAAACATTGAAGACATAATAGGGGGAAGAAAAACAGAAAATGAATAAGGAAAACTGATAAGAAAATGGAAACCAAAATCAAGACAATGGAGAAGAAAAACAGAAGAAAAAACGAAGAAAAGCTTAGGAGAAAATGAAGAAAAGGAGAACAAAAACAGAAGGAGGAAGAATTAGGTGAGACGCAGGATGAAAACTGGCTCAGGTAGGTAGGTAGATGGGTAATGAGAGAGAGAGAGAGAGAGAGAGAGAGAGAGAGAGAGAGAGAGAAGCTATCAAGGGGAAGACGGGCAGAGAAAAATGTAGATGAGGAAAGTAGGAGAAATGACAAGAAAAATGAAAAAAAGGGAAGAAGGGGAAATGAAAGAAGAAAAAATGAAGAAGAGAGAAAGAAAACTGTTAATCCCTTATGTTGGCAAAAAAAAAAAAAAAATGTTCGGTAGGTAAGCTGGGAGGAAAGGAGAGAGAGAGAGAGAGAGAGAGAAAGGAGGGGAGCAGCAACGATAACGGAAGGAGGGAGGGAGAGAAGACATATCAAGGAGGAGGAAAGAAATCAGGAAGAAAATGGAGGTGGGGAAAAACTAGAAAATAGGTAGGTAGGTAGGTAGGTAGATAGGTAGGTAGGCTGACAGATTGAAAGACACAGAAAAGGATTATGAGAAAGAATGAGAGGTAGGGAGGTATGTATATAAGTAGGTAGGTAGGTATATAGGTAGCTGGTTTGACAGGGAGAGAAAAATTGGGTCTGACAAGGAGAGAAATATAAATAAGCTATGGAGAGAGAGAGAGAGAGAGTGAAAGGGGGGGGTGGAGGACAGGCGAAGGAGGTAATATCTCGCGGCATGTTGAAGCAGAGTGAGAAAGGAAGGAAGAGATGGTGAGAAGGATAGAGAGAGGGAGGATGGAAGGAGGAAATGGAAGCTGATGATGATGATGATGAAGATGAGTCCATATAATAATAATAATAATAATAATAATAATAATAATAATAATAATAATATTAATAATAATAATAATAATAATAATCTATCTATCCATCTATTGCCAAACGCCTCCATCCCGATCGGGGTGGCCACAAACAAATAACCTCCACGTCGCCCTGTCCCTCGCCATTTCACTGCCCTGCTCCCAACTCACACCCCCCGCTCTCATATATCTCTCCACCCCATCCCTCCATCTCATCCTCTCCCTCCCCCTCCCTCTCCCCCCCTCCGCCTCACTCACATACACTCTCTTCGTCAGTCTTTCGCCCTCCATCCTCTCCACATGGCCAAACCACCTCAGTGTGTTCCCCCTAACGCTTCCTATCACATCCACATCCACACCACAACGCTCCTTTTATATCCTCATTTGTCAGCCTGTCTCTCCATGTGACTTCACAGGCTCCTCTTAAATAACTCATTTCCACTGCTCTCACTCTTGACTTGTGTCCTTCCAACAACGTCCAAGCTTCACTTCCGTACGTTAGAGTTGGTATCACAATACTGTCATGTAGTAAGTTTTTCACTTCCATGCTCACTTCCCTGTTTCTTATCACTGCTTTCAAGGAACCAGCAACCTTTCTTCCCTGCTGTACCCTTTCAAGCACTTCACCCTCCAAACCTCCATCCTTACTCATCACACTACCCAAGTACTTAAACGTACTCATATTTTCCCCAATTCCTCACCATCCAACCTCGCAGTAGATTCAATGACTTCACTTCTCTCAAAGACCATCACTTTTCTCTTCCCTACATTCACCTTTAGATCCCGTTTCTTACACACTCTTCCAAACTCATCCACCAAGCCTTGGAGCTCCCCTTCGTCTTCACTCAAGAACACAGTATCATCTGCAAACAACAGTACAGGGAGTTTTCAAACACTACCCTCTCTCACCAGGGTCACTCCAAAATCCACAGCCCTACCTTTTACCCTTTTATTACCCCATCCATGTACAGATTGAACAACCATGGAGACATGACACAGCCCTGTTTCAACCCAGCCTTCAAAGAGAAAACTTCACTCAATTCACAATCCACACGCACTGCAGCCTTAGCATCGCAATAATAATAATAATAATAATAATAATAATAATAATAATAATTATTATTATTATTATTATTATTATCAGTAGTAGTAGTAGTAGTAGTTGTAGTAAGTGGAAGGTGGGGACGCACAGCATCCACTCACTCGATGTAGTGTCGCTCTCAGGTGTCTGCCCTTTCCTCTCCTCCATCCTTTCTTTCCTTCCATCCTCTTCTGTCTTCCTTTCCTTCATTCTTTCCTCGTCCTTCTGCCTACGGGTGACTTTATACTCCCTCTTCTGTCTTTCTTTCCTTCATCTTTCCTCCTCCTTCTGCCTGTGGGTGACTTTACACTGCATGACAAGCCAAATGGTTTCCTGTACACCAGAAAACCACTTACTACGCTGGGTGGCAACCATATAACCAAATTTTGGCGCCTGGTGGTTTAGTGGGTAATTACGGAGCTCAAGTCGGATTGAGCCGGTGTAGGTTTATATCCAAGGGGTCGTTGGGATTTATTGCTCATGTAATGCCACTCAGGGATGAGTGAGGGTGGTCACTCTCATCTTAAATGTCAGGACCAAATTGCCTAGCCCCGGGCTCCTACGCTCCTCGTTGGGCAACGTAGGATTGGATGATGTATGAATGAAATGAATTATTATTATTATCATTATTATTATTATTATTATTATTATTATTGTTATTATTATTATTATTATTATTATTATTATTATTATTATTACTATTATTATTATTATCATTATCATTATGATGATGATGATGTTGTTGATGATGATGATGATGATTCTGTTTTTAGTACTATCGCGTAGAGGTGCAAAGTACAGTGAGTCAAAGAAGTGGATGAGGAAGGGAAAAAGAAAAAGGAAGAGTAGATCAGGGTGACACAAGGAAGTAGAAAAGGTATATAGATAGAGATGGAGAGGTGGACGGATATGTAGACTGATACATAAAGAGAGATACCTGGCTAGATGGCTAGATAGACTTACGTATATAAATAAATAAACAGGTAGATAAATAAATAAACATATAGATATAGAGAGATTGACTGATACTCACATATAAATACAAAGATATACAGCTAGATGGATAGACAGACAAATAGATACACAAAGAGATAGAAATACCTCTTTATTCTCTGCCCAATCTCTCATGCCAGGCCGTCAGCAATAAGACGCTTCTGGCAACGTCTTAATGGCCGACTCAAGACGCAGAACGCCTTGAAAAGTTTGTATATAACCAGAGGCGGTGAGGCAGTCAGGCAGCCCTCCCCCCCAACCACCCACCATTACCCCCCTCCCCGTTACCCACCCCTTAGCCCCCTCCTCATCACAACAGGCAAGAATTTCCTCCTCCTCCTACTCCTCCGCCTCAACGCCTCCTCCTCAATCCATCTCAGAATTTCTCCCTCCTCCTCACCCCCCCCTCCTGTTTCCTTCTTATCCCCCAGAAAGACGACGGTGGACTTGAGTGCCTGCAGTCCACTGAGATCAAGTTTGAGATGAACAACATGAATAACAACAAAAACAACAACAATACACACAGTCAACACTCACTTCATCCCATTTCTCTCTCTCTCTCCACTCCCCCCTCAACTCCCATCCTTTCACTCTCCATCCTCCTCCTCGCCACCCACACGAACCTCTCTCTCTCTCTCTCTCTCTCTCTCTCTCTCTCTCTCTCTCTCTCTCTCTCTCCAAAATAATATAAATAACATTTCTGATAGGTGGGGGCGCTCACCATCCACTTACTTGATGTAGTGCTTCTCTCGGGTGTCTGCCCTTTCCTCTCCTCCATCCTTCCTTCCTTCCATCCTCTTCTTTCTTTCCTTCATTTTTTCCTCATCCTTCTGCCTACGGGTGACTTTACACTCCATCTTCTGTCTTTCTTTCCTTCATTCTTTCCTCTTCCTTCTGCCTGTGGGTGACTCTACTCTGAATGACAAGCCAAATGATTTTCTGTACACCAGGAAACCATTTCATAAGGTGAGTGGTAACCATATAACCAAATTTTGGCGCCTGGTGGTTTAGTGGGTAATTGCGGCGCTCCAATCGGATTGAGCCGGTTTAGGTTTATATCCAAGGGATGGTTGGGGTTTATTGCTCACGTAATGCCACTCAGGGATGAGTGAGGTTGGTCACTCTCATCTTAAATGCCAGGACCAACTTGCCTAGCCCCGGGCTCCTACCCTCCTCATGGGGCAACATAGGATTGGATGATGATGATGATGAAACATTTCTGGGCTTTCCTCACCCTAACTTATGCAGTAGAATGGGAAATAAATCGGTAAGGAAGAGGTGTTAGTCAGCTTCTTAACTGTACTAGAATACCGCCATTTGTGTGTGAGATAAGAGATAAGGATTGCATTCACTGAGAGCTGATAAGGAGGAGAGAGAGAGAGAGAGAGAGAGACTCATACGAATCCTAGGGCAGAGCGTCTCCACCATCCACATGCTCGATGAAGTGCAACCTTAAGGCAACTGCACACTAACAAACCTAATGGCTTCCTGTAATCCGGAAACCACTTATACGCTGGGTGGTAACCATAACCATATGCGGTAACGAAATGGACCCCTGATAATCTAGTATGTTAAAGAGCTACAACTTGAAGGAGTCACCTAGGGTCTACGAAAATCTGATGAGTGGATGGTGTTTACTTTCACAAAATGCCACTCATGGAAGAGGGAGGCTGGTCACCTTCGCCTTAAATGTCCGGATGAAGTAACCTAGCTTCAGACCCCTACACACACACACACACACACACACACACACACACACACACACACCTGGTGGCTGATAAGAAGCATTGCATGACAGTTCACACACACACACACACACACACACACACACACACACACACACACACACTTGATCGGGGACATGAAGCATTGCATGACAGTACACACACACACACACACACACACACACACACACACACACACACACACACACACACACACATATACACACACAAATGATGGAGGATAAGAAGCACACACACACACACACACACACACACACACACACACACACACACACACACACACACACACACACACAC
>NC_137057.1:31320454-31417954 GCF_032717465.1 Coenobita brevimanus
GTGTGTGTGTGTGTGTGTGTGTGTGTGTGTGTGTGTGTGTGTGTGTGTGTGTGTGTGTGTGTGTGCGTGCGTGTGTGTGTGCAGGTACAGGTATGTTCGTGGCAAACTTCCTTGCTTTTAGAGACTCCCACAAAAAGGCAAAATTGCAAAGCCCTTCTCACGATCGTAAAATCCAGACACGAAAATATTCAAGCAAACTAGACAAGCAAGAATATATAGGCATTAGTTCCAAGCAAAAAAAAAAAAAAATCAAGCAATTAAATCATGAAAAGAAATAGAATGAAAAAAAGAACAAGACTAACTGCAAAACAAACTTAAATAATAATAATAATCTAAGCATAATATCCAAGCAAAGAAGTATATGCACTAATTCTAAACGAAAAATCTAAGCAATAAAATCAGGGCAATGAAATCTAACACCAGATAACACGCAAAACATGGAACAAAAACAGTGCAGGGGAAAATAATCATAAGCAATAATATTCTAAGCAGAGATTCAGAGCAGAAATCACGTATAGATAAAAAAAAAAAAAAAATCGCAGTGTGGAAGAAATAAAGGAAATAGAAAACAAAAATAATCCAAGGTAAAAATATTCCAGGTATAAATATTCCAGGTAAAAATAAATATAACAAATAATATATAAATAAAAGAAAATAATACAAAAAAACAAGCAAATATAGTTTGGAAAAAAAATCTTTCCAATAAAAATTAAAGAAAATTAAGCAAATTCTCCCTTTCTTCTGCCTAATCTTATAAGGAATATATTAGTCTATAGCATCTCTCTCTCTCTCTCTCTCTCTCTCTCTCTCTCTCTCTCTCTCTCTCTCTCACACACACACACACACACACACACACACACACACACACACACAAGCACAATTCCTAACATCTTAACTAATCACTCTACACACTCGAGTCACATTCTCAGCTGTTGTACCATCTAAATCTAGTAATGTTAAGGGGACAAGATGGCTTCACACTGAAGGGGTTAAAGAGTGAGGGCAGTTAGCGGCAGCGATTAGGTATCCTGTTAATGGTTACGACCCTTGGGAAGCTAATTAGAGGGGCAATTACCACTATAATGGAGGTACTGCATGGTTAATTACAATGGCTTGGGTTTAAGCTTTGCTGTTCGGTTTCCCTGTCTTTCTTAATCTTTGTTTTCAGACACACTTATGCACACACACACACACACACACACAACTTAGACACGAACAAACACAAACACACGCACACGAATCTCTCTCTCTCTCTCTCTCTCTCTCTCTCTCTCTCTCTCTCTCTCTCTCTCTCTCTCTCTCTCTCTCTCTCTCACACACACACACACACACACACACACACACACACACATACACACAAATATTTTACCCCAACCTCTAACCTCCTCACTACTCCACTAACCCCACCGCACCACTAACCTAACCTAAACTACCCTAACCTAACTGAAACTCATCTCTAACCCCTATCCACCACACCAACAACCACAAACCTAACCAAACCTCTAGACTAACCCCAACACTAACTTCTGACCTCTAACGTCTAACCTCTGACCTCTAACCTCTATTCCACAGGTCTGCCGTTGCTTCCTCTGCCTATTTGCTCTCATCCTAATTAATTATAAACATCGTGGGTAGACAGAAAATACCTGGATATATTATGACACCTACTCAGCCACCTGGTGTTCGGAAGGATGAGTCTAGGTATTATGAGAGAGAGAGAGAGAGAGAGAGAGAGAGAGAGAGAGAGGTGGATATTTAGTTAGGTAAAGAAATCATGGTTGATTAGACAGGTAGATTATTATAAGTAGATTATTAAGTAGACTATTGGTAGTGAGAGGGGGGGGGGCTGTTAGACAGATAGAAGCTTTGAGGTTGGGGGAATAGCAAAGGGAGGAGATAGACACAAATTTACCCCACTAATCACAAGTATTATTAAGCGCGATGGCTGCTAAATTAAGGCAAACTTATGACAGGTTAGGTTAGGTTAGGTTAGGTCTGGTTAGCTTAGGTCAGGTTAGGTCAGGTTAACTTAGGTCAGGTTAGCTTAGGTTAGGTCAGGTTAGGTTAGGTCAGGTTAGGTTAGGTTAGGTCAGGTCAGGTTAGGTCAGGTTAGGCTAAGTTAGGTCAGACTTAGCATTAACAAACTTGACTGTACTGTGCTAATGCAGGGGTTCCCAACCTGCTGCTCTCGAGCACCACTGTGCTCTCTGATGGTCTGGCAGTGTTCTTTCACGGCGGATAAAATAGTGTTCGCGAGCACCAGCTCTGTAGGCCTAACTGCCGTATTCATAATCCCCTGTACGACCATCAACATCATCATCCGTTTCTTTTGTTATGTACTGTGTATATATATATATATATATATATATATATATATATATATATATATATATATATATATATATATATATATATATATATATATATATATATATATATATATATATATATATATATATATATATATATATATATATATATATATATATATATATATATATATATATATATATATATATATATATATATATATATATATATATATATATATATATATATATATATATATATATATATATATATATATATATATATATATATATAACTTACACTTACTAATTGAATTGCTTCTTAATACCCAAACTATGAAATTATAGTGGTGCTCTCATAGTTATCCATAAAACAGGTGGGTGCTCATCAGCTTAAATAGGCTGGGAATAATAATGCCACAATAAAACAAAATAAGTATATATATATATATATATATATATATATATATATATATATATATATATATATATATATATATATATATATATATATATATATATATATTCACAGCCTACTTGGTTACCTCGTAGACTTAAAATTTTCTTAATAAATTCTTATCCTTGAAATGTGTTTATCTTAATGTTTTCGGGAAATTTCTGGGAACTGGGAATGGATTTGAGATTGAAATATTGGATTAGAAGGGGAAGAAAGGAGAGGAGGAGGAGGAGGAGGAGGAGGAGGAGGATAAAGGAGAGAAATAAAAGCCATCAGCAGGTAGAAATTGGAGGAATAAGCAGAAAAGAAGGAAGTGGAAAAAAGAGGAACAAGGAAGAAAATGAAGAACGTTAAGAAAGGGAATTGGAAGGTTAGATAGAAGTAACAAAAGAAGAGGAGTAACAAGGAAAAGGGGAACGAAACAGAGGAGGAAAGGGAGGAAAGGAAAAGAGGAAGAAGGAAAAGGAGGAGGAAGGAGGGGCACAGTGAGAAGAAGGAAGAAAAGGAAAAACTGAAGAAGAAAGGGAGGAGAGAAAGAAAGAAAAGGGATAAAGAAAGAAGAGAATCAGGAAGATGTAGGAGAGAAGGTGGGAGGAAGGAGGAAGAAGTCAGGAAAAGAAAAATAGGGAGGGAAAAATGAGAAGAAAAAGAGGAGGAGGAAGAAGAAGAAGAGGAAGAAGAACAAGAAGAAGAAGAAGAAGAGCAAGGAGGATGAGGGAAATATGAAGAAGCGTGGAGGAGGAGTCAAAGATATAAGTTCAAGACCTTAGCCTGTATTTAAGATATCGCCAAGACAGCTGATATGGGAGGGAGTGTAAATGTTAACTGTGATACTCTGAGATGGTCTGGCCACGTGGAGAATGAGAGACTGACTAGAAGAGTGTATGTTAGTGAGGGGGAAAGTGAGACTGAAGATGAGACTGAGCGATGGCGTGGAGAGGTACATACATCAGGGAGTGGGGTGAGTTGGAGGAAGGGCAGCCAAATGGTAGTGGACAGGGCGACGTGGAGACGATATGTTTGTGGCCACCTCTTACGGAATTAAGGAGTCTGGAAGTAGAGAGATAGATAGATAGATAGAAAGACAGACAGATTAATGGATGGATATACAGACAGACAGAGAGATTAATTGATGGATGGATAGATATAGACATAGAAGGATAGATAGGCTGACAGATAGATACAGATTACCATATCAAGCCTAGTTCCACAATTCCCTTCCATCCGCTGACGTGCTTTTTATTCCTGCTTCTGATCAATTTATTCCACCTACGGCCATCCGTACTAAAGGGGTTAATGACACCTATACAGAACATTATGTCACCTGTTCAGTGTAAAAAGTCTTCCCTAAACTTATTAATATCATCTTGAGGAGGAAAAATAAACCATTGCTGATTTTCAGGCTTAATTTATGTTTACTGACTATACTAACTCACGGGTCCTCTTCCTAAGCAATTTATTATTATTATTATTATTATTATTATTATTATTATTATTATTTTATATGGCGGGCTAATGTCCTTTTGTATCTTATTTATGTAGGGTACTGAGATATTCGAAGGATTTATACTAACACACAAAAGGACAGTAAGGTGTAATAAACAAAATACATCGCTTTGGAAATGGTGTTAGGGAGCTTCCGTAAACATTCAGAATACAAAAAATAATCTTTCCCCCACTACACTGCCTTCCTTAACTACAGCATGTAAAGCGTAAGTGATAATATCCTCACCTAGAAATCACACTTAGCAATCAGGAGGCAAAACCCATGTCACATACAATTTACAATCTTGCCTGGTATGTTTACCTCCGTCATGTCTCATATTTACGTAAAAATAATTAGATCAGATTTTCCATTACATAAAGCCCGAGAAAAACGTAAAAAAATGGCATTCGTATAAAATAAGCAAAGGCCATTTCACAAAAATATAGATTACCCAGATAATCACTAATGTAAAGGGATGAATGGTAATTCTCTCAGGAAGCTCTTACCTTTAAACAGAATACATGTGTTGTCTTTTCTCATGGCCCATTCCGCTTCGCTCATGGCTTCAGCTTTAGTCTGAAGATTCTTGGACTTCCCCTTCATCGTTGATGAGCACACAACAAATGGGAAACAGAGAAATCTAGTGGTGTATCTATGTACCACTATACTTATCTCAAAACATGTAATGATAACTGCTGTAACAAATTTGTACCATGTATGTATCATCGTATGTCTGTTCATTATTGTGCTTTTGATGATAATTACTAACCTTCTACGCAGTAAGATACCGATTTGTTTTCCTCATGCAGCCCTCCCTGCTTGGCCTTCAGGAACAGTGTTCCCCAGAGAGCTGGGGTTTGTACTGAATGGTAAATAAAGAACCTATATATAAATAAAAAAGCTTCTTAACCGTCCATGTATGCATCACTGTATCTCCTTGTTGTCATGTCCCCTTCTGTTCTTCCTACTTGGACTTCAGCCACAACGTTTCCCAGAGTGTTCGGGCTTGCACTGTATGATAAGTAAACAATCTAAATGAAATAAGTAATTAGAAAATCTGAAACCGCAACCTCAACTATCATTCACATATATTTTAGATTTTTAGGTATACCGTTCTGAAAGCCAGTTTATCCAGTAATATGAGATACCCGTACAGAAACAATAAGATATGCAGTTTAGTTCCACACACACCATATTAATATTACTATTTTATTGATGTTTGGCTACGAATTTTTGTAGGGTTTCAAATGTCAAAAGTCTTGGCGTATTTTTCATTTTGCCTTTGCTGCTGCGATTTATTTTTATTTTTTATTTTTTTATACTTTATTTTATACGTCCTAGACATCGTCCTCGTCCTCGTTCTCGTCCTCCTCGTCCTCGTTCTCGTCCTCCTCGTCCTTTTTCATTACTATTATCCTTTAAAGAGTGACGTTAGTATTAGTGAGGTTGGCTTGAAATAATTTTTGCCTCTCTCTCTCTCTCTCTCTCTCTCTCTCTCTCTCTCTCTCTCTCTCTCTCTCTCTCTCTCTCATTAACAAGCTCCCAGTCACTCCATTTCAGTACCTTCATCTTTTTTTTACCCAATCTCCATCATGAATATTTAGTTTGCTTCGTGTTTGCCGTGGTTATTGGAAAGACAAACAAAGTATCATGTGAGTTCGTGTGTGTGTGTGTGTGTGTGTGTGTGTGTGTGTGTGTGTGTGTGTGTGATAACCTGGAAAGAGAATTCAGGTGTGAAATTAGGTTAGGTTTGGTTTAACTTTCTGTAGCTAAATGACGATCGGTGACATTTCTGTGATCAACATAAATTCTAGCGCTGACGAGGAACCTACACGTGGTGGCGCTGTGTACCGTGGATGGAGAGACGCAGCTGCGACATCCACGCGGGAGCCAAATCGCCTCGTATTTTCTTACACCTCGCTATACGGAAGGACCCACACTCGTACTTGGTGAGGTGCTGTCTACCACAGGGGGACGCCAGATCCCTACACGATGTATGTACTGTACTATACCTGTAGGATGGCCCCACAGAACCAGTTGCTTACCTATGGTCGACGGGTCTGCTTGGTCAGATAGATCGGGGCTCAGCAACATTATCATCATTCAACACTCTATGAGTTGTATGTTATCATTTTTTTTTTGGGGGGGAGGGATATTTTTTTTTCTTCCAGGGAACAACCTTGCAGGTTTCTAGCCCTTGGTTCCTTCTTCCTTGCATTGAAAAAAAAAAAAAAGTGCAACTGCAGATATTAAAACGTACTTCTTGAAACTGGTGGTATGGGTGCTGGCGCCCACCATCCACTCACTCGATGGAGAGCTGCGCTCAGGTGAGATTGCACTAAAAAATAAGACAAATAATTCCTTGTAGCCCAGGAAATCATTCACTAGGTTGGGTGGTAGCCATATAGCTAAAGAGACTATCCAAAAGTAAATCGCTAAAGAGAAGGTGCTAGGAAGCAACCACACGATCCCGAATCTCAGTAGGTCGCATTCATAGCAGTTCTGCATATCCTTTACCACCTCTTCCCTACCGAATTATTCTGCATATTACACCCCAGTATCCTATTATTTACTATTGATGGAAATTACGTTGATATTAAAAATAACGACATAAAGAAAACAGGAATAGGATGAGGTGTAATTAATAAACTAAGCACTATGGAAAAGGTGTTACGGTTCCCCTTACGCTGCCTCAAATACACCTTCACATTGACTGAGAGACAGATCAAAGGATTCGCCAAATGCCCTTGAGTCAACTCTGGATAATAAAAAATAGTAAAGGGTATATGCTTATTTTTTGACTCATTCTGGTGCGATGAGAGAGAGAGAGAGAGACAGACAGACAGACAGACAGACAGACAGACAGACAGACAGAGACAGAGAGAGAGAGAGAGAGAGAGACAGAGACAGAGAGAGACAGACAGACAGACAGACAGACAGACAGAGACAGACAGAGAGAGAGAGAGAGAGAGAGAGAGAGAGAGAGAGACAGACAGACAGACAGACAGACAGAGACAGAGAGAGAACAGTATAGATACAGAAGGCGATATACAATATACACAGCCAAAGATGACGAATGCAAGGAAATACGTATATAAGAGGATAGAAAAGAATTGCCACACAGCTACATAAAACACACACACACACACACACACAAAGTAGCCTAAAATCTGAACCGGGTGGCATTCAGAATTTTATACTGGTGCAGGTATATCGCCTGTCCATTACCACTGATTCCCCCTCTCCTTCCCCCCTTCCTCCCCTTCCCCCTCACCCTCTCCCTCACCCCCTTCCTCCCCTTCCCTCTCCTCCTCTCCCTCACCCTTTTTAAATCACTTCTCCCTCCTCCTTCTCCTCCTCCCCTCCTCCCCCTCTAAGTCTCTGTTTCCCCCTCCTTCCTCCCCCTTCTCTTCCCTTCCTCACTGCCACCCCCTCATGCCTCTCTCCTACCTCCTCCCTCCTCCCCCCCTCTCTCTCTCTCTTTCTCTCTTTAACCAATCGTTCCATCTCCCCTCTCTCTATTACAAAAAAAAAAAAAAAAAGGAGAAAATAAAGAGAGAAAAAGAGAAAAAAAATACCCCCACGGGTCCAACCATTTTTCACCTTCCGATCGAGGGGACGATTTTTTGATGCCCTAAATTAGAGAGAGAGAGAGAGAGAGAGAGAGAGAGGAGGGGGGAGGATGAACATTAATAAGACGGAGAGACAAAAAGACAAGGAAAAAATAAAGACAGACAGACAGGCAGAGAGACAGACAGGGAAAATAGATAAACAAACAAAAATAGAAAGACATAAAGAGACAAAAATAGGCAGACAGACAGACAGGGAAAAATGCCAGACAGACAGACAGGAAAAAATTGAGAAAGATAGACACAGAGACAGACAGGCAAGCAGAGAAGCACAATAATACACAAAGAATTTCCTTCATGAGATGCGTAACATTATTTCTATTTCTAAGATTCATTTCTAAGATACATTTTTATGGTTTATTTTATCTTCTTTTTTTTTCAGTCTCAAAATTGGATTCCAAGGTTTGCTTAGACCTTTGTATTGTTTCCATGCTGTTTTATTATTATGTTTTGGGTGGGGAGGGAAGAAGGACTAAGTATGGTACCGAAAACTTTCCTAATTTACCATGTCCTCCTCTCTTCCTATTTCTCACCATTATCCACTCACTTGATGTAGTGCAGCCTACTTCTTCCTTAGCCTTTATCATTCTTTTTCTGTGCCTGTCCTCCTCTCTTCGTATTTCTCACCATCATCCACTCACTTGATGTGGTCCTGCCTACTTCTTCCTTAGCCTTTGTCATTCTTTTTCTGTGTCTGTCCTCCTCTCTTCCTATTTCTCACCATCATCCACTCACTTGATGTAGTGCTGTCTACTTCTTCCTTAGTCTTTATCATTCTTTTTCTGTGCCTGTCCTCCTCTCTTCCTATTTCTCACCATCATCCACTCACTTGATGTAGTGCTGCCTACTTCTTCCTTAGCCTTTATCATTCTTTTTCTGTGCCTGCCCTCCTCTCTTCCTATTTCTCCCATCTTTCCTGTCACTTCTTATTGCTTTTCTTTCCTTTACAGGTGGCTTTACATTGAGTGACAAGCCAAATGGTTTCCTGAAAGCCAAGAAACCATTTAAACGCTGGGTGGTAACCATATAACCAAACCATACGTGCTCCCTACGTGTCAACAAGTGGGTTGGTGGAGGGTTAGTGCCCCTCCCCGTAAAACAACTAACTCAAAGTCAAATGGCCACCCCTTACGGGATTATGGCGTCTGGCAATAGATAGATAGATAGACAGGACAGCGGAAGGGCCCAAGTCTCTCTCTCTCTCTCTCTCTCTCTCTCTCTCTCTCTCACACACACACACACACACACACACACACACACACACACACACGGTAGCTCAATCGCTAGAGAGGTGGCCTGCAGTCCTGCCGGACCCAGGTTCAAATCCCCGCTGGGGCAGGGAACAGTTTAAGGATTTGAAATTGATACAAAGCAGAATTTACTGATCTACCAGACGACCCGCCGACATGTCGTAAAAATACCCCCGCTAATACCAATACACCAGTCCTGTATGAGACAGCCCTAGCATGTATTCAAAATGGACGGTGGGTGTTAGCGCTGAAATGGTGACATGTAGAGGTGTATGAAATGTAGGAGGACTACTGGGCCTTGAGAGCAGGCTGTGAAGCCTATGCCCAGTGTCGGACACACACACACACACACACACACACACACACACACACACACACACACACACACACACACACACTCGTCGAGAACATGTCACTACAGTAATATATTTTAATCTTAATCTTCCTCATTCATCATCTTCATCAGCAAGAAGATCCTCCTCCACCTCCTCCTCATCATCATCAACAGCAACAGCAGCAGCAGCAGCAAGAACATCATCATCATCATCATTTGTATTCATCACCATCCTTTTCCTGCTCTTCCTCCTCCTCCTCATCATCATTATTATCCCCATCATCATCATGATTATCATCATCATCAGTATCGTTATTACCCCCATCATCATCATCATCAATAATATTCATCACCATCCTCTTTTCCCATTTCCCCCTCCTCATCCTCCTCATCATTATCATCAACAACACCCTGATCATCATCATCATAATCATCATCATTAGTATCCATCACCATCCACTTTCTCCTCTTCCCTCTCCTCCTCATCATCATCATTATTATCTCCATCATGATCATCATCATGATCATCATCATCATCATCATCAGTATCATTATTACCCTCATCATCATCATCATCAATAGTATTTATCACCATCCTCTTCCCCCCATTTCCCCCTCCTCATCCTCCTCATCATTATCATCAACAACACCCTTATCATCATCATAATCATCATCATCATTAGTATTCATCACCATCCTCTTCGTCGTCTTCCCTCTCCTCCTCATCATCATCATTATTATCCCCATCATCATCATCATCATGATCATCAGTATCATTATTACCCTCCTCCTCATCATCATCAATAATATTCATCACCATTCTCTTCCCCCTTTTCCCCCTCCTTATCCTCCTCATCATTATCATCAACAACACCCTTATCACCCTTATCATCAACATCATCATCATCATTATCATCATTATCATCAACAGCACCCCTATCACCATCATCATTATCATTATTACCCTCTTCCTCATCATCAATAATATTCATCACCATCCTCTTCCCCCTTTTCCCCCCCCTCATCCTCCTCCTCATCATCATCAACAACACCCTTATCACCCTTATCATCATCATCATCATCATTATCATTATCATCATCATCATCACCATCATCATCAACAACAACATCCTTATCATCATCATCATCATCATCATCAGTCTTCCTCCTCCTCCTCCCCATCATCATAATCACCGCTATCACACTATCACCTCACACTCACTTTCACAGTCTCTCATACTCGCTAACGTTCTTAATATCACTTTTGACCTCCTCTGACCCTTCTGCCCTTGAGACGAAAAAATTTGAGATAATGACTGAGGAAATGAAAAGAGAATATGTGATCAGTTCTTTTGATATCTTAATACAACGCAAACAGAGAGAGAGAGAGAGAGAGAGAGAGAGAGGTAGCAACAGATGTATTGGTCCTTGCGAGTTTATTTGTACAGGACAAGTTCCAACTATCTATCTATCTATCTGTCTGTCTGTTTGTCTATCTCTCTCTCTCTCTCTCTCTGTCTATTTATCTATCTATCAAAGACAGGGATAGCAAAGCAGGGACGTTTTCTGAGCATCATTGGAGTCTTCTTAACACCTCTTCCTGAGCTATTTATTTCCTGTGGTGTGACTTACCTATTGTTCGCTTTTTTGTTTATTTATTTTTATTTATTTTCATATTTATTCATTTTGATTAGTGTATTTTTATTTATTATATCTATAAGTTTATTTTTCATTCAATATCGACATTATAATAAGAAACACAAAGCACAGGAGGATATCAAGGTGTAATAAGCAAAATAATTCGCTAAGGAATAAGTGTTACGGAATCCCCAGATCCACTTACAATACGGAAAAATTCAAAGTCTGATAAAGGATGATAATAAACAAAAAATAATGATAAACTTGCCACTGATTTCAATTATTAATTTCATAAGAGAATTTTATATGATTCATTTAAACTATGCTGTCTCGAACCTTATCTATTGCTACTCTAACTTGCTCTAAATTCAAACGTACATCTGTGGTCAAAAATTCCTTTACACCATTTTAAGACATCGTCAGGTATCATTATATGTTTCTAAAATTAGCCAACATTAGAGAGGTAATATGTGCCGACAGATGCGTGATATACAGTATATTTCAAAAATCTGATTCTAGTTAGGATCCCTTATAGGTCAAACAAAGGCTCCATTTTCTTTAGTATCGTCAGAATTTCCTTTACACTTTTTTTTAATATTGTCAGAAATAATATGACATTTCTAAACTAACCAGTATTAAAGAGGTCACATACGTATGCAAATTAGTGATATATATTTCCAAAGTTTGCTGCTAGTTTAGTATCCCTGGAGGTCAAATGCCGGCTCCATTTTCCATCGTATATGTATAAGAGACTAAAGGGTTCCTTCGAATTTAACATATTTTGTACTATAATCGCATTGTGAGCTGAAAAGAACGCATCTCTTCTTCGTTATTATTATTATTATGGTACTTAATGCTTTCGCGCCAGTGGTTTAATAGCTGCAATCTGTCTTTTTACATATTTGGGGACTATAAAATTGGGTGCATTCATACTAAACTTTAAGCTGACAAAGAACTAAACTTGTGATGGTGTAGCAACGAACATAAGTGGGAAGCTGTGCAATACTTAATATGAAATTCACAGTATTTTTCATATAAGTAGTATCCTTCAGTCTGACTCTCTCTCTCTCTCTCTCTCTCTTATTATTTACTTACTTATTTCAACCAGGTGTAATAGGATAACTGACCATACCTGTACAAATTCTACTTATAACATTTTTTCCCTATCATTATCAGTATAAATGAGACACCAAATGGCAAATGTGATATGATGTGATTAGAGGATGTATCTATTTCCTTATCTATGTATCTATCTGGATATCTAGATGGAGAGATAAATATACAAATAGATAGACAGATAGATACAGACAGATACAAATGAAACACCAAATGACAGACGATGTGTCATGACTACAGTATGTTTATCTTTCTTATCTATACAGTATATCTGTACTTACATATCTAGATGGATAGATAGATATACAAATAGATAGATACATAGACACAAATGAGAAATCAAATGACAAGCTTGATATACCAGTAAAGTGCGCTTTTTGAGCCCTTGACGAGCGAGCGAGCATTTGTACGTAACGCCTATCATCATAATTTCATCTTAGTGTAAATTTCAACATTTCTATTGAGGTAGTTGAACAATAAAAAGAAGAAAATTTTAGCTAAAATGTTTAATTTCTCACGTTCTCTCTTCTCACACACACACACACACACACACGTACACACATACACACACAGCTGCAAGTGTTTTGGACAATTCAATAGTATTGTCAGGACACTAAAATATCATTACACACTACATAATAGCTAGTGACATATATGCCGTTAATATGTAATACGGAGGTTTGAAGAATGTCATGCCTAGGCTTCAAAAGAGCTTATCAGATCCAAGCAGATCACCAGGTGGGCATCCTTCTTGGTTAATCCTTGATGAAAAAACAGCTGTCATTTCATTCTCATCTCTTATATGCCTTTTAACAAAAAGTTGCTCAGTCATTTAGAAGAGACATTACTTTGATGCGGTCCTTGTCTGTGCCTGAGAATTTTGTGAGATTTTTATCTTCATGGTACACAAATACTTGATGTGGGGAAGTTGAAGCTGTGGTATTGGTCCGGTCGCCATTGTGTTTGTTTGTTTGGTCAACTTCACTCAAAGTCCTTTGTCATTATGAGAAGGAATTGATGCGTTCTTATTTCCGGACCTATGTATCCTATTAAATAAGTTTCCATAAGTGTGTAGGACTGATCTATAATCTTTGCTTTCTATGTCAGAGAAGACTGCCCAAGAAACGTCATTATCCTCAATTCCTCTCACAAGAGAAGTGTATGTTTCTTGATCTTTTGTTCATGGAGAACTATGTGTGTTAGTTACGTTTTCCTGTCGTTCTACTAACTGTGAATTGTCACTGGGTACGGTAATTTAAATGCTGTCTCCTCTGGCACTAAAGCTGGTGTTTTTTAAAAACATCCTGTAATAACACTAATCACTAATCAAGAAGCACGTATTGCTAAGTTATGTTGCCTAGTTGTACTCATGGAACACTTACTTTATGTATGTGCTAACTCTATAGATAGCAACAACTATTAGGAATAAATGAATGATATATATATATATATATATATATATATATATATATATATATATATATATATATATATATATATATATATATATATATATATATATATATATGTATGTATGTATAATTGTTGATGCTTGTACTAGTACTTAGTAATGGACTTAATTTAGATAATTGAAGGTGTATTTATGTAAGTCTGTATATAAATGAAGTGGTATTTGTTACTAGAAAGAGTAAAATTTGGTAAGAGTAAAGAATAAAATGGCTTGTGAAGGGTTGTCAGAGTCAGTTTTGTTTTGCAGACTCAGGTCGTAACGTTACTCACTGTCACGAGTCGGAACGATTTTGTATTTGAATAAACTCGTGACATCAACTTTGGTGGGAAACCGCGAAGTCTTTTGGAATCCCAGTATTTCTTGCTCAGTTTAACCGCTATGTATTCACCCAGTCGGGAGTGTTTTCAGAACAATTTTTCACTGTGTCATAAATGATCGTCTTTGTGCGAGACGTTAGCACTTCCACTGAGCGATTTATTATGGGCTTGTTTCGCTCATTCCAGCCGTTAGCAAAGCGGCCACGACACTTGCCTCTCTCCCACAATTTGAATCAGTCAGGATTTGAGCGCCGTGAAAGCAGGTTGGGCCCAGTACATAGCAGTGCCGCCGTTGTCCAGTTTCTGAATTTCCACCTAGTGTGATTGGCGAGAGACTCAGCGTGTGCAGTGTCCTTCCTCAGTAACGACGCCCAGTCATCCGCTTTGTCCACTTTTCTGACCAGTATTTTCTTTTCGTATTTTCCTAGGTTTAAGAGTTAGCTTTTAAGTGAGCAAGTGAGTGCGATCTCCTTATTTTGAATTTATTTTGAAATGTAACGTAAATTCATTTGATTGTAACCAATAAATAAACAGTTCTTTTTCGTGAGCTTAATGTAATGTAAACTCGTGTTTTATTTACCAGATTAAGCTTATTTCACTTATAGCTCCTAGTTTGCATAAACGCTTTGCTATTCATAACTGGTACTTAGGCCAGTCCTTTTGTATCAAGCTTAAAATCCGTTGTGCAACCAGGAGTTAATGCATCAGCAAGAACCTGTTATCATTAATAGCATTAGTTATTGACTGTCAGGGGTGAAGTCACTTTCTCCAGAGGCTAACAGTACTAACAAACAGCAATTGTGAGGAATTAGTTTCTGCTGTGTTCTGTTGAGAAAGTTTACAAATTCTCGTCCTTAGAGAATCGGTGAAGTAAGCCACATAAAGGTATCATTGCTTGATTTTCACAAGACAATTCATTGTCCTGCTCTCAGTATTATTGAAAATTATCCTTTAACCCGCCCCGTCCCGGCCACTTTTCGACCACTGGTACCCCCCAATCCCGGGCATTTTTCGACCCTTTTTTTTTTTTTTTGCTTAAACTTTCGCTTTTGGTCAGAAACAATGGCCGGTGGCAAAGAAAGTGGTCCCTGGGGGCCCTAATTAGCTTAACCAGGTATGCCTTGGTCCCACCTGGCCCCGTGTTCTCCCTATGCGGCGTGAGCATCAAACGTTTTCTATGGTATTATAAGTTTGGGAAACCAACGAAAGTAAGTAGAAATGAATTTATTACAAACATAAAAACATGTGATAAAAGAGTATATTGGATTTTATACAAAAATAGAGCAGAAATAACCATTGTACCATCGTGAGAAACGAGCAAAATCGGCCAACTTGGTTCCCATGAATCGCTAACATTCTAAAATCATGATACATATAATTTTTTTTACTTACATAATACTTCTACAATAACATTATACCATTTTACATTATACTGAACTGTTTTTACGTATTCACAGGCCTTTTGATAACATTTAGCGTAATGCTAGCGCTTATTTATGTAGTGAGTGAACTCGCTGTGACTGATGTTTCAACTCGTATTGTGCTTTTTCTACTAACATAATACCTTTCTAATATTATTATACACTTTTCAACTTTATAGAACTGTTTTGAGATTATTTCAGGCCTTACGTAAATATATAGCGTAATAATAGCGCATAGTAACACACACGGTGAAGTCGCTATGACAACTAATTCAACTTACAACCTATTTTTTTACTTATATAATAATTCTACACTAACATTGCACATGTAAACACTTGATATAATTGATATCACATAATTTCTGAATGTATGATGGAACTTAGCGTCATATTTGCGCGTACTCACACAGGGAGTGTTATCGCGATATCATTTGTTTCATCTTACACAAGTAATCAACTTATAAAATACCTTACTACTAACATTACAACATCATCCACTGTATATAATTCCTATCACATACTTACTGACCAGAATGTGGGTGTACTCGTGACATCAATTATGACAACTTACAGTAATGTTCAACTTATACGTTTTATTCATGCTAACATTACACCCGTTTCCACTTTATTTCCTTGCTATCACATATTTACTGACCAGATTTACGCAGTGGGTGTAGTTTTGATAACAATTCTTTCCACTTACACTAATTCTCATCTTATACAATACTTTTCTGAAAAAATAACACCTGTTTCAACTTTATATTTGACTTAGCACCTACTGACTGGCCTTACAAATATCATGAGCGTCATTTCGCCTTCCCACACAGTTTCAGAAGTGTAGGAAATTATGATATTCCTTGAAACAAGGCTGAAGGCACAACGCAACATTGCACTCGACACACTCGTATCTTGTGTCTTTTCTCTGCGTTGATGGTCTGACTGTCGAGTGCTTACATACATGGCAGCAACGCTGGGGTTTACGAAGGTTTGGTTCGGAAGGGATTGCGCTGGGGTAGTGGCGGCCTGCAAGACGTAGGGGAGTCTGAGCAGCACGGGGGCGCGGGGGCGGTGTGGGGGTCTTTCCTGGGCATGCTTGGCGATTATTTCACGTGCCAGCTCCCTCACAGACCCCTCAAAGGTCTCGGATACTCCGGTGGTCATTGCGTGCAGGTAGTGGGCGTTCAGGACCGTGATGTCGAGCAAGTGGAAAAAGAGTTTCTTGTACCACTTCATCGTTGTCCTGGCACAGTCAACACTTGAAATCATCGAGTCTGACTGATCAACTTGCCTCATGTTCAGATTATAGGCAAGTACAGACTCTGGTTTCCATACGTTGTGCCTCCTCTCGCTACGGTGATCCACGGAGTCTGTGCGGTGCATCAGGGGGCTGTGAACAGTTGATAGGAGGCAAACTTCCCTGTTGTGGTTCCACAGGGTTGCAAGGATGTTATTGGCCTGGAAGAAAACCACCTCATTCTTGTCAAGTTTCCTCCCTGTCTTGACCATATGGCGATGGTTTCTCTTGACTGTACCACAGACTCCGGTGTCGTGTTGGTGGAGGAACCTAGCGAGAAGAGGGCTAGTGTACCAGTTGTCCAGGTACAAAACATGACCACGATGAAGGTACTCTTCTATCATTGTCTTCACCACGGCCCCAGAGAGTCCTATACTCCGATCTTCTATTATATCTGTCTGTGCGCCCGTGTACAAGACTATGTCTTGCACATAACCAGTCTTACAGTCACACATAACAAAGATCTTGAACCCGAAACGGTGTCTCTTGCTGGGTATATACTGCCTAAAGGAAATATTGCCTCTCCACAACACAAGACTCTCGTCTATGACGAGGTCTCTGTAGGGATAAAATGAGGAGCGGAACATTTCCCGTAAATGATCAAATACCAGCCTAATTCTCCTCATTTTATCGGTGTTATTTGCATTGGCTGGATCATCTGGATCAAAAAAGTGGAGGCGGCCGAGAATAAACTGAAATCTATTACGACCCATCACCTTTCCAAAGAAAGGTGTTAGGATGATTGGGTCCGTTGTCCAGTAGGCAGGAATTTGATTTTTCCTCACCACACCCATCAAGATTACCAGGGCAAAAAATAGGAACATCTCTGATATAGTCACGGGAAAGTCATACTGTTCTGCATGCTTGCTTGTGGTTCCTAGGCATTCAATTTCAAGGCGCTGGGATTGTGAAAATATATTTGTCTGTTCTACTATGCGCCCAACAAACGCCTCATCAAAAAACAAGTTGAAAAAATCTAAACGTGACGACCCAGCATTTACACCTGGAGCCGTGCAACCTGGCCGCCACTCCTCAGTGAACTGGTGAATGATGGGAGTAAAATTACTCCCATCCTCCCAGTTCCACGTGACACCACCGTCTGCAGCCACGTCACCATCGTCCCCTTCGTCAGGGTGGGGAGGTGAGGGTGGTGGGGGAGGTTGGGGAGGTGGAGAGCGGCGCCTCTCATCACTCGCACTTCTCTTCCCTCTCCCTTTTCCTTTGCCCTTTCCCTTCCCTTTCTTTCCTTTCCCCACATCCTGGGGCTGTGGGGAGGAAGTTTGTGAATATTCAGGGGCGAAAGAAGTGCTGGGGAGTGACTCAACCTCCTCTCCCCTAGGCCTACGAGCACCACGTGCTCGTGCTGCCTCCCTCACACCACTGGCCCCTTCACCCCGCACTACCCCCACACCACTCTCACTTTCACCCCGAGCTGCCGCCACAACACTTTCCCTTTCTCCCAGCAATGCCACCACACCACTTGCTACTTCCCCAGACAAAGTACTTGAACCATACCTTAGGTGTTGTCTCGCCCCACCTTCTGATCCACGTGGTGATATTTTCTCCTTTCCCAACCACTCGGCGATATCACGTCCTAGGCCTCCGTCATCCTCATCGTCCTCATCCTCGTCCTGATCAGAATCGTGATGGAGAGATAGCTGTGCACGTGGTTGGGGAGCAGGCTGGCCTTCCCTTGCCTTACGGTATGTCACATACCGCGTTTTTCGGGGCGAAGGGACCTCCTCATCACTGCTACTTATTTCTTCCTCTGGCTGGACGTAATCACGATCCACCACATCATCATCGAGTGGAGAATCAGTCTCCAGTGAAGGCTTCCAGGACGGATGCAATTTGCTCATCTGAGAGACCTTTCCGCGCCATGTCTGACCTGGGTCACTGCTGGCAGGTGAGTGACCGAGACAAGGGCGAGCGCGGGTCACGCGGGGTCTAGGACGCTGCCCGCCTGGCGGCAGGTAGGGGAGGCTTGGGTACCCGGGCGAAACGAAAATCTCCCGCGAATTTTGAAAATTGTGGAAATTATGAACCTTGCAATTGCAGGACGTTGAAGTACGTCCTCGGGACTGGCTGTGACAAAACGTGAGGACGTGGAAGTACGTCCTCGGGACGGCGCGGGTTAATATTGAATATACATTAAAAAACCCCGTGACAATTGGCGACCTCATTCTACGATATTAACTCCTAACTCTAAAGCTATTCACAAGATAATACTCACTCGTTCATACTTAGGCATTTATCATTAAAGTCTATAGGCACTACCTTACTGGCGATTATTGATTCATTTTTATTAATTTACATAATAGTTTTCACAGTCAGTTGTTTGTTTAATTTTCTTTCTTTACCAGTTTAATTAGATAAAACTCGTCACCACTAACCTGTGTCTATATTCTTTATTTTTGATTATTGGCATCTCTCTTTGCAAAAATCGCAGTCAGTACTGAGTCACTAGTTTACTTAGATTGAGTTAGCATCATGTCCACGAGCGTCTATGTACAGGAAGCTAAAGATATGGGGCTTACAGACCCAACTGAAGTAAAGAATTGTCCTCTCTCGGCTTAGTCACGAGCAGCAATGCGAGAGCGATGCTCGTGAAGAGCGTAGAATCCAACGCGAACACGAGCGAGAACAACGCGAACACGAGCAAGAACAGCGCGAACATGAACAAAAAAAAAAAGCGAACTCGAGTTAGAACATGAGCGAGAACAGCGTGAGGAACGAGAGAGAGAACATCAATACGAGTTACAACAACGAGAGAGAGAACGTCAATACGAGTTACAACAATGGGAGAGAGAACAAGAACACGAATGTACCGAGCGAGAAGCACGCGAAAAACATGAATTTGAAATGTTGAAGCTCAAACGAGATTCCTTGGCTTCCAACACATCTGGTGCAGCTGGCCCAAGCTCCACGAGCGCTCTCCCTGCACATGTTATGGCAACCCCACACATCAAGCTTCCCCCATACAAGGAAGGCGAGTGAATCGATCCATACATAGCTCATTTTCAAGACATGACTCAACTGTACCAGCTGGATGATGCAGCTAAGCGGCTTCAGTTTATTAGCCTGTTTGAGGGCCCTGCTCTCGATATTCTCCACAGAATTCGTGGAGACAATCTCACGTATGAAATGATGAAGGCCGCACTCGTCAAAGCGTACGGTCTCACAGTTGATGACGCCAAGAGTCAGTTCATGAAGGCGCGTTTACAGGATAAAGAGACTGCCGTTCAGTTTCTTGACCGGGTTACTGCTTACTTAGATGAGTGGATGGAGATAGATGAAACTCCTTCAACAAGTGAGGGAATAATTGACCTTATGCTGCGCACGCAGCTAGAAAAGTCGTGGCCTACTGAACTTATGGCTCAACTTAAGATTTGCCAGGTAAAGGATGCCAGCCAAATGGTGGAGAAGGCTGATGCATTGTTTACTACATACGGGTATCAAACTCCCAAGCAGCATACCTGGAACAGGAAACCTAATCAATCTGGGAAACCGTCTCAGAATGAACCCCAGCAACAAGGCCATTCTCAGAATAATGGCCAAGGTCCAAAACTGCAGAGGAAGGACCAAGGGCAAAACACTCAGGAACCTAAGTAGAAGCGGTACAAGTACCGTAACCAGCAGCAGTATCAGCCACACAACCGACCGATGGGAGAAACCTTTTCAGCACCAGTCCCTCGGAGGCAGGAGGCGAACGCAGCCTTCATTCCTCAGCAGCAACTCGGTGGTCACATCCCTTGCAGTACGGGTACTCCCCCACAGTTCTCTAGTCCCACAGCGACAGTGAACCCCCCCTCCACAGATGGCCAATGTTCCATCTCCCCAGGCAGTGAGTATGACTCCTCAAGTATCAGATTCTCAGGGCACCATATTTGCCACATCATTTATTCAGCAGCCTAATCAGTGGCTAGCTGCTTCCTCCACAGGCCCTCCCACAGGTGACAGTGCCTTTCTTGTTCAGCCAGGGTTTGTGGGAGGCATTCCTGTGAACTCCCTGAGAGACAACGGTTCTTCAGGTTGCGCTGTCAGGCAGAGTCTAGTTCAGCCTGAGCAGTACACAGGTCGACAGATCCAAGCTAACCTTATTGATGGATCAGTGAGATTGTTCCCTGAGGCACGTATCCAGGTGGCATCTCCATTTTACACTGGTACGACAGTCGCAGTTGTCATGCCAGAACCTTTATTTGACCTAATCATAGGCAATATTCCAGGTGCCAAGCATAGCTGCACCATAGATGATGCTACTCAGACTTCGGCTGCAGTAACACGAGCCATGGCTGAGGCTCCAGACTGTGTCACCCCAGTGACCATTGAATTGCCGCAAGATCTGATGTGTAGCCAAGTTGTTGTTCAAGAACAACACTCTGACCCAACACTTGCTGCCGTGCGAAAGAAACAAAAGGGTAGAGTGATAAAGTATTCACGGGGAGGTCAATCTAAGTTCCTTCCCAAACAAGGACGGCTGTACTGTGAATCACGAACACCCGAGGGCGAGGTTTGACTGCAGTTTGTCGTTCCCGCTAAGTACCGCCTAGCAGTGTTAGAATGGGGTCATTGTTCAGCCTCAGGAGGTCACCTTGGCAAAAGGAAGACCCATGGCCGTATCCGTGCTGACTTTTTCTGGCCAGGGATGGGACGAGAGAAAGATAATTTTGTGCGTTCCTGCAATGTATGTCGACGTACTACTAATCAGGGACATGTCCTTCCAGTGCCGTTTGAAACCACACCCGTAATCTCTGAGTCAGTTTAGAGACAGGGCAGTGGTGAAGTGGGTGTAGACCTGACGTCTCGCCCGTTGGCCCCACAGGACACAGTATGTCCAGGGCCTGTACATACATATGTACCGTAAGTTAAGGGAGAAGTTCGAGAACCCCGCAGAGACAGTCCAAGGCTGTGTATGAATTACCTTGTGGAACGTCTCGAGCTGTGGGTCTCTCAGAGGATTCCTGGAGAGTGCACATTATCCACATGAGTATTCACACCCACAGTGGGTGTTAAAATGTGACCTGCCCGAGATTGTATAGGGATTCTCAGCATCCTGTCATTAATTGTAAGTATCGGGTTTAACCAGTAAACTGGGTCCCTAGCAATTTGCAGCGTTTGATGTCCACAGAAACGCCCAGTCTGTTCGCTCTTGACCACGTTCCCTGGATAATTTAGCAAATTGCAACATTTGATGTCTTGCAGAAACGCCCAGTCTTTTCGTTAATTAAGTTTAGGGTTTAACCAGTAAACTGGGTCAGCATTTGATATCCTGCAGAAACACCTTGACTACGTTTCCTGGTTAATAATGTAAATAGTGTACTTTTTGTAAAATAAGTACTGATTGCTAAGCAGAGAGAAAGAAATGACACTTTTGATACTCCACCTTGATTGTTTCCGCAGGTGCAGCTGGCGGGTGCAGGATTGCCGTGCAGAACAGCTGATCATCCCTGACGCATGCTGCTGCCTCTTCTCTTCTGCCTCGTCGTCACCATTTACTATTGATTTGCATAAATGTAATTTTACACGTAGGTACAGTTACACCACAGCTGTCACACCTACACCGTGTATTACATACATCACACTACATAACAATTAGTTGTTAATATAAATGTAGCGAACTTTTTGCTCAGTTTGACCTGAGTACAGGATTTTTCACCGTTGTCACGGAGTTTTTCCTTCAAGCTTGCTTCTATTAATCGTAAATACGAGTTTTTTTCACTCACTGGAGACTCTGACTTTCTCTTGTAGCAGGATAGCACACACACACCACAGTGTGAATCTTGTGTGACTGAGTTAGGATTTATATGTATGTATATTGAATTTTTTTTTTCTTAAGAAAAAAAAATTTGATTTTCATGGGGCGTAATGTCACGAGTCGGAACGATTTTGTATTTGAATAAACTCGTGACATCAACTTTGGTGGAAAACCGCGAATTCTAGTGGGATCCCAGTATTTATCGCTCAGTTTAACCGCTATGTATTCACCCAGTTGGGAGTGTTTTCAGAACAATTTTTCACTGTGTCATAAATGATCGTCTTTGTGCGAGACGTTAGCATTTCCACTGAGTGATTTATTATGGGCGTGTTTCGCTCATTCTAGCCGTTAGCAATGCGGCCGCGACACTCACCTCTCCCACAATTTGAATGAGTCAGGATTTGAGCGTCGTGAAAGCAGGTTGGGCCCAGTGTTTAGCAGTGCCACCGTTGTCCAGTTCCTGAATTTCCACCTAGTGTGATTGGCGAGTGACTCAGCGTGTGCAGTGCCCTTCCTCAGTAACGACACCCAGTCATCCGCTTTGTCCACTTTTCTGACCAGTATTTTCTTTTTGTATTTTCCTAGGTTTAAGAGTTAGCTTTTGAGTGAGCAAGTGAGTGCGATCTCCTGATTTTGAATTCATTTTGAAATGTAACGTAAATTTATTTTATTGTAATCAATAAATTAACAGTTCTTTTTCTTGAGCTTAATGTAATGTAAACTCATGTTTTATTTACCAGATTAAGCTTATTTCACTTATAGCTCCTAGTTTGCATAAACGCTTTGCTATTCATAACTGGTACTTAGGCCAGTCCTTTTGTATTAAGCTTAAAATCCGTTTTGCAACCAGGAGTTAATGCATCAGCAAGAACCTGTTATCATTAACAGCATTAGTTATTGACTGTCAGGGGTGAAGTCACTTTCTCCAGAGGCTAACAGTACTAACAAACAGCAATTTTGAGGAATTAGTTTCTGCTGTGTTCTATTGAGAAAGTTTATAAATTCTCGTCCTTAGAGAATCGGCGAAGTAAGCCAAATAAAGTAATCATTGCTTGATTTTCACAAGACAATTCATTGTCCTGCTCTCAGTATTATTGAAAATTATCCTTTAATATTGAATATACATTAAAAAACCCCGTGACAATTGGCGACCTCATTCCACGATATTAACTCCTAGCTCTAAAGCTATTCACGAGATAATACTCACTCGTTCATATTTAGGTATTTATCATTAAAGTCTATACGCATTATCTTACTGATGATTATATGTTCACACTCAGGAAGGTTACTTTTAGGGGGCCTTGACTTATTTCTCTCATAATTTCCCTAGCCTTTTGTGTTCCTTATGTCTTTATGACAGATTTCCTTTGATACTTCCTTCAATATGCTCATTATATTTTGCCATCTTCCTTGTGTCTCAACTTTTTTTTTTTCTTCTTCCTCCTCTATACCAGTGATTAGATGTGTTGATATCTGCTGAATCTTTGACCATTTTTTTTTTTTTCACTTCCTTTCTAATGCTTTTTTCTTCGACACTTGTTTCTAAGTCTTTCCTTACTTTCACCATTTCAGCATACGTAGTTTTCTTATCTTTATAACTTTGCATCACTTCATTCACCAGGGTTATCTTCTCTTCAATATCACTATTTTGGTCTATCAGATTACATTACTTGCTTGCCTAATTTTCTCTTATCATTTCTGAACTCCATCCTAATACTCTCATGGTTGAGAACTGTACCATCATCCACTCATTTGATGTAGTGCTGCCTATTTCTTCCTTAGCCTTTATCATTCTTTTTCTGTGCATGTCCTCCTCTCTTCCCATTTCTCTCAGCTTTCCTGTCACTTCTTATCGCTTTTCGTTCCTTTACAGGTGGCTTTACATTGAATGACAAGCCAAATGGTTTCCTGTAAGCCAAGAAACCATTTACAACGCTGGGTGGTAACCATATAACCAAAGCTTACGTGCTCCCTACGTGTCAAAAAGTGGGTTGGTGGAGGGTTAGTGCCCCTCCCTGTAAAACAAATAACTCAAAGTCAAATGGCCACCCCTTATGGGATTATCGCGTCTGGCAATAGATAGATAGAATAGATAGATTATTGATTCATTTTTATTAATTTACATAATAGTTTTCACAGTCAGTTGTTTGTTTAATTTTCTTTCTTTACCAGTTTAATTAGATAAACCTGGTCTCCACTAACCTGTGCCTATATTCTTTATTTTTGATTATTGGCATCTCTCTTTGTAAAAATCGCAGTCAGTACTGAGTCGCTAGTTTACTTAGATTGAGTTAGCATCATGTCCATGAGCGTCTATGTACAGGAAGCTAAAGATATGGGCCTTACAGACCCAACTGAAGTAAAGAATTATGTCCTCTCTCGGCTTAGTCACGAGCAGCAACGCGAGAGTGATGCTCGTGAAGAGCGTAGAATCCAACACGAACAAAAGCGAGAACAACGCGAACACGAGCGAGATCAACGTGAACACGAGCGAGAACAGCGCAAATATGAACAAAACAACGCGAACTCGAGTTAGAACATGAGCGAGAACAGCGTGAGGAACGAGAGAGAGAGAGAGAGAGAACGTCAATACGAGTTACAACAATGAGAGAACGTCAATACGAGTTACAACAATGGGAGAGAGAACAAGAACACGAACGTGCCGAGCGAGAAGCACGCGAAAAACATGAATTTGAAATGTTGAAGCTCAAGCGAGATTCCTTGGCTTCCGACACATCTGGTGCAGCTGGCCCAAGCTCCACGAGAGCTCTCCCTGCACATGTTATGGCGACCCCACACATCAAGCTTCCCCCATACAAGGAAGATGAGCGATTGGAGCCATACATAGCTCATTTTGTAGGCAAGGCTCAACTGTACCAGCTGCATGATGCAGCTAAGCGGCTTCAGTTTCTTAGCCTGTTTGAGGGCCCTGCTCTCGATATTCTCCACAGAATTCGTGGAGACAATCTCAAGTATGAAATGATGAAGGCCGCACTTGTCGAAGCGTACGGTCTCACAGTTGACTACGCCAAGAGTCAGTTTATGAGGGCGCGGTTACAGGATAAAGAGACTGCCGTTCAGTTTCTTGACCGGGTTACTGCTTACTTAGATGAGTGGATGGAGAAAGATGAAACTCCTTCAACAAGTGAGGGGATAATTGACCTATGCTGCGCACGCAGCTAGAAAAGTCGTGGCCTACTGAACTTATGGCTCAGCTTAAGATCTGCCAGGTAAAGGATGCCAGCGAAATGGTGAAGAAGGCTGATGCATTCTTTACTGCATACGGGTACCAAACTCACAAGCAGCATACCTGGAACAGGAAACCTAATCAATCAGGGAAACCGTCTCAGACTGAACCCCAGCAAAAAGGCCGTTCTCAGAATAATGGCCAAGGTCCAAAACTGCAGAGGAAGGACAAAACACTCAGAAACCTGAGTGGAAGCGGTACAAGTACCGTAACCAGCAGCAGTATCAGCCACGCAACCGACCGATGGGACAAACCTTTTCAGCACCAGCCCCTCGGAGGCAGGAGGCGAACGCAGCCTTCATTCCTCAGCAGCAGCACGGTGGTCACGTCCCCCGCAGTACGGGTACTCCCCCACAGTTCTCTAGTCCCACAGCGACAGTGAACCCCCCTCCACAGATGGCCAATGTTCCATCTCCCCAGGCAGTGAGTATGACCCCTCAAGTATCAGATTCTCAGGGCACCATGTTTGCCGCATCATTTATTCAGCAGCCTAATCAGTGGCTAGCTGCTTCCTCCACAGGCCCTCCCACAGGTGACAGTGTCTTCCTTGTTCAGCCAGGGTTTGTGGGAGGCATTCCTGTGAAGGTCCTGAGAGACAACGGTTCCTCAGGTTGCTCTGTCAGGCAGAGTCTAGTTCGGCCTCAGCAGTACACAGGTCAACAGATCCAAGCTAACCTTATTGATGGATCAGTGAGATTGTTCCCTGAGGCACGTATCCAGGTGGCATCTCCATTTTACACTGGTACGACAGTTGCAGTTGTCATGCCAGAACCTTTATTTGACCTAATCATAGGCAATATTCCAGGTGCCAAGCATAGCTGCACCATAGATGACGCTACTCAGACTTCGGCTGCAGTAACATGAGCCATGGCTGAGGCTCCAGACTGTGTCACCCCAGTGACCATTGAATTGCCGCAAGATCTGATATGTAGCAAATTTGTTGTTCAAGAACAACACTCTGACCCAACACTTGCTGCCATGCAAAAGAAACAAAAGGGTAGAGTGATAAAGTATTCATGGGGAGGTCAAGCCAAGTTCCTTCCCAAACAAGGACGGCTGTACCGTGAATCACGAACACCCGAGGGCGAGGTTCGACTGCAGTTTGTCGTTCCTGCTAAGTACCGCCTAGCAGTGTTAGAATGGGGTCATTGTTCAGCCTCAGGAGGTCACCTTGGCAAAAGGAAGACCCATGGCCGTATCCATGCTGACTTTTTCTGGCCAGGGATGGGACGAGGAAAGATAATTTTGTGCGTTCCTGCAATGTATGTCCACGTACCACTAATCAGGGACATGTCCTTCCAGTGCCGTTTGAAACCACACCCGTAATCTCTGAGTCAGTTGAGAGACAGGGCAGTGGTGAAGTGGGTGTAGACCTGACGTCTCGCCCGTTGGCCCCACAGGACACAGTATGTCCAGGGCCTGTACATACATATGTACCATAAGTTAAGGGGGAAGTTCGAGAACCCCTCAGAGACAGTCCGAGGCTGTGTATGAATTACCTTGTGGAACGTCTCGAGCTGTGTGCCTCTCAGAGGATTCCTGGAGAGTGCACATTATCTACATGAGTGTTCACACCCACAGTGGGTGTTAAAATGTGACCTGCCCGAGATTGCGTAGAAATTCTCAGCTTCCTGTCATTAATTTTAAGTATAGGGTTTAACCAGTAAACTGAGTCCCTAGCAATTTGCAGCGTTTGATGTCCTGCAGAAACGCCCAGTCTGTTCGCTCTTGACCACGTTCCCTGGTTAATTTAGCGAACTGCAGCATTTGATGTCCTGCAGAAACACCCAGTCTTTTCATTAATTATGTTTAAGGTTTAACCAGTAAACTGGGTCAGCGTTTGATGTCCTTCAGAAACGCCTTGACTACTTTTCCGGGTTAATAATGTAAATGGTGTACTTTTTGTAACATAAGTACTGATTGCTAGGCAGAGAGAGAGAAATGACACTTTTGATGCTCCAGCTTGATTGTTTCCACAGGTGCAGCTGGCGGGTGCAGAACTGCTGATCGTTCCTGACGCATGCTGCTGCCTCTTCTCTTCTGCCTCATCGTCATCATTTACTATTCATTTGCATTATGTAATTTTATACGTAGGTACAGTTACACCACAGCTGTCACACCTACACCGTGTATTACATACATCACACTACATAACAATTAGTTGTTAATGTAAATGTAGCGAACTTTTTGACCTGAGTTCAGGATTTTTCACCGTCGTCACGGAGTTTTTCCTTCAAGCTTGCTTCTATTAACGTAAATACGAGTTTTTTTTCACTCACTGGCGACTCTGACTTTCTCCTGTAGCTGGACAGCACACACACACACACCACAGTGTGAATCTTGTGTGACTGAGTTAGGATTTATATTTTTGTATATTGAATTTTTTTTTTCTGAAGAAAAATAAAATTTGATTTTCATGGGGCGTAATGTCATGAGTCAGAACGGGTTTGTATTTGAATAAACTCGTGACATCAACTTTGGTGGGAAACCGCGAATTCTAGTGGGATCCCAGTATTTATCGCTCAGTTTAACCGCTATGTATTCACCCAGTCGGGAGTGTTTTCAGAACAATTTTTCACTGAGTCATAAATGATCGTCTTTGTGCGAGACGTTAGCACTTCCGCTGATTGATTTATTATGGGCGTGTTTCGCTCATTCTAGCCGTTAGCAATGCGGCCGCGACACTCACCTCTCTCCCACAATTTGAATCAGTCAGGATTTGAGCGTCGTGAAAGCAGGTTGGGCCCAGTGTGTAGCAGTGTCACCGTTGTCCAGTTCCTGAATTTCCACCTAACGTGATTGGCGAGAGACTCAGCGTGTGCAGTGCCCTTCCTCAGTAACGACACCCAGTCATCCGCTTTGTCCACTTTTCTGACCAGTATTTTCTTTTCGTATTTTCCTAGGTTTAAGAGTTAGCTTTTGAGTGAGCAAGTGAGTGCGATCTCCTGATTTTGAATTCATTTTGAAATGTAACGTAAATTTATTTTATTGTAATCAATAAATTAACAGTTCTTTTTCTTGAGTTTAATGTAATGTAAACTCGTGTTTTATTTACCAGATTAAGCTTATTTCACTTATAGCTCCTAGTTTGCATAAACGCTTTACTATTCATAACTGGTACTTAGGCCAGTCCTTTTGTATTAAGCTTATAATCCGTTTTGCAACCAGGAGTTAATGCATCAGCAAGAAGCTGCTATCATTAATAGCATTAGTTATTGATTGTCAGGAGTGAAGTCACTTTCTCCAGAGGCTAACAATACTAACAAACAGCAATTTTGAGGAATTAGTTTCTGCTGTGTTCTGTTGAGAAAGTTTATAAATTCTCGTCCTTACAGAATCGGCGAAGTAAGCCGGCATAAAGTAATCATTGCTTGATTTTCACAATACAATTCATTGTCCTGCTCTCAGTATTATTGAAAATTATCCTTTAATATTGAATATACATTATAAAAACCCGTGACACTCACTGTCTGTTTGCCCCCCCCCCCTTGTTTTTCTACTAACCCTGTTATCCTCAATAACTGTATCTTAATTGTTACTTGGTTTGATTGTTGTAAATATGATAATTGTGATTGTATTTATAAAGCACGTTTTATATGTTTGAGCAAAGTGTTTATCACTTCTTTATTAACAATATATCACTATAGGATAGTGATGATATTCATTTGTGAAGTTTTAAGCAAACATGAGATTGTATGTTTAAGCTCTCTGGAAGAAATAAAAGTATATTCACTCACTTAGTAGAAGGTGCAGGATGATGTATAAGATGTTGCTATACTGGCGTCACCATGCCCCATCACCCTCGAAAGCTCAGCGCCTTGGTGATGGAGCAGCGGTGAGTAATGGTGTGTGGTGAGTGATGTGAGTGGGGTGTCAGGGCTGGCGAATGCAGGCTTAGGTTGTTGCTGCGTCGTCTCTCCCGTCACCACTAAATCAGGCCTTCTCACTCTCTGCTGCATTGCTTGTCCATGCCTACTTCCTTTCCTTCTTTTGTTCTTAACTTGTAGTGCTTGCACTTACTTGTCCAGCATTTAAATGTAGTCTCTTGCTGTATGGTGCGATCTTGTAGCTGATCTTGGTTACCGTCTCACCTGCTTGTAGTTCACTTGTAGAATCGTAGTATCTTGTTTTGATTGTAGAGTTGATTCTTAAATTGTTTATTGATTGTCAATAGAGACGTTAATCAGCTTTCATTTATCACTGTTGTTTATTGTTGCAGGGGCTCAGGGTTGTCCGTTGGTGCATATGAAGTCGTACGACGTCGTATGGTGTCAACCTGTAGTAGTTCTTGGTTTCTGTCTTGTTAATGTAGACTCAACTGTAGAACTGTAGACGTGGTTCATACGATTAATGCCACCAAATAATATTGTAGCCATCACCGAGCATTTCCAAAAATGTGTTAGATTTTAAAGATTTTGAGGGGAGAGAATGTTGAAGTTGGTCCTGTCGTGGATGGCAGGGGAAAGTTAAAGATGAGTCTGGGGTATGAATGCAGTTTTATTAACCAGAGGAAGTTATCTTGACAAGAGCAGCAACAAAGTGAGCATGGTTTATGCTAGCTAACTCCATGCCCTTTATTTCTGCCTTTTCCACCGTTCATTTTCTCTCTCCTATTGCATCCTAACCCCTTCTACTCTGTCTCTCCAATTCCCCTGTATATAACTGGTTGGGTCATGTGTGAGGGCACATGTGAAGGAACTTTCCACACCTGTGGAGTTTTCCATCCGGCATCATACTGTGCTGTGTGTGAAATTCCCTAGTAAGAATGTACACTGCTGTTTCCTCCAGCTCTTTCGAGCTTAGGCACAACTTTCTTCAAACCTCTGTACTGTATTACATATTAACAGCATATATGTCACTAGCTTTTATGTAGTGTGTTATGATGTTTTAGTGTCCTGACAGTATTCTGGGCGCTGGATATGTATATAGCGAGGTGCCATACCATTTATCACAAGCGCAATGCTCAGTTCTCTGCTCCCTACTTGCCGTGTAAACGAACTGCGTCGGTAAGTGCTTGGCTATTGACAGAATGATAAAACCCAGGGAGTGAATACCCTTACTGATTTCACTCCCTTAATATGGAGAAAACGTTTATGTAAAATTATGAGCATAATATCTGGTATGTAACTGTTATAATCCATGCAAGAAAGCAGAATGCTAGAACAGGAAATCTTTTAAAATTCGATTTCAGAACGCAGATGTCAATTGAAGACCTCGGTACATTCCCTTGGAAAGCTGGGATTCCAAGGAGTATCTTTGGTCTCATGAGCAAATATGTACAGTAGATAAAAACAAAATTTATTGAATGCATCTGCTACCTGCTGAAAGAATCTCTTCTCTGTCTCACATAATAGAAAAGCTATTAACCCCTAATAATTTATTACAGTCAGGCCGTGTCGTTTCAAGCTGCTCATTTCTCAGCTGAACAAAAACATCGCTTCGCTCACGCATTCGCTCACTTGTAATAAGTGTTCCTTTAACCCGGCATCACTGACTGCCCTTAGCTTATTACTGTTTTTTTTTTTTTTATGCGAGGAAGAAGGAACCAAAGGCTGAGTCCGCATGAACGTTCCTTCCAAGAAAAAACAAAACAAAAACAATACAAAAGAGAGCCAAATTCAAGATCCATTCATTTCGAGATGCCTGGACACACTGAGTTTGAAAGACTGGAGATCATAGGAAGTAGGAAATACAGACAGAGGGAGACAGTTCCAGAGTTGACCTGTTGCATAAACGAAGAACTGGGAGTAACGGTTAACTCTTGCATTAGAAAGTTGGACAGCAAAGGGATGAGAGTTTGTTGCTAGACTGGTGCAACGCGCCCGTCGTAGAGGTAGAGGGATGCAAGCAGACAATTCAGAGGAGCAATGACCATTGAAGTAGCGATAGAAAAGAGATAAAGAGGTCACAAAGAGATAAAGAGGTCACAAAGGTTGAAGAAAGCAAGTAAGAGGAGGAGAGTTGATGAGACGAATAGCCTTTGACTCCACCCTATTGAAAAGAGCTGTATGTGGGAAGCCTCCCCACACATGAGTTGTACTCTAAACATAGGTGAATAAAACCCGTTTATAAAGTCAACAACTGTGCAGGGGTAAAGAAGGCACGGAGTCAGCTCAGCACACCTAATCTCTTGGAAGCAGATTTTATATATTGTATTCTGATGTGCGCGAGTGCCCCCCCCCCCAAACACACACAAACATATACAGCCTGAGTATAGTGCTACGGTATAGAGCTGATTGCTTAAACGATACCATCCTATTTTGTAGGACTGATAAATAGAAAAATAGATAGATATATTGGGAGATAGATAACCACAAATAAGTGGACATAGATAAGTAGATAGTTATAATTCTCTCTCTCTCTCTCTCTCTCTCTCTCTCTCAGGCCAGTTATATTCATTAATCTCGCTCTCTGTTCCCCTACAGGCTTATCTTTTCCCTCCCAATCACAAGGCAACCGGATTTCTACCTAACTCTCATCACGACTCACTCCCTTTCTCGTGCTCGGACACTGTCGCCCACTCTCTCACTCATGGTCGTTCACTTTCTCCCTCTTCCTCTGATTCTCATTCACATAACTTTTTTTCCTCATGGTTACTTAAGGGGTTACACACAGTACCTTGTATGAGGTTTGCTGAGGAAACGAGAGTATGGGGGATATGACGCGGTACCTGAAATCATGGTTTGCTCATGGAACGCTTTCTTGGTTTGCTGGAACCAAGCACAAACCCTATCACACACGTTGTTCAAACGACGCCAGTGGTTGACAAAAATGTCAACAAGGGAATGGCCTTGTTTTTTCAATGAGGGCAATTTCAGCAGCCCTTTTCCATACTATCTGCCCAGATGCCATCATATCTGCAGTGCAGAATGAACGGCGAGATGTACACAATACTCCTTCACCCAGCGTGGTGTGCTGTATCCGCTCCCCATTGTAAACAACTGAATTATCGACATCGTTATTTCACCCGTGCACGATATAAAAGGTTATTTAAGCTTTCATAATTAATACGTATAATGGAAAGTAATAGGCACTCTAGGAGGGAATTATAACTTTGAAAAAGTAAAATAATGCATTATAGCCTTCAAGTTCTCCATTCAGCTCACTCTGCTATCAGAGAAAACGTTTTGTTCCTGATTCCGTGGGCAGGAATGGGTTTGGATGGAATTCAGTTTTGCCGACGAAATCCTCAGTGGCTACCACGATTTCGTGGGCGGTTACCACGATTCCGCCAGCAAAAGCATGATTTCAGGTACCGTGTGATATCCCTTTAACCCCTTAACCGCAGGGCGTCACTTTCGTGACGCTCGGCTACAATGGATCATACCGCGGGGCGTCACTTTTGTGATTCTGTGTTATTTTGAATTATCCCGGGCTCTCAAGTGGTGGCTTGTATCATATATCAGTACTGCCAATGTCCAACATTAGTCAGCACTCCAAATCTCATCTGTACTCCCATCCATTGTTGACATTTTAGCTATTTTACCCCCTTCCTGACTCCCCTCCCTACCTGCCCTCCATTACCCTCTCCTCTCACCTCCCACGCCGCACTGCGCTACGGAAATTTCCCCCTTCTCTTTCCACAGATTTCATCCATTGAAATAAGCCCTATGCCCTATATTTTTACCCAATAATATATACCGAAAAAAAAAAGGTAAGTGATAGTGTTATACTCCAGAAATTGCCTAATTATCACCTGACAACACCTCACGTGCATTCATTCGCTACATTACCACGGTAATTTCCCCTTTGATTTATGCCTTGTAATCGATGTCTGTAATAAAAATATATATCAGAAAGGAAGGGAGAATCCTAATTGACATTTACATTCACCTGGAACTACCTATTTCTTTATTTATTGCCGAGATTTTCTACCTATAAAAAATTAGCATGTAAGTTAGCAGCAGTAAGCCTAAAGTGTCATTGTCAACCCTTCCCTTCTCAGATAATTTACCCCCTTCGTGACTCCCCTCACTACCTGCCCTCCATTACCCTTTCCTCTCACCTCCCACGCCGCGCTGCTACGGAAATTTCCCCCTTCTTTTTCCACAGATTTCATCCATTGAAATAAGCCCTGTGCCCAATATTTTTACCCAATAATATATACCAAAAAAAAAAAAATAGGTAAGTGATAGTGTTATACTCCAGAAATTGCCTAATTATCACCTGACAAAACCTCACGTGCATTCATTCGCTACATTACCACGGTAATTTCCCCTTTGATTTATGCCTTGTAATCGATGTCTGTAATAAAAATATATATCAGAAAGGAAGGGAGAATCCTAATTGACATTTACATTCACCTGGAACTACCTATTTCTTTATTTATTGCCGAGATTTTCTACCTATAAAAAATTAGCCTGTAATTTACCAGCAGTCAGCCTAAAGTGTCATTGTCAACCCTTCCCTTCTCAGATAAGCCGCGGCATTTAGTTCCTTGTCCTCCACTGCAGAGACAACATGTCGCACTCGTGCCCCGCCATTCCTGCCGCTTCTGCGCCCATTGCAAAGGGCCCTGTGACCTCTACCCCCAAGAAAAATGTTGAGGCAAGCAGGAAAGGCCTCAGTGACTCTGCAGTGGCACGAGAACTTGCTGAATTGTCGATGATAATAATGGACAGCGATTTTGACGATTCCGGTAAATCGTGTGATGAGCCGGGTGAAGTTATCGCGCCAGAAACAGCGACAACAAGTGCTCCTACCAGTGAATCTGTGTCTAGCTCCAAGGGAAAGGAGCCTTTAGTACAGGAAGGAAAAGAATTTGGGAAGGGAGTGAAAAGGCGGCGTGTTAGCCCCAGAACAATGCCCCCACGTGACCCAGCCCGCCATGAGTCACGAGAGCATTCACCTCCCCGTTCCCCAAGCCCCGCTTTACTCATCTCGTCATCATCGTCGGCTGAGTTATCTCCGGAGTCTTCGTCGTCGGAGTCACCACCAGCATCAACAGTGAAGGCCGGCCGTAGAGGTAGAGGTAGATCTAAGAGAGTGAAAAGTAGTGTAGCTAGTAGGGTAAGGGCTGCTAGTGCTGTACGGCAACCTAGGGTCAGTGCGAGTGACCTTGACCGAGATAAGCCTCCCTCTCAGCCAACCTCCACCACCACCACCACCACCATCCCTCCACCGCCACGCCAGGGAATCCTGGACGCCTTCGCGTGGACGGAAGGGTCAGATTTTTTCCCCAAAAACCTGGTTTTCGATGAGAGCTCGTCAGGAGTTCAGCCTGCCTTCACTATGGACGAAAATGCTGAGTGTGTCGACTACCTTTTGGCCTTCCTAGATGACGAAGTCATGCAGCACATATGTGATGAGACCAACAGGTTCGAATCACAACGTGCTGCTAGTGGTACAGGTGCAGCGAAGATGCAACGGTGGACCATGCTGGGAGTGCAGAAGCTGTATGTGTTCTTTGCCCTCATGCTTCTTATGCCACACTCCAAGAAGCATGAGTTGGAAGAATACTGGTCCATGGACCCCTTACTACCCTCACCGACCTTCAACAAGTACATGGCCAGAGATCGCTTCTGGAACATCATGGGAAACCTGCACTTTGCCGATAATGATGTACCATCCCAAACCGACCCACTCTGGAAGATCCGGGAGATTCTGAACAGAATGAAGGATAAGTTCATGTCATTCTTCCACCCATTTCAGAAGGTTGTCATTGATGAGTCCTTGGTTCTGTTCAGAGGACGTCTTCGGTTTGTCCAGTACATTCCAAGCAAACGCCATCGCTTTGGAATTAAGTTCTTTGTACTGTGCGACTGTAAGACGGGGTACATCCTTGACTTCGTCATATATTCAGCCAGCACTGTCGATCTCGATAAAACACACCCCCTTGGCTTCTCAGGCTGTGTAGTGAAAGTGCTCCTAGAAAAGTATTTTGGTGGGAATCATGTGCTGTATACAGACAACTACTATACAGCACCGAAACTTGCCAAATACCTTTCTGAGCACGGCATTGGCTCCTGCGGCACTGTGAAAAGTAATCATGCCAACTTCCCCAAATTCCCAGAGATGGGAAACTCGCAGCGAGGAGACGTGCACCTACGCAAGTCTGAGAAGATGCTGGCAATACGGTGGCATGACAAGAGAGTCGTGCACACGCTCACCACCGTACATAAGGGGGAGATGAGAGACAGTGGGAAGGTCGACCGTAGGACAGGCGAACCTGTGATGAAACCTGATGCTGTGTTGGACTATAATATAAACATGCGGCTGGTGGACAAGTCCGACATGATGATTGGTGAGATCGACTGCCTCAGGAAGAATACTAGGTGGTACAGGAAAGTTTTTCTGCATCTGATAGATATGACGATGCTGAACGCCTTCATCCTGTACAAGATGAAGGTCAAGCCACCCAAGTCCTTCTCCCTGAGGTTGTTCGCCAGGACTTGTGTCCAACAGTTGCTGGAAAAATATGGTAAGGTGCAAGCAGCAACTCCAAGGCGCCATCCAGTTACACTTCCCGACCGACTTGAGCAGAGGGCGTATATGGATCGGCACAGACTTGAGCTAATGCCTGCCACAGGGAAAAGGAAGGCTGCGATTCGCAGGTGTCAGGTATGTGCGCATACCACACGCCGCACACCTGAGCATAAACGCACCTCTTGGCAGTGCGCTGAATGCCAGGTTCCCCTCTGTGTAACCTGCTTCTTCGATTATCACAGCCAGAAGCAGTTCTAACAGTGCAAGTGTGGAAGCAGAATTATTTGGAAATAATGTGTAAATAATGTGTAAATAGCAGGTGAAAGCAATGGATGTTCAGTTCATATGATTGAACAGTGTATTATAGTTTTATCTTACTGAAAGTGACAGTGAATAACATATTGTAAGTAAAATAGCAGGGTAAATATTGAAAATAGAATAGAAAATGTAAATAGTAATGTAAGTAATTAGTAATATAAGAATATGAGTACAAATAATTTATGTTATAACAGTGAGAGTGAATCCGTGGCTCTCTACGTATTTTACTGACTGAAAAATAGAATGACTTCAGTGACAATAAAATAATACGACTGAAGGAAACTTATGGAGAAAGACTCCAGATATATATAAGTGTGATATAGTAATAGAAATATAAAGTGTGAGGGGTTTTATGAATAATAAATAACAGAGTGCCTAGAGCGAACTAGCGCAAGTGCGGCGATCAGACGCGCTCGTAATTTCCATTGCTTTCACACTGTTTTTTTTTTAGTATGGATCCCAAACTACTTGAAAATGGTAGAATAGTGTTTATAGTGTTTGTATCTGGCTGTGGTAATCATATAACGGGTTGTCGGGAAGTGTAAAGTGGAGACTTAGTTACCCTACTTCAGAGGTCTCCACAAGTCCTACGGAAACCGACGAAGGCTCAACAATCATTCCAGGAGAAAGCTGAAGGTATGTGCTATAAGCATATATAATTTTATTATTCTAGGACTAAAAACTGATTTTTAGCAAATATTTTTTGAGAGTCTGTCGGAGCCCAAATAACCCCGCTGGACACGCAAGTAATTGGTAAACAAGCCCGCGGTGTAGGAGTTAAACAGGTACGATATCGTGATAGATGTCGACGGTATCCTCGGCAAGCTTGGAATCAGTTTGGACAGATTCTCGCCTATCATACGAGGTACAAAACAGTGTGATCAACAAGGTGGCTCAACAGAGACTGTTTCGTATTTTAGCACTGAACATCTAATATCACAGAATTCTTAGTAATATTCTAAATAAATAGTAATACTTATGAAAGCCGTAAGGAGTAAATGTTTCATGCAATGATGAAAAATGTGATGATGTAGATAAAATAATCATGTGTTTACATTTGGGGACTCGGCTGCCAGACGCATCAAGTGAGGAGCCTCCTCCTTCCCCTCTTCTTCAAGAGCCACCACTGCAAGGGCCACAGCAGCAACTGCTTTTGCTTCTAGAAACTCTGAGAAAGCCATTTTAACTGATGGGATCCCTGGACAATTCCATCTGTTTATATAAAATGCTGCTTCTCCTTCTCTTCCGAATCGGAGATCGCATTCACCAGTGACCTTGACTGGGTAAAAGCGAGATGGGCACTGGTAACAGTGTGAGAAGAAGCGTCGTCGCCGACAATACGAGGAACGTGTGTGATACGGTCTGGGCCTGGTTCCAAGAAACTTTTCCTCAGCAAATCTTATTCAAGATACTGTGTGATACAGCCAATACTTTCTCACTCACTCGCTTTCTGGCTCATTTATATGTATTCCTTCTTCCACAGATTTTACCTGTATGTCTGATACATAAGTTTAAATTTAGCAATATAGTTAGCACTGTATTCAAGGTCTCTCTCTCTCTCTCTCTCTCTCTCTCTCTCTCTCTCTCTCTCTCTCTCTCTCAAACTTATGAAGGTCATGGCATATGCATTCTCCAGCTCCATATTTCTCAGTCTCACATGTATACTACAAATCAGATCACACACACACACACACACACACACACACACACACACACACACACACTCATCTCTTTAATACATGGACACATTTCCATACATAGTAACACTGTCTACCTTACTTCATACTAACGTACCAAGAGTGTCACTGTCTATATATCTATCTATCTATTTATCTGTCTGGTTATCCATCTATGCATCTGTCTATTTACCAGTTGAACAAGCCCTTAAATTTTTTCTATACAACAATCAAACAAAACAAAAAAAGTACAAATTTTTCATCGAATTTTTAACGTTTGTCCAAATTATTCGCATTTTTAAATTTTTCCTAATTGTTATTTGCCTAATTTTCTGAGTCATTTAATATTTTAGCATTTCTCTTGCTGTAATATTCAAATCTTTTTCCATACTTCTTTTATTTCCTTTAATATTTCTCTCATTATGCACGATGGTCTTCATTTTCCAGTATTTAAATTTTGATGTCTATATTTATTTTCATATCTCACATTTTTCCATTCATTGTCCATGATTTTCTTATAGTTCTTTGGTACGTTTTAACTCTCTCTTTTTTCCATTATTTTTATTACTCCATTTCCATCATTCTATATTCCCATTCATTATCCATATTCCACTTTTATTTCCTTTGTTTGAAACTTATGTATCCTTTGCTGCGTAATTTCTCATATGTATTTGTTTCTCACATTCTTAATTTCCAATCCATTTTCGAGCTCGTGCAGTTTTCTTCATTTAATCAGGCTGGACTATCTTAATTTAATGGCTTATCTCCAAAACACATGCTTCTTTTGATGATCTAAGTTATATTGACTTATTAGGGAACTCGTCGCTTCCTGTACGCTTTCCCATGCAATTTTAAGGCTTTGGTATTCTCTCTCTCTCTCTCTCTCTCTCTCTCTCTCTCTCTCTCTCTCTCTCTCTCTCTCTCTCTCTCTCTCTCTCTCTCTCTCTCTCTCTCTCTCTCTCTCTCTCTCTCACACACACACACACACACACACACACACACACACACACAAACACACACATTCCTTCTTTCTCTCGGTTTATACGTCTGTCTATCTGTCTAATTATCTACCTATCTCAATGTGTAATATTCTAACTCAGTGTATAGCCTACCAATCCATACATCGATGTATTTAACTAAATTTTTTTATCAGTGTCTGCCTATGCACCCATTGAATTTTTTACATCTTCATCTACTTAACCAAATCTCTGTCTGTCTATTTGTCTCAGTCTATCTATCTATCTATCTTTCTATCTATATACCAGTATCTGTGTATCTATCTATCTATCAACCTCTCCAACTATATATCATTTCCACATCGGTTTATATCCCCCCATCAGTCTATCATTATCTATTTCTCCATCTCTGTCTATCTAGTTATCTACCTACCAATTTACCTGTCATCATCTCTCAGCTTCCCCCATATAATCTGTTGGGATGTTTTCCTTTCATTCTTCTCCTTAATGACACACACACACACACACACACACACACACAAAATCAGAGAACAGCAAGAAGACTTATATAACTATTAACTGTGAATCTGTAGCTGGGAAGGGCAGAGTGAGACGGAAATGAAAGACGAGGAAAAAATCATAAGATATAAGGAAGGAAGAGGGTGAAGCACAGAGCAGGAATAACAGCTGCATAAACATCAAAGTGCTGTGGAGCGAGGGGAGACAAGAGAAAAGAGGGAAGAAAAGTAAGGGTAGAAGGGAGAGAAAAGAGGGGAGTTCATAGAGGAGTGGGGGAGGGACAGAGAGAGAGGGTGGGGGAGGAACGGAGTGAGGAGGGGGAAGAACGGTGGGGAGGAAAGTAGGGAAGAGAGTAGAGAAGAGGGTGAAAGGTAGGAGAGGGGGAGGAGAGGGAGAAAAGGTGGGGAGGATGATGGGGTAGAGGAAGAGGTGAGGGGACTGAGGAATGGAAAGGGGGGAGGAGCAAACAGCAGAGTGAAGAGGGAAGGAGTAGAGAGGGAAACTGAGGAAAGAAAGGTGAGGAAGAAGGGCAGAGAGGAGAGGAAGGGAAATGGAGAGAAGAAAGTACAAGAGAAATGTGAACATGGATAAGAAACGGAAGGGGAGAGAGAGAGAGAAAGAGAGAGAGAGAGAGAGAGAGAGAAGATGATGGACATGATTATGTATTGTGATTGTAGTAATATCGCTTAAATACCTTGGCAACAGCTTGGTTTATGTGTGTGTGTGTGTGTGTGTGTGTGTGTGTGTGTGTGTGTGTGTGTGTGTGTGTGTGTGTGTGTGTGTGTGTGTGTGTGTGTGTGTGTGTGTGTGTTTTAATTTCCACAATATCCTTTCGTTATCTTCGTATCTTCCACACTCATATTTTTATCTCCCTTCTATTCGTCCTTTCTCCTCGACCCTTTCGCTCTCTCCCTTTCCCTCATATTCTTCTCTCTCACTCTCTCTCTCTCTCTCGCCAGTAACGTTTTTATCATAAGTATTGTATATTTGCTTCAGTATACTGTATAATCTACTTAGGTCTCACATTATCTCTAATTCTTACGATTATATGCTCTACATTCCTCTCACTCTCATTTCCTCCTCTCTGTCCAACACCGTCTTCTTTCTCTTCTCCCTCTCTCTCATTCTTCCTTCCTCATTCACATTCTCCTGTGTGTGTGTGTGTGTGTGTGTGTGTGTGTGTGTGTGTGTGTGTGTGTGTGTGTGTGTGTGTGTGTGTGTGTGTGTGTGTGTGTGTACATTTATCAATAGTAATTTGTATATTTGTTCTTTGTTTCTCGGTGTTGGTGCTTTCGGTTCTTTAAAAAAACGCTCATTGTCAAGGCTTCACATTTTTCTTCTTGGTCGCTTGGCCTGAGACTTGCCATGAGTATACTTCGTACAGTCAGATTTAGAGTCCCCTCGCCCCTCTTGCCTTTCAGCTATGGATTCACAGACGTTTAATAGTGAAGTAGTAGACTGAGGTACATATTGTCTACCATCCATCATTGGTTATAATATACATCTTTGTCTCTTACGTCTCTTTCAACCATCTATGAGTACAGCAATATGAATGAGGCTGGATACGCGAACGAACTTATGTATATGAGTGTGCCTGTCCCTGGAATGTAAAAACAACTTTTACACATTTTCAATTTGGATCTTTACAATTTCTTTAAGCTCCCAAGAGTAGACTGTAGCACCAGTCGAGCAGGGCAGTACTCCCGAGGTGGATGGAAAGCTGATGACAGGGAGTGCTGGAGCTCCCGTTTCATCAGCCCTCAGGACTAGTTCCTGACCATCCCCCTTTGCTGAACTTTTTCAGTGTCTCAGTTACACAGAGAGTAGGCCAGCATGCTCTCCAGTACAAATTTCTCTATCTATCTTCACCAAACTACATGCACAGTACACACTACACTTCCTATTCAAAATTTACCAAAATGGCGTCAATTCACCTAGCCTCGGAGTCCCCAGGGGGGGGACCATAAATGCCCCCGCCATCTGCCCCTCTCCCGGTGACGACTCGAGGTGCCTGGAACCACTGTCTGACTCTCTTCTTCTTCATTTCTGCAACATTCGCGGCCTTTCATCTAACTTTCGCTCTGTTGAGCACCACCTCTCCTCCTCTAAACCTCACCTTCTTTTTCTAACGGAGACTCAGCTGTCTGAGGCAACTGACAGCAAACCCTTTTCTGTATCCTCCTACTTTCTCTATACTCATTTCAAAGCCAAAGGTGGCTGTTGTGTATACATACGCAACGACTTATCTTGCTCTCGTGTTCCTGAACTTGATTCTTCTGAATTCTCCACTCTCTGGCTTCGGCTTTCCTGTCATTCTCTGACTAAATATATCTGTGCTGTTTACTTATCCCCTAATTCTACTGACTATCAAAAATTCTTCGACTATCTTACTTCTACGATGGAACACATTCTGTCCATTTCTCCTTTCTCTGAAATCTCCATTCTTGGAGATTTCAATGTTCACCACCACCTTTGGCTCTCCTCTCCTTTCACGGATCCACCTGGTGAACAAGCCTACATCTTTTCTATCCTTAATGACCTAGAGCAGCTTGTACAGCACCCTACCCGTATCCCTGACCGCCTTGGAGAGAGCTCCAACATACTTGACCTCTTCCTCACAACTAATCCTTCAGCTTACTCTGTTAATCTTTTCTCTCTGTTGGGCTCCTCCGATCACAACCTTATTACCTTAACCTGTCCTATCGCTCCAGTACGGCCTGCGGACCCTCCAGGGAAACGTCGTCTCTGGCATTTTGGAGCTGCGGACTGGGAGGCCCTCAGGCAGTACTTCTTTGATTTTCCCTGGAATGATTATTGCTTCCATGGCCGTGAGCCATCTGAGTGTGCCTTGCGCATTACGGAGGTTATTCTCTCGGGCATGGAAGCATACATTCCGTTCTCATATCCTTTGACTAACGCAAGAAAGCCTTGGTTTAATCACGCTTGTTCTAATGCTGTCCGCAACAAAGAGAAGGCCTACAAAAGGTACCGGAGCCAACCCACCCCTGAATCACATAATCTTTACGTTTCTGCCCGGAATCGTGCTAAGTCTGTTCTTCGCTCTACTAAAAATAATTTCATCCATACTAAATGCTCTCAACTCTCCAACTCGAATTCTTCCCGCTCCTTCTGGCACCTTGCCAAAAATCTTTCTAACAACTTTACCTCATCATCCTTCCCTCCTCTTTTCTACTCTGATGGTTCTGTAGCTATTTCTTCTACTGATAAAGCAGATCTCTTCGCACAGACTTTCTCCTCCAATTCCACCTTAGACGATTCCGGTGCTGTTCCTCCATCACTTCCCCCCTCTGACTTCCTCATGGCTAACATTAAAATTTCTTCAGTTGATGTATTTTCTGCCATTACTGGCCTCAGTACTAACAAGGCATATGGGCCTGATGGGGTCCCTCCTGTTGTTCTCAAAAACTGTGCTTCTGTGCTTACACCCTGCCTAGGCAAACTATTTCGCCTTTGTCTGTCAACTTGTACCTTTCCTTCTTCCTGGAAGTTTGCTCTCATTCAGCCAGTCCCAAAGAAGGGTGACCACTCCCAACCCTCCAACTATCGTCCAATTGCTTTAACGTCCTGTATTTCAAAAGTTTTCGAGTCAATTCTTAATAAAAAATTTTAAGGCATCTTTCCTATCACAACCTTCTTTCCGATCGTCAGTATGGGTTCCGTCAGGGACGCTCCACTGGCGATCTTCTCACCTACCTTTCAGACTCCTGGTCATCCTCCTTTCGGGACTTTGGCGAAAGCTTTGCCATTGCACTTGACATCTCAAAGGCTTTCGATCGAGTCTGGCATAAATCTTTAATTTCCAAACTGCCCTCCTACGGTTTCTATCCTTCTATCTGTACCTTCATCGCTAGCTTCCTTTCTGGTCGTTCTATAGCTGCTGTCGTAGACGGCCATCGTTCTTCTCCTAGATCTATCAACAGTGGTGTTCCTCAGGGCTCTGTCCTATCACCAACTCTCTTCCTTTTATTCATCAATGATCTTCTAAGCTGTACATCTAACTCTATCCACTCATACGCTGATGACTCCACCCTTCACCTTTCCATTCGGTTCCCGCAACGCCCATCTCAACAGTTACTTCAAGAAACAAGGGATGAGGCTATGGCACACCTAATGTCTGACTTGGCTCATATCTCTGACTGGGGTAAAAATAATATGGTTGTCTTTAATGCTTCTAAGACTCAGTTCTTACACCTATCAACCCGACAAAATCTTCCACAGGTATACCCACTAATGTTTAATAATATTCAGCTTAATCCTGCATCATCCTTGAACATGCTTGGGGTTTCATTTACTCGGGACTTATCTTGGAAAGATCATACTGCATCTCTTGTAAAATCTGCTTCCAAGAGATTGGGTGTGCTAAGCCGACTCCGCTCTTTCTTTACCCCTGCACAATTGTTGACTCTATACAGGGGTTTTATCCGCCCCTGTGTGGAGTACAACTCTCATGTGTGGGGAGGCTCCCCACATACAGCTCTTCTCAATAGGGTGGAGTCAAAGGCTTTTCGTCTCATTAACTCTCCTCCTCTTACTGACTCCCTTCAACCTCTGTCTCTTCGCCGCACTGTTGCATCTTTATCTCTTTTCTATCGCTACTTTAATGGTCACTGCTCCTCTGAACTGTCTGCTTGCATTCCTCCACCTCTACGACGGGCGCGTAGCACCCGTCTGGCAGCAAACTCTCATCCCTTTTCTGTCCAACTCTCTAATGCAAGAGTTAACCGTTACTCCCAGTCTTTCATTCATGCAACAGGTCAGCTCTGGAACTGTCTCCCTCTGTCTGTATTTCCTCCTGCCTATGATCTCCAGTCTTTCAAACTCAGTGTGTCCAGGCATCTCAAAATGATCGGATCTTGAATTTGGCTCTCTATTGTATTTTGTTTTTCTCTTGGAGGGAACTGTTACTGTGGGCTCATGGCCTTTGGTTCCTTCTTCCTCGCATTAAAAAAAAAAAAAAAAAAAAATCAATTAACGAGTGCGGAAGCACTGGACATCAGAGCAAAGATCCCAGTACTGTCACAAATATTATTCGGCTTCGAATGCGGTCACGGTACTGGACGAGCTTGATTTGGACGTGCCCTCTAGTCTGTTATACATGTAACAGAGAAAACTGATCTTGTTGGTGGCTTGCAAGGTGAAACTTTGGAAAATTTCAAGCATTATTCTGTACCTTGATTATGTTCGCTTCAATATCAAAGCTAAGTATTAAATTTCTTAATCATATAATTATCGGGAATATATTTGATTCATGAAGATATTTTCCATTCACATTTTAGATATGCCTGGACCCACACATGGAGGCGAAGGAGGAGGAGGAGGAGGAGGAGAAGGAGGACGAACAGGAGGAGGTCTTCAATCAATCAATCATTTCCTGTGGCACCCCACGGGATGCATAGGGCCTCGATGAACTCTCTCCACCAATATTTGTCTCTTGCCATCTCCTTCAGGTCCCACCAACACTCCTCTCCTGCTTCATTTTTCATTGTCCTCAACCAGGTTTCCCTCGGCCTACCTCTACCTCTTCTTCCTCTAGCAGTCCACTCTGCCGGAAGTCTTCAACAACAACAAAAAACAACAAACACAAGAACAGCAGCAGCAACAACAAGAGCAGCATCAAAAACAAATAACAGCGCCTATAACAGCAGCAACAGGAACAACAACAGTAGCAGCAGTAACAACAAAATCAGTAACAGTAACAACAACGATGATGATGCCAACAACAACAACAACAACAACAGCTACAACAACAACAACAACAACGACGACGACAACGATGACGACGACGACGACGACGACAACAACAACAGCAACAACAACAACAACAACAACACCGACATCCCGTTGGGGTTATCCAAATTAGATTAAAATAATTTGGGGTGACATGAACAAAATGGTACCACAATACTGACAAGGTGTGAAAAATTAAATTACGTAAAAAACCGGTGTGAAGATGATGAGGAAGAGGAAGGGAGGGAGGAAAGAAGGCATGGAGGGACAAGGAAGAAAGGAAGGACAGGCGGAAGAAGGGAAAAATGGAAGGAAGGAAAGAGGGAAGGAAGAAAGGAAATTGGAATATAGAAGCAATAAAGTAAAAGAAAGAAAAAAAGGGAAAGAAGGAAAGAATAAAGGATACTACGAATGAAAGAAACAGCGAACGAGTGAAGGAAAGATGAAAGGAAGTAGGGAAGAGAGGATTTAATGAGGAAAAATCGATGAAAGATAAACAGAAAAGAGAAAATGTGGGGGAAAATTTTTGAAATGGAAAGTGAGAGGATTGGGAAGATGACGAGAGAGAGGAAAGAGAAGGAGTAAGAGGAAGAGGAAGAGGAAGGAAGGGAAAGAAAAGATAAGAGCCTGAAAGAAGAGAAAGGAAAGATAAGGAGGAAGGAAAAGTAGAGGATAAAGAGTAAGAATTTTTTCAGAAAAAAGCAGTGACAGGAGTGCGAGGATAAACAAGACGATGACGATAAAGCACACAAAGGAATAAGAGAGGTAGGAGAGAGGAAAGGAAAAGGACTGATGAATAGAAATAAGAGAAAATGAGGTAATACGTAGAGGAGAAAGGCGGGAAGAAAGATAAACAGAGGGGTGAGACAGACAAACGGAACCAGAGAATAAATAGAAAAAAAATAAAATAAAGGTTGATTAAGAAATAACAATGGAATGAATGAAGAAACAGAAGAAGAATGGATAAAGCACAGACTGAAAATGAGAAATAAGAATCAGAAAAGACAAAACAAAAAAATAAAGAAGGAAGGAAAGAAATGATAAATACGGATGTGAGAAAACAAAAGTATAAACAAAAAAAATTGAAAAAGCGGCGAAAGACGAAAAATGAATATATCTAGATGTAGAAGAATGTATAAAGATAGAAAAAAAAGCATAAAAGATATAAAACTTACCATACAGTAGAAAGGAGAGAAAGGATGAAACAAGATAAATAGGAAGGAGAGAACAATGGAATAAGCAGATAGAGAGAAGGAGGGGATGAACGAGAAAAGATAAGGAGTGATAATGCAAATAAGAGGAGATAAGGCATCAGGAAGAGCGAAGGAAGAAGGGGGGGGGGAGCAGAAAGTAGAGATTTCAGAAGGGAGAAAGAAATATTAGATGTGAAAAATTAATATGATAAAAATACATTCAAGAAATAAAAAGTGAAAAAGATGTGTGTGGAAAGATGATAGAAACATTGGGAAAAGGATTTGACAACAGGAACAAAGGAATTATTGGAGAGAACGAGAAAGGCACGAAAAGAAAGAGTGATGAATGCAAATAAGAGGAGACAAGTCAATAAAAAGGTGAGGAAGAAAGAAAATATAAAAGAATAAGAAGTAAGAAACCGAAGGAAAAAATAATGAGAAAGGGGAAAGAAGATAGAAAATGATCATAGTGAGGAACGAATAATGAGTGTGGAAGGAAGGAAAAGAGGATGCAAGGTTAGGAAGGAAGGATCGCAAGATGGATGGAAAGGTGGATGGTTGGATGGTTGGATAGTTGGTTGCATGGATGGATGGATAAGTGGAAGGAAGGAAGGAAGGAAGAATGGATGGATGGAAGGAAGGTAGGAAACAGAGAAGGAAGGATGGATGGATGGATGGTTGAATGGATAAAGTGATAGAGGGATGGATGGACAGAGGGATAGGTGGATGGATGGATGGATGGATGGATGGATGGACGGATGGATGGATGGATGATGAATGGTTGTATGAATGGATGGATAGCTGGATTGATGAATGGATAGATGAAATGGAAGGAAAGAAGGAAGGAAAGAGGGAAAGGAAATAAAATGGAGGAATAGTGGAATAAGAAGCCAAAAAGTTGGAACCCGAAAGAACAAAGGAATATATACCTGAATAGGAAAGGGTGAAAAGGGACAGGTGTAATAAATGTAAATAAGAAGAGATAAGGCAAAAGGACGAGGAGAAATTCAGAGACAGCGGGATTCATGAGGAGAGACAGCTGGAGAGACTCTGAAAATGGGGAGGGAAGTGAGGAGAGACAGCAAAGTGGGGGAACATTTTAGAAGATGAAAGAGAAAGGAAGAATCATGGGAAAAAGGTGAAGGAAGGAGGAGTAATTTGAAAAGGATCAAAATGGCTAGGAGTAACTGGATAGATATTGGGCTGTTTTCTTGCTATTAATTTTGTTCTCCTTTAATAGGGAATAGGATGGGAATAGAGGTATAGATGACGATGATGGTGATGTTGATGATTATAAAACGATGATGATGGTGATGGTGGTGTGGTGGTGATGATGATGATAATGATGATTAAACTGTGTGGTAGTAGCAGGAATAAAGACAGTAAATTTTTAGCTGGTGAGAGAGATGGAGAGCGAAATGTAGAAGATGTAGAAAGGAGCGTTAAGGACGTCCAGTAAAATCTGGAATGACACGAAAGGTATTAATACAAAAAATGAAATTAAAAAAAAAATCGAAGAGGCGCCATGAGTAGACAAAATGTTTAATGTTGAGTGGGAAAGAGAGAAAAAAAAAATAAAATATAAGATGAGGAGGAGAGAGATGAACAGCTTAGAAGGACGGGAAGGAGTACAAGAAGAATTCTATGTATATGATAGATAAAACAGAAACAAAAACTCAGAGATGGTAAGAAAAGGAAATAAAGAGGACAAGCAAAGGGAGAGAGGTATGAAAAATAATTATTTGAATATTTAGAGAGAGAGAGAGAGAGAGAGAGAGAGAGAGAGAGAGAGAGAGAGAGAGAGAGAGAGAGAGAGAGAGGAATTTAAAAAAAAAAATGAATATTTCGATGGCTGGAGAGAGGGAGAAAGACAAATGAAACAAAAATAGAGAAGAGCACGATGAGTGACCGGACGAGGAAATATGTGAGTATGAGAGATTAGTTGAATATTTAGACACAGGAACAGAACGACTACAGATAGATTGGAATAGGAATATATAAATAACTAAATCTGCATACACACACACACACACACACACACACACACACAAAATTATATATATATATATATATATATATATATATATATATATATATATATATATATACTCCCTCAATGTGGAGTGATGCCATATGAACTCTACACTGAGTGACAAGGCGAATGGTTTCCTGTACCCAGGAAACCATTCACTACACTGGGTGGTAACCATATAACTGGGTTTTTTGGCAGGGTTAAGTGTCCCCCAGATTCCCCTATCCAAAATCACTTAATCATGGCAGTCGTTTCAGAGAGCCTCGGAGGGCCCAATACCTGCCCAGGGCCCCAACCAAATGCGCAGACTCACGAGGCCATGTGGAATGTGAGAGGTGTGAATGAGGAGAGCAAGAGGGTGGAAGTGGTGAATGTGTTCAAGAGTGCGAGATATGCTGTGATGGCATTGTGTGAAACAAAGATGAAAAGGTACGAAGTGTAGGAGTGGGAGGGCGTGAAATGTGTAAAATCGGGAATGAATGGGAGAGGAAGATGTAATGAAGGAGTTGCTTTGTTGATGAATGAGGTGTGGCAGAGTAGAAAGAGAGACTACAAATGTGTCAGCTCGAGGTGTATGTATGTCAAGTTCAAGTTTGAGAAGGTGAAAGTGGCAGTGATTATTGCATATGCACCGTGTGAGGACAGGAGGGAGAGAGAGAGACAGGTTTTGGGATGAGCTGGGTGAAGTAGTGGGAGAAATGCCCAAGAGCTATACAGTGATCGTGATGGGGGATATGAACGGAAGAGTAGGCACTGGTCCTGAGGATGACATAATGGATTATTATGGAGTACCAGGAGAAAATGATGATGGGAATCGACTAGAGGATATGTGTCGGGAGAGGAGGTTGTGCATTTGTAATTTGTATTTTAAACACAAAGATGCAAATAAATATACATGGTATAGAGGAAACGGGGATCGTGTTGAAAGAAGCCTGATTGATTACGTGCTCGTAGAGAGATTGATGATGGGAATGGTTGCTGATACAAGAGCTGTGAGAGGACGATGTGGAGGTCTGTCTTATCATATGATATGATCGTGGCACCCAAGATCAAGCTGAGAGGAGTGAGGTGGATCAAGAGAGAGAAGAGCAGTCAGGAAGAAAGGCTGAAAGTTGAGAAGCTGAGGATCAAAGAAATGGCAAATGATTACAGGACCAAAGTAGAGGAGAAGTTAGGATCAGTGAACTGGAATGAACTGGATCTGGACAGCCTGTGGAATGCATATAGGGATTGCTTAGTTAGGAATGCTAAAGTGGTGTGTGGTGTGGCAAGAGTATCAACAAAAAAGAAGGGTACAGCATGGTGGGATGAGGAGGTTAATAGAGCGGTGGAGGAAAAGAGGAAGAAGTGGCTAAAGTGGTTACAGGATAGGGGTTCAGTTGAAATAGGAACTGAGTGTATCGAGAGCAAGAAGCACGTAACGAGACTAGTGAAGAGGAAATAGAAGGAGGTAAATGATGATCTGGGAAGAAAAATGAATGCGAACTACTCTCATAATAGGAAATTACTCTGGAAAGAGGTGCGTAAATGTAGAAGTGAAAGCGGAAAGAAATGTGATGGTGTGAAGGATGCAGGTGGTAGGTTACTAATCCATGGGGATGAAGTAAGGACCAAATGGAAAGAATATTTTGAAAGTCTGATGAAGGGGAATAGAGAGAGCAGAGCAGCTGTAAACATGATTGATTTTGAGGATGTGCAGAGAAAGAATGCAGTGCCAGGAGATGTGACACTCGTACAGGTGAAGAGTGCTGTGAAGTGGCTGAAAATTAGGAAAGCAGCTGGGGTTCATGAGGTGTATGCTGAGATGCTTAAGTGTAGTGAAAAGAGTGGAATGAAGTGCTTGTTGGAGATATGTAAGAAGGCATGGATGAGTGAAAACTGTGCCTGCGGAGTGGAAAAAGGCTGCGATTGTACCCCTGTGCAAAAATAAAGGTGAGCAAAGTGAGTGCAAGAAATATCGTGGCATAAGTTTATTGAGTGTGGTAGGGAAGGTATATGGAAGAATTATTATAGACAAAGTAAGAGAGATATCAGAAGTCCTAGTGAGTGATGAACAGGGTGGCTTTAGGAGTGGCAGACGATGTGTGGATCAAGTATTTGCAGTGAGACAGATAGCAGAGAAGGCTTGTGAGAAGGACCATAAGGTGTTTATGGGATTCATGGATCCAGAAAAAGCATACGACAAAGTAGACAGAGAGGGATTGTGGAAAGTTTTGCGCATGTATGATGTAGATGGTAAGCTGCTAGGTGCTATCAAGAGTTTTTATGATGGTAGCGAAGCATGTGTAAGGGTTAATGGGCATCTAAGTGAATGGTTCACGATCGGTGTGGGCGGGCGACAAGGTTGTGTGATGTCCCCATGGTTGTTCAATATATATATGGATGGGGTGATGAGAGAAATAAAAACACGAGTAATGGAGAGAGGGATGGCGTTGGTAATGAATGGTGATAGATGGAATATCTCAAATTTGTTGTATGCTGATGATGCCTGATGATGCAATACTGCTTGCAAGTACCGGACAAGAACTTGGTAGGCTAGTGCAGAGTTTTGCTGATGTCTGTGAGCGTCGTGCCTTGAGAGTAAATGTAGAAAATGGTTATTGAGAGAGAAGGTGACTGCCAGTGTGATGTCACAGTGAATAGAGAGAGACTGGAATTGGTGAGAGAGTTCAAATACTTGGGTACAGTGATAGAAAAGAGAGGAAAATGTGCAAAAGAAATTGAAAGTAGAGTGACACAAGGAAGAAAAGTAGGTGGTGCAATGAACGCCTTGATAAGAAACAGAGGCTTGAGTGTTGCAGCTGCACGAGACTTACGTGAGGGAGTGTTAGTGCCAACTTTAACATATGGGTGTGAGACTATGGTGTGGCATGAAAATGGAAAGTCAAGAGTTAGAGCAGTGGAGATGGAACTGCTGAGGAATGTATGTGGAGTACAAAGGGTGGATAGGATACAAAATAATGTGATGCATGAAAGGTGTGGAGTGAGGAAGTCGGTGAACACCAGAACCGAAGAGAGTGTCCTGAGATGGTATGGTCATGTGGAAAGAATGGATAACAACAGAGTGCTGAAAAGTTTACTTGAGCGAATTTGAAGGAGGGAGGAGGCAATGTAGGCCAAGGAGATGGTGGAGAGATATGGTGGATGAATGTTTGAGGAAGAGAGGTTTGGAAGTCTGTGAGGCTAGGGAACTGACAAGAGATCGAGCTGGCTGGATGAATGTTGTAAGGAGATGTACAGACGTTGGAATAAGTTCGTTTCCTTTTCTGTGTTTGTAACACTGATCGATAGAGAGGTATCCCCTCCTCCTCCCCTCCTCATAGTCCCACACTCCCACCCAACCCCCCCACTTTTCTCTCCGACCCCATAGTCCCACCCGGTACCCTCCATACTCTCGCTTACAGCCAGCTAGGGGTTTCTGTACTTCAAGCATCTCTGTATATATCATAAACCAAGTTAGGAAAAGCTCTACTACACTGTGTGTGTGTGTGTGTGTGTGTGTGTGTGTGTGTGTGTGTGTGTGTGTGTGTGTGTGTGTGTGTGTGTGTGTGTGTGTGTGTGTGTGTGTGTGTGTGTGTGTGTGTGTGTGTGTGTGTGTGTGTGTGTGTGTGTGTGTGTGTGTGTGTGTGTGTGTGTGTGTGTGTGTGTGTGTCAGGACTCCATATTATAATTACAAATCATAATAGATAGATAGATAGACAGACAGATAGAAGCAAGCAAGCAGTCTGATAGACCAAAGCAGTGATAGGGAAGAAGAGATAAGCCAGGTGAACGAATTGATGAGAAGTTGCAAGATGAAGCAGAAACTACGTATGCTGAAATGGTGAAAGTAAGGAAAGACTTAGGAACAAAAGTCGAAGAAAAAAAGCATTAGAAAGTTATCCCTTTAGTAATGTCTAATATTTCACCTAACGTGTGATGATTCTGGTAATACAGAATTGTGGTAACATTGTATGAATTTATACATAATATTGTGATAATGCATAATTGTGTTGGCCTTATAATTGTAGTTACATTTTGTTAATGCAACTGTTACATAATTGTGTTGGCCTTTTAATTGTAGTTACATTTTGTTAATGCAACTGTTACATGTTTGTGTTAGCCTTATAATTGTAGTTAAAGTTATATAAAAGTTACATCTTGTTAATGCAACTGTTACATAATTGTTACATATTGTTTGTAGTTACATATCGTTTGTAGTTACACAATTGTAATAATTGCAGTCCTGACACTGAATCCGGTCATGCTGCGGTCGATGATAATGATGATGTGCCATGCCACTAGCTTGTGGAGACAACAATTTGCTTTTTGTTTCACTTAAAGAAGGAGTTTATGTGATGATGTGCCATGCCACTTGCTTGTGGAGAACACTAATTATCTTTTTGTTTCACTTATAGGAGTTTATGTGATGAGGTGCCTTGCCACTTGCTTGTGGAGAACACTAATTATCTTTTTGTTTCACTTATTAGAGTTTATGTGATGATGTGCCTTGCCACTTGCTTGTGGAGAACACTAATTATCTTTTTGTTTCACTTATAGGAGTTTATGTGATGATGTGCCATCCCACTTGCTTGTGGAGAACACTAATTTGCTTTTTGTTTCACTTATAAAAGGAGTTTATGTGGTATTTTGGCATTTGTAGTAACACTTACGCTTATTTTCATTTGTTTGTTATGTGATTGTACTGTTTTTTTTTTTTTGTATGTATTGATTTTCTATAGTTTGTTTTTCTTCGTTTGTCTACGCTTTTTCGGTGTTGTTCGAGGTTGCATAATTGCTGACTAATTTCCTTGGGACCCTTTTTTAAGGTTTAGTTTATATTGCACAGATATTACTGAAAATGATATTATATAGCCCCATGTTTTGTTATTTTAGATAAAAAATATAGATACACTATATACAGTATTAACTACATACACTGACTTGTTCACCTGTACCTATCGTGGGCAATATATGTGTCAGCACTGTGTGGAAATCATTGTCTTCACGATTGTGTTGAAGATGTTCATTCTTGCTAACGTCATATGTGTTGGCCATTTTTTTTTCTTTTCCTGGTTTTCCTTGTAACTTAATTTATCTGTTTCCACAAGGTAGCTTTGATTAATAAATATTTAATACAGTTCTTTTAATCGCTCACTGAGTAACTGTGATGGTATATTTTCTTTATTACTTTGTAGATGTAATAATGTATAGCTGTATGTATGAAACATGTTTTATGTAGGTATAAATGGTAACACTCGTTGGTAGTATATAAATGCTATAATAAATGAATGAATATATACAGTGTAGAATATTTATTGTTGGTGCAAGTATTTAATGAGTGAATTATGAAGATAACTGAACTAGGTATATGTATTTAAGTTGTAATTATACAGCACGTTTTATATGTTTGTGCAGAAGTTTTTTTTGTCTCCCACTGTGTATCGTATAAATGAAGTAACTATGTAACTCACTAATTTTTACCGTGGTGGAAATGGTGTGAGTGGTGTTGCACGTGGTGATAGCGTTGTCCTTCACGGGTTGATTGACGTGTTGTCGTCTCAGCAACCACTTATGGTGACATCCACTTCCCGCACTGGTAGCTGTGGTGAGTAAATGAGTAGCGATGAGTAACTACAGTGAAGATGAGTGAGTAAGATGAGTCGTGAATATGGACTTGGTTTTTGCTTCGTCGTCTTGACCTCGCACTCCTGCGTCAGCGGTGGAGGTTGGGTGGGGGTAGCAGAGAGAGGAGGGTGAGGTCTGGTGGTTGTGAGTTGTGAGTCGTGTCTCACTCTTCGTTTGTTTGTTTTGTTTTTCTTTCGATGTATTCTCGGTTCTTTTCTCTTGTGATTTACTCATTGTGGGATGAAGACTGCCGCTACTTGTAGGTGCGTGTAGAAGATTATACAGACGACTTGTAGAGTTGTTACTTGGAGTTGATCGTAAACAGTTGTAGTTCATTGGATCACCGTAGAAATTGCAAGATTGCTTGTATTAATATTTTGTTAAATTACTGGCAAGGCGTCGTGTGACCTCTGCACCTCTGCAATGACAGGAGAGGTAAAGATTAGTATGGGACTATTTTTATTTGTCTTGGAAATATTAACAAAGTCTCTCACACACGAGTGAAGTATAGAGTCCCGCAAGCTACCTCCCTGTCTCGCTTTCTCCCTTCCACCCTCTCGCCCATGTTGCTAGGCTCCTTCTCCCTACTACCTGTCGGTTCTATGGCCTGTCTCCTTCTGAGCTCTGCTTCCTAAATTCTGGTGTAACAGGGGTCGTGTCACGTGTGTTACACTGTTGTTGAAGTGTTCTAGAAGCCTGTGTGTGATTATGTGTGTGTATGGTCACGAGGCGCTGTCGTGTGCCTATCAAGCATTAGAGTGTGTAAGCATGTTTAGCATGGCTCGATTCTCGCAGACACAATACCTCTGACTTGCTGCTTCTATCTGTCTGTCTATCTATCTATCTATTATGATTTGTAATTATAATATGGAGTCCTGACACACACACACACACACACACACACACACACACACACACACACACATACACACACACACACATACACACACACACACACACACACACACACACACACACACACACACACACACACACACACACACACACACACACACACACACACACACACACACACACACACACACACAGTGTAGTAGAGCTTTTCCTAACTTGGTTTATGATATATACAGAGATGCTTGAAGTACAGAAACCCCTAGCTGGCTGTGAGCGGGAGTATGGAGGGTACCGATTGGGACTATGGGGTCGGAGAGAAAAGTGGTGGGGTTGGGTGGGAGTGTGGGACTATGAGGAAGGGAGGAGGAGGGGATATCTCCCCATCGAGCAGTGTTACAAACACCTTAGTCCACGGAAAAGGAAATGAACTTATTCCAGCGTCTGTACATGATCAGGGATATTGGCACCCCTTGTGAGCATGGCAGCTTCCGGATTGACTCAATCGGATATGTTTGTGTGAAGCTGCAGAATGTGGTGAATGTGTTTGGCGTATCTGGTAGAGCCAGGATTCCGTGGGCTTGAATGAAGAGTAAATGGAAGTGTGCCCTATTAGGATTGGGCAAGTTTGTGCTGTCTGGACATTGCAACTCCTCACCCTGCCCTTGGGTGGGAAAGGAGGTCCGGGTGATGATATATATATATATATATATATATATATATTGCCAGACATCTAAATCCCGTAAGGGATGGCTACAAACAAATCGCCTCCATGTCTCCCTGTTCCCTGCCTTTTCAATGCCCTCCCCCCAGCTCACACCCTCGTCTCTCACATACCTCTCCATTCCATCCCTCCATCTCTTTCTTGGCCTCCCCCTTCTTCTCCCTCCCTCCTTCTCACTCACATACACTCTCCTCGTTAGTCACTCGTTCACCATCCTCCCCACATGGCCAAACCACCTCACTGTGTTTCTCTTGCCGCTTTCTATCACATCCACATTCACAACACAGCGCCCCTTCACTTCCTCATTTGCCAGTCTGTCTCTCCATGTAACCTCACACGCTCCCCTCAAATAACTCATTTCCACTGCTCTCACTCTTGTCTCGTGTCCTTTCAACAAGGTTCAATTTTCACTTCCATACGCTGAAGTTGGTATCACAATACTACCATGCAGCAACTTTTCTATTTCCATGGTCACTTCCCTATTTCTCATCACAGCTTTCAAAGAACCAGCAATCTTCCTTCCTTGTTGTACCCTTCAAACATTTCATCCTTCAAAATTCCATCCTTACTCATCACACAACCCAAGTGCTTAAATGCACTCACATTTTCCATTTCCCCCTCATCCATCTTCATTGTTCGTTGAATGACTTCATTCTTCTGTATGACCTTAACTTTACTTTTCCTACATTCACCTTTAGAGTTCGTTTCTTACACACTCTGCCAAACTCATTCACCAAGCCTTGCACTTCCGCTTCGTCTTCACTTAACAATACAGTCTAATCTGCAGACAACAATAACTGATGTTTCCCGGCGCTGCCCTCTCTCACTTGGACCGCTCCAATATCCAGTGCCCTAACTTGTATCTCCTTATAACCCCATCCATGTACAGACTGAACAATCATGAGAGACATGACACATCGCTGGTTCAATGCCACATTCAGACAGAAAAATTCACTCAGTTCACTATCCACACGCAGTGCAGCCTGAGCACCCTCCTACATACACTTCATGGCATTCAGCAACTTCCCATTTACTTCATAATAATCTTAATATTTTCCACATTCCTTGTCTGCCTACTCTGTCCTTGCCTTCTCCAAATCCATGAACGCTGTTTACAAGTTCTTTCCCTTCTCTAGAAACTTTTCCACTAAAGAACTAGAGGATGAATATCTGATCTACACAACCTCTTCCCTTCCTAAAACCTCTCTGTTCTTGTCCAACTAATTCCTCTGTTATTTCCCCTAACTCTGCCAGTAAGTATCCTAACTTATACTTCTCCAGTTAAACTAAGAAGACAAATGCCCCTATGATTACCATACACTTCTTTTTTCCCTTTTCGCTTGTATCAGGTATTAATTATACCTGACTTCCACACTTCCGGAACTCAACCTTCCTCCCAAACGAATCTGCACATCTACTTTATCCATTCTACTACTATCTCTTCCCCATGCTTCAGCATTTACTACACGCGGAATCAATTCCTGGGGTTTTCGCAATTTTGACTTTCTTCATTGCTTCCACTATTTCCATCCTACTGATCCGGTCCTCCCTTCTGACCACCCTTCTTCTCCCAGCCATTCCCCAGCCACTAATATCCGCATTACTTTTATTCTCTATATCTATCTATTGCCAGACGCTTTACTCCCTTATGCGGGGTGGCCACAAACAAATAGCCTCCACGTCACCTTGTCCCCCGCCATTTCACTGCCCTGCTCCCAATTCACACCCCCCTCTCTCATATACCTCTCCACTCCATCCCTCCATCTCATCCTTGGCCTTCCCCTCCCTTTCTCCCCCTCCACCTCACTCACACACACTCTCCTCGTCAGTCTCTTACTCTCCATCCTCTCCACATGGCCAAACCACCTCAGTGTGTTTCTCCTAATGCTTCCTATCACATCCACATCCACACCAGAGCGCTCCTTCACATCCTCATTTGTCAGTCTGTCTCTCCATGTGACTCCACAGGCCCCTCTCAAATAACTAATTTCCACTGCTCTCACTCTTGACTTGTGTCACTCCAACAACGTCCAAGCTTCACTTCCATACGTCAGAGTTGTTATCACAATACCGTCATGTAATAACTGTTTCACTTCCATGTTCACTTCCCTGTTTCTTATCACTGCCTTCAAGGAACCAGCAACCTTTCTTCCTTGTTGTACCCTTTCAAGCACTTCACCCTCCAAACTTCAATCCTTACTCATCACACTACCCAAATACTTAAACGCACTCACATTTTACATTTCCTCATCATCCAACCACACTGTATATTCACTGACTTCACCTCTCTCGTAGACCATAACTTTACTCTTCCCTACATTCACCTTTAAATTTCGTTTCCTACACACTGGCCCAAACTCATTCACCAAGCCTTGTAGCTCCCCTTCGTCTTCACTTAACAACACAGTATCATCTGCAAACAACAATACAGGAAGTTTCCAAATACAGCCCTCTTTCATTAAGGTCACTCCGACATCCCTTGCCCTACCTTGTATCTCTTTTATAACCCCATCTATATACAGATTGAACAACCATGGAGACATGACACATCCCTGTTTCAACCCAACCTTCAAATAGAAAAACTCACCCAGTTCACTATCCACACGCACTACAGCCTTAGCACCTTCATACATACTCTTCACAGCATTCAGCAACTTCCCATCTACTCCATATATTCTTAATACTTTCCACAATCCTTCTCTGTCCGCCCTGTCATATGCTTTTCCAAATCCATGAAGGCAGCATACAATTTATTTCCCTTCTCTAGACACTTTTCCACTAAAGATCTAAGAATGAATGTCTGATCTACACAACCTTTTCCCTTCCTAAAGCCTCCCTGTTCTTCTCCAACTGATTCCTCTGTTATTTCCCTAACTGTCAATAAGTATCCTACCGTATACTTTTCCTAATACACTGAGAAGACAAATGTCCCTATGATTACCACACACTTCTTTTTCCCCTTTCCCTTCGTACAAGGGAATAACTGTACCTGACTTCCAATTACCCGGGACTTTACCTTCCTCCCAGGCCAATCTGCACATCTTCCACATCCATTCTACTACTATCTGTCCACCATGCTTCAGCATTTCACCACACACTCCATCAGTTCCTGGGACTTTCCCCATTTTGACTTTCTTCAATGCTTCCACAACTTCCATCCCACAGATTCCTTCCTGTCTTCTCACCTCCCTCCTTCTCCCAGCCATTCCCCAGCCACTTATACCCGCATTACTTTCATCCTCTATGTTCAACAATTCATTAAAGTGTTCTCTTCATCTGCTCACTTTTTCTCCCTTGTCAACTACTGTAGTAATCTACCATTTGTATCTTTCACTCCCCTACTAACTTTATTGCCACCCTGTCTGACTCTCATTACCTCTTTCCAGAACATATTCTTACATTCCCTCCTCTTTACACCCAAATTCCTTCCAAATTCCTCATCCATTCTCTTCTTATTCTCTCTTTCTAATCTTTTCACCTCTCTCTTCCTTTCTACATATAACTCTCTTTCATCTTTCAACTTCTTCCACGGCCCTGTTTCTTATCCATTCATTATATGCTTTCTTCTTTTGTGCCACAGCCTGTCTCACCTCTTCATTCCATCATGCTGTTCCTTGCACCCTCTTTCATCTTCTCTTCACCCCACACATCACCTCACATGCTGCACATATTTCCTCTGTGAATATCTTGCACACGCCTTCCACGTCCCCCATCTGCTCCAATTCATATTTATCCAATCATTTCTCCACTTCCCTCTTATATTCTGCCGTTTTCTCATCCTCTTGTAACCTTTCCACTCTCCTTACATCTACTCCTTCCTCCCATCCTTCCTTTCTATTTCTCTGTTTTACTTGGACCTTGATTCTGACCACCACCAAGTGGTGGTCAGGAAGTCCACTCCCCCAACCTCTATACACTCTTGCATCCATTACACATCTTCGCATCCTTTCATCCACACACAAATAATCAATCATTGCCTTCCTTTCATTCAGTTCACCATCCACCCTTCTCATCACTTGCCATGTATACCTGTGGATCATTTTGTGCCTGAAGAGGGTATTGGCTATCACCAACTCCCTCCCAGCACAAATGTCCACTAAAGCACTGTCATTCTCATCTATCTCAGCAGGCACACCCCACTCACCAACTACTCCATCCACCTTCATATTCCATACTTTACCATTCATATCACCAATCAAAAACACCCTCTCATTCCTTTCAAACGTTTCCATGCGCACTTCCACATTTGTTCAAAACTCTTCTCTCACTCTACTTGCACGATCTTTCATTGGCGCGTACACGCACACAATCGCCCACATTTGTAGTCCAACTTTCAGTCTTACCCACACGATCCTTGAACCAACTGATCCAAACTCTCATATATTCTCCTTCCATCTGTTACTCACAACAATACACACTTCTTCTTTTGCCCTCTCATTCTCACCTACTCCTGCACATATCCTCCATCCATACTCCCATTCTCTCACACTCTCACCTCTCTATTTAGTTTCAGTTAATCTACATACATCCACTTTCGCATCCTCAATCACCTGGACATTCTCTCTCTCTTTCACCTCATCATTTGCATCCCTTACATTCCAGGTCGTTATCTGTATCATATCCTTTGTACGGTCCTTAGTCGTCATCTTTTGGTCAGTCCTGGTCCAAGGCTTCTTGTTCGTATTTATATTTAGTTGTTTTCCGGGGAGGGGCACTAACCTTCCGCCAACCCACTTGCTGTCACATAGGGAACATGTGTCGTTGGTTATTAGGTTACCACCCAGCGTTGTAAATGATTTCCTGGTTTACAGGAAATCATTTGGCTTGCCACTCGATGTAGAGCTACCATAAAAACAATGTACCACTACACTAAGTGGGTGGATGATGGGCGCCCCCACCTACCACAAGAGAAAGAAAGAAGAGATTGGATGAGGAATTTGGAAAGAATTTGTTAATTTTTCTCTTCTCCACAAGCTATCTACCATTTTTATCTTTCACTCCACTAGTAACTTCTTTATCAGGCTGTCTAACTCTCTTCACCTCCTTCCAGAATCTTTTCTTACATTCTCTTCACTCTACACTCAGATTCCTTCCAAATTCCTCATCCACTCTCTTCTTATTCTCTCCTACCAATCTCTTCACCTCTCACTTCCTCTCTACACATAACTCTCTCCCGTCTCTCAACTTCCTCGACACCTCTGCTTCCCATCCACTCACTATATGCTTTCGACTTTTGTGCCACAGCTTGCCTCACCTCTTTGTTCCTTCATGTTGTTCCTTGCGCCCCATTTCGTTTTCTCCTCACCCCACACACCACCTTACATACTGAACGGATAGCATCTGATCTGTGAATATCTTGCATACAACTTTCACCTCCTCCCCCCCTGCTTCAAGTCATATTTACCCAATCACTCTTCCATTCTTCTTATACAGTGAACTTCTGATAATCTGGCATCTGATGGTTCGGCAAACCGGATGGTTCAGAATTTTTAGCCCAGGGTCATTTTTAACTTTTGAGGGTAAAAAAAATTGAGAAAAATCAGGAAAAATCGAAAAACATCGGATAATTGCTGAAAGTGGTGTGCCAAATTATCCAATTCCTCACCCACGCCAACATTCAGGAGGTCTCGGATGTTATTTTTCTGGGTGTGTTTTTGGGTGTGTTTTTTTAGGTGTGTTTTGAACATTTTCAGGTACCTGTCTGATAGTCCAGAAAATCCGAAGGTCCGTGGGCTACTGCGTTCCGGATTAACCCCTAAACCACGAGCTTGTTTTGCTTTGACTTGCATGTCCCCGCGGGCATTTTCCCGCTCCGACAGACTCTCTAAAAATATTTGCCAAAAATCAGTTATTAGTCCTAGAATATTAAGATTAAATATGCTTATGGCACATACCTTCAGCTTTCTCCTGGAATGTTTGTTGAGCCTCCGTCGAGTACCATAGGACTTGTGGAGAAATCTGAATTTGGGTAAAGAAGTCTCCACTTTACACTTCCCGACAACCCGGAATATAATTACCACAGCCTGATATTATAACTAAAAACATTATTCTATGATTTTGAAATAGTTTGGAATCCATACTAAAAAAAAAAACACTGTGAAAGTAATGAAAATTGCGAGAGCGTATGACCTTCCCAATTGCGCTCATTCGCCTCTGGTGTTCTGTCATTTATTATTCATAAAAAGACTCACACTTTATATTCCTATTACTATATAACACTCATATATATCTTCAGTCTTTATCAATAAGTTTCCTTCAGTAATAGTAGTTTATTGTCACTGTAGGCAATCAATTTCTCTTTCAGTAAAATACGTAGAGAGCCACGGTTTCACAATCACTGTCATAACTTCAAGTATTTGTACTCATATTCTTATATTACTAATTATTTACATTTCTATTTACATTTTCTATTGTATTTTCAATATTTACACTTCTATTTTACTTACACTATGTAATGCACTGTCACTTGCAGTAACTTATAAAACAGTATTACACTGTTCCATCATATTTTCATCCATTGCTTTCACTTGCTATTTACACATTATTTACATTTTCCACTTGCACTTTTAGAACTGCTTCAGGCTGTGGTAATCAAAGAAGCAGGTAATGCAGAGGGGAACCTGGCATTCAGCGCACTGCCAAGAAGTGCGTTTGTCCTCAGGTGTGTGTTGGGTGGTATGTGCACACACCTGGCACCTGTGGATCGCAACCTTTCTCTTGGTTGTGGCAGGCATTTGCACCAGTCTGTGCCGATCCATGTACGCCCTCTGCTCAAGTCTGTCGGGAAGTCTTACTGCATGCCACCTTGGACCTGCTGCTGTCACCCTACCATATCTTTCCAGCAGCTGCTGGACACAAGTCCTGGCGAACAACCTCAGGGAGAAGGACTTGGGTGGCTTTACCTTCATCTTGTACAGGATGACGGCATTCAGCATCGTCATGTCTATGAGATGCAGAAAAACTTTCCTGTACCACCTACTGTTCTTCCTGAGACAGTCGATTTCTCCAATCATCATGTCAGACATCTCCACCAGCCGCATGTTGATATTATAGTCTATGACAGCATCAGGTTTCCACACAGGTTCGCCTGTCCTACGTTCGACCTTCCCACTGTCTTTCATTTCCCCCTTGTGTACGGTGGTGAGCATGTGCACGACCCTCTTGTCATGCCACCGTCTTGCCAGCATCTTCTCAGACTTGCGTAGGTGCATATCTTCTCACTGCGAGTTTCCTGCCTCTGGAAATTTGGGGAAGTGGGTGCGATCACTCTTCACAGTGCCACAGGAGCCGATGCCGTGCTCTGAAAGATATTTAGCAAGTTTCGGTGCTGTATAATAATTGTCTGTATACAGCACATGATTCCCACCAAAATACCTTTCAAGCAGCACTTTCACTACACAGCCTGAGAAGCCAAGGGGGTGTGTTTTGTCCAGATGGACAGTGCTGGCTGAATAGATGACGAAGTCAAGAATGTACCCCATCTTACAGTCGCACAGTACAAAGAACTTAATTCCAAAGCAATGGTGTTTGCTTGGAATGTACTGCACAAACCTAAGACATCCTCTGAACAAAACCAAGGATTCATCTATGACAACCTTCTGAAAGGGGTGGAAAAATGACATAAACTTATCCTTCATTCTGCTCAGAATCTCCCGGATCTTCCAGAGTGGGTCGATTTGGGAAGGTACATCGTTGTTGGCGAAGTGCAGGTTTCCCATGATGTTCCGGAAGTGATCTCTGACCATGTACTTATTGAAGGTGGGTGAGGGTAGCAAGGGATCCATGGACCAGTATTCTTCCAATTCATGCTTCTTTGAGTGTGGCATGAGAAGCATGAGGGCGAAGAGCACATACAGCTCCTGCACTCCCAGCACGGTCCACTGTTGCATCTTCGATGCAATTGCACCAGTTGCAGGACGTTGTGATTCGTACCTGTTTGTCTCATCACATATGTGCTGCATGACTTCGTCATCGAGGAAGGCCAAAAGGAAGTCCACACACTCAGCATCCTCGTCAAGAGTGAAGGCAGGCTGTATCCCTGAGGAACTCTCGTCAAAATTTAGATGTTCAGGGACAAAATTGGAACCTTCTGTCCATGCGAAGGCGTCCAGGATTCCCTGTCATGGCGGTGTAGGGTGGGTGAGGGTGGAGGGTGACTGTGAGGCAGACTGGGCTGTTTCAAGGTCACTCGCACTGACCCTAGGTTGCCGAGTAGCACTAGCAGTCCTTACTCTACTTGCTACTCTACTTTTACGTGTCAGGGACTTACCTCTTCCCCTACGGTCTGCCTTCACTGTTAGTGCTGGTGGTGACTCTAACAATGAAGACTCAGGAGAAAATTCCACTGAAGATGAGGAAGAAATTAGTGAAGTAGGGCTGGGGGAGCAGGGAGGTGATTCACCTCGGGACTCATGGCGGGCTGGGTCACATGGGACCATTGTTCCTGGGCTAACCCGCCGTCTTTTCACTCCCTTCCCAAATTCCTTTCCTTGCTGCACTAAGGGCTCCTTTCCTTTGGAGCTAGGGATAACCTGGGACACTGAAGCACTTGTACTAGGTGTTTCTGTCACGATTTCCTCCCCCGGCTCATCACACGATTCTCCCGAAAGATCAAAGTCACTATCCATCATTATCATTGATAATTCAGCAAGTTCACGTTCCACTGCTGAGTCACTTAGTCCTTTCCTGCTTACCCCACGAGTTTTTCTAGGGGTTGAGGTCACAAGGCCCTTTGCAATGGGCGCAGAAGCGGCGGAAATGGCGGGGCGCGAGCGCGACATGGTTTGATCTCAGAGGACAACAAGGAACTGAATGATGCGGCGTATATGGGCAGGCAAGGGTTGACAATGACAACAGGGTGATAGCTGCTAACTTACATGCTAAGAAATGACTAGTAGGAAATCTCGTCAATACATAAAAAAATAGGTAGTTCCAGGTGAATGTAAATATCACTTAGGCTTCTCCCTTCCTTTCATATATATATTTTTATTACGAGAATAGATTATACGGCATATTTCAAAGGGAAAATTCTATCTATATCTATAGCCCGACGCCCTAATCCCACAAAGGGTGGCCACAGACAAAACGCCTCCAAGTCACTCCGTCATCCACCATTTGACTACTCTCCCGTGGGAAATTAGCGAAAGAGTGCACGTGAGGTGTTGTCAGGTGATAATTAGCCAATTCCAAGTGTATAGCACTATCACTTACCTTATTTCTTTTTAGTATATATTATTTTGTATAAGAATAGGGCATAGGGCTTATTTCAATGGATGAAATCAGTGGAAAATTCTGTGGAAGATTTGCTCGGCGCACCATGGCCGGGCAGGTGAGAGGAGAGGGTAATGGAGGGGAAGTAGGGAGGGGAGTCAGGATTGGAGAAAAATAGCTAAATTGTCAGCAAAGGATGGGAGTACAGATGAGATTTGGAGTGCTGACTAGTGTTGGACATTGGCAGTGCTGATAGATGATACAAGCCACCACTTGTAAGCCCGGGAGAATTCAAAATAACACAGAATCACAAAAGTGATGCCCCGCGGTATGATCCATTGTGCCCGAGCGTCACAAAAGTGATGCCTCGCAGTTAAGGGGTTAAACGACTTTTACTGTATTCTGCTTTTTTTCCCATCCTCTTCCAACCTTTCTACACTCCTTGTATGGACTACTTCTTTCTGTCCTTCCTTCCTTCTATTTTTAGACCGCACTTGAACCTTGAATTTAACCTCCACCAAGTGGTAGTAAGAAATTCCACACCCCCAACCTCTGTATAATTTTGCATCCATTACTTACATGCTCTTTCTGTCATCCACACACACATAATCAATCACTGCTTTCAGTTCATTCAGTTCACCATCCACCCTTCTCAATGCTCGCAAAGTATATCTGTGAATCATTTTGTGCCAAAACAGGGTACTGGCTATCACCAACAACCTCCTGTATATATACCTCATCAATACAGCCATTGTATCACACTCTCATCTCACCATTTAGTCTCATTTAACTACATATTTCCACTTTGCACCCTCAAGGACCTATATATTCTCCCTCTCTTTCACCTCATCATTTGCACCCCTTACATTCAAGGTTGCATTTCGTTCTATGCCCTTTGTTCGGTCCTTGGTCGTCATGTGTTGGTCTCTCCTGATGTGTGTGTGTGTGTGTATATATATATATATATATATATATATATATATATATATATATATATATATATATATATATATATATTGTTACATAGCCTATGATTTCATCATCCTTTGTATAATTCTAACGTACAGTATGCTGCATGTTTGATCACGATTCGCCTCGTGGCTTCCATAGTGGCCAGGCTTGTGTGTTCTACCTCACTCCCCCCTTCTCCCCCTTATAGTGGAGTAAGTCGTTCTTTCTGTTGTTCAGAGCAGGATTGTCAACTCTTTGTCCCCTATGGCTTCATTTGCGTGTCGTTCTTATAAGTTGTATCAAGCTCTGCCGGCCCCTATATAATGTGCTCAGTCTCTGCATTAATTGCCACTTAGATCTACTCCTCATTTTGTTCACATCTCTGTCCTCCCCTGTATAGTGTATTATTATTTTTGTGAGTGCTCAGGAAGTCTCCAGCCATCTAGCTGCTGTATAATTTGAGTATAAGTGTTGTTACCATTTTTCTTGTACTGTGTGGCCTGGGGCATTGGTTCGTGGGCCTGGTGAGGTTTTTGTGATTCATGTAGAGTTTTTGATGTCAGCCATTATTAATAATATTTTGTATCTGTAATAATATATCTTGCTTTAACTGAGCATTATCCGGTTCTCTCATTTATCAGGGCTGACTTAGATAAATTTGTTCTTGCTAAATTCGTGTTAATATAGGCTATTGCAGTTAACCATATATTTAACCTGTTTTTGCCATTACATTATCCTTATGAGTCCTGAATGTTTAGTTGTTAGTTTGAGCATTAAACTTTAACTTGTAATTTTACCTAAGTCTTTTGTTTTGAACCTGGAACTTTGTGGGACAGTAGTGATTTTAGTATTCTCACTTGAAGGAATGTCCATTATCTCTCTCTGTTCCGTAACATAAATTTGACGACCTCTTATCAGGATATTCAGGATATTATCATAAGGATATTGCTTGATATTTTGTGACTGTGATTTATTCATGATGTCTACTATTACTACTCTTGATGAAGCCAAAGATTTTTTGTCAAATGTGCAAACAGTGTGTGATGTAGAAAACAGAACAAAGAATGAACATAAGCTTGTTGCCCAACAATTGGGAATTGCTGTTCGCTCTCATCATTCTAATGATCAAATTGTTGGCATGATTAATAAAAGCTTGTTTAATGTAACTCCTCCAGATGAGCAAACGCAGATTGAAATAGCTAAGTTTGAGCTAGCCCTACAGGAGGCTCGTGCTAAGGAGGCTGAGTTTCAGGCTCGTGCTAAGGAGGCTAAGGCTAAGGAGGCTGAGTCTCAGGCTCGTATTCAGGAGACACAGGCACAGGCTCAGGCACAAATTGAACTTGCTAGGATTCAGGCAGACCATGAGTATCGCATGAAACAAAGTGGAACTGGATCATCTAGCTCTGATGATTTTGATGTGGCTAAAAATGTTAAACTTGTCCCTCCTTTTAATGAATCTGATTTAACAAAGTATTTTCAGTTGTTTGCCAGGGTAGCTACAGGTTTTTAATTGGCCTAAAAAGTATTGGCCAGTACTCCTACAGAGTGTTCTCACAGGTAAAGCTCAAATAACTTATGCATCTTTGCCTCAGGATCAATCTGATAATTATGATGTAGTTAAGAGCTTGATTCTTAAGGCCTATGAGCTTGTTCCTGAAGCCTATAGAGTAAAATTTAGGACAACTTATAAGCAAGATAAGCAATCCCATGTTGAGTATGCAAAAATCAAAGAAGATCTGTTAGAGCAGTGGTTAACCCCTACACCGTGGGCATGTTTACCAATGTTTTGCGTGTCCCGCGGGGTTATTTGGGCTCCGACAGACTCTCAAAAAATATTTGCCAAGAATCAGTTATTAGTCCTAGAATAATAAAATTATATATGCTTATGGCACATACCTTCAGCTTTCTCCTGGAATGTTTATTGAGCCTTCGTCGGTTACCGTAGGAGTTGTGGAGACCTCTGAAGTAGGGTAACGAAGTCTCCACTTTACACTTCCTGACAACCCGTAATATAGTTACCACAGCCAGATATAAACACTATAAACACTATTCTATGATTTTCAAGTAGTTTGGGATCCATACTCCAAAAAAAAAAACACTGTGAAAGCAATGGAAATTACGAGCGCGTCTGATCGTCCACTTGCGCTAGTTCGCTCTTAGTACTCTGTCATTTATTATTCATAAAACCCCTTACACTTTATATTGCTATTACTATATCACACTTATATATATCTGGAGTCTTTCTCCATAAGTTTCCTTCAGTCGTATTAGTTTATTGTCACTGAAGTCATTCAATTTTTCATTCAGTAAAATACGCAGAGAGCCACGGATTCACTTTCACTGTTATAACATAAATTATTTGTACTCATATTCTTATATTACTAATTACTTACATTACTATTTACATTTTCTATTCTATTTTCAATATTTACCCTTCTATTTTACTTACACTATGTTATTCACTGTCACTTTCAGTAAGATAAAACTATAATACACTGTTCAATCATATGTACTGAACATCCATTGCTTTCATCTGCTATTTACACATTATTTACACATTATTTCCAAATAATTCTGCTTCCACACTTGCACTGTTAGAACTGCTTCTGGCTGTGGTAATTGAAGAAGCAGGTAACACAGAGGGGAACCTGGCACTCAGCGCACTGCCAAGAGGTGCGTTTGTGCTCAGGTGTGCGGCGGGTGGTATGCGCACATACCTAACACTTGCGAATCGCAGCCTTCCTTTTCCCTGTGGCAGGCATAAGCTCAAGTCTGTGCCGATCCATGTACGCCCTCTGCTCAAGTCGGTCGGGAAGTGTTACTGGATGGCGCCTTGGAGTTGCTGCTGTCACCCTACCATATCTTTCCAGCAGCTGCTGGACACAAGTCCTGGAGAACAACCTCAGGGAGAAGGACTTGGGTGGCTTGACCTTCATCTTGTACAGGATGAAGGCGTTCAGCATCGTCATATCTATGAGATGCAGAAAAACTTTCCTGTACCACCTAGTATTCTTCCTGAGGAAGTCGATCTCACCAATCATCATGTCGGACTTGTCCACCAGCAGCATGTTGATATTATAGTCCAACACAGCATCAGGTTTCATCACAGGTTCGCCTGTCCTATGTCCGACCTTCCCACTGTTTCTCATCTCCCCCTTATGTACGGTGGTGAGCATGTGCACGACCCTCTTGTCATGCCACCATATTGCCAGCATCTTCTCAGACTTGCATACGTGCACGTATCCTTGCTGCGAGGTTCCTGCCTCTGGGAATTTGGGGAAGTGGGCACGATTACTTTTCACAGTGCTGCAGGAGCCAATGCCGTGCCCAGAAAGGTATTTGGCAAGTTTCGGTGCTCTATAGTAGTTGTCTGTATACAGCACATGATTCCCTCCAAAATAATTTTCTAGGAGCACTTTCACTACACAGCCTGAGAAGCCAAGGGGGTGCGTTTTATCCAGATTGACAGAGCTGGCTGAATATATGACGAAGTCAAGGATGTACCCCGTTTTACAGTCACACAGTACGAAGAATTTAATTCCAAAGCGATGGCGTTTGCTTGGAATGTACTGAACAAACCGAAGACGTCCTCTGAACAAAACCAAGGATTCGTCAATGACAACCTTCTGAAAGGGGTGGAAGAATGACATAAACTTATCCTTCATTCTGCTCAGAATCTCCCGGATCTTCCAGAGTGGGTCGGTTTGGGAAGGTACATCGTTGTTGGCGAAGTGCAGGTTTCCCATGATGTTCCGGAAGCGATCTCTGGCCATGTACTTATTGAAGGTGGGTGAGGGTAGTAAGGGGTCCATGGACCAGTATTCTTCCAACTCATGCTTCTTGGAGTGTGGCATGAGAAGCATGAGGGCAAAGAACACATACAGCTTCTGCACTCCCAGCATGGACCACTGTTGCATCTTGGCTGCACCAACACCACTTGCAGAACGTTGTGATTCATACCTGTTGGTTTCATCACATATGTGCTGCATGACTTCGTCATCTAGGAAGGCCAAAAGGTAGTCGACACACTCAGCATTTTCGTCTATAGTGAAGGCAGGCTGAACTCCTGAGGAGCTCTCATCAAAAACTAAATTTTCTGGCAGAAAATCTTACCCTTCCGTCCACGCGAAGGCATCCAGGATTCCCTGTCGTGGCGGTGTAGGGCGGGTGGTGGTGGTGGTGGTGGCGGTTGGCTGTGAGGGAGGTTTATCTCGGTCAAGGTCACTCGCACTGACCCTAGGTTGCCGTACAGCACTAGCAACCCTTACCCTACTAGCTACACTACTTTTCACTCTCCTTGATTTACCTCTACCTCTACAGCCTGCCTTCACTGTTGATGCTGGTGGTGACTCCGACGACGAAGACTCCGGAGATACCTCAGCCGACGATGATGAAAAAATGAGTGAAATGGGGTTTGGGGAATGGGGAGGTGAATGCACTCGTGACTCATGGCGGGCTGGGTCACGTGGGGGCATTGTTCTGAGGCTAACACGCCACCTTTTCACTCCCTTCCCAAATTCCTGTCCTTGCTGCACTAAAGGCTCTTTTCCCTTGGAGCTAGACACTAATTCAGACACTGTAGCACTCGTTGTTGCTGTTTCTGGCACGATAACCTCACCCGGCTCATCACAAGATTCACCAGAATCGTCAAAGTCACTGTCCATCATAATCATGGACAATTCTGCCAGTTCATATGCCACTGCAGAGTCACTAAGGCCTTTCCTGCTTGCCTCACTACTTTTGTTAGGAGTAGAGGTCACGGGGCCCTTTGCAATGGGCGCAGAAGCGGCAGGAATGGCGGGGCGCGAGTGGGACATCGTTTCTCTACAGCAGAGGACAAGGAACTAAATGCCGCAGCTTATCTGAGAAGGGAAGGGTTGACAATGACACTTTAGGCTGACTGCTGCTAACTTACATGCTAATTTTTTATAGGTAGAAAATCTTGGCAATACATAAAGAAATAGGTAGTTCCAGGTGAATGTAAATGTCAATTAGGATTCTCCTTTCCTTTCTGATATATATTTTTATTACAGACATCGATTACAAGGCATAATTTCAAGGGGAAATTACCGTGGTAATGTAGCGAATGAATGCACGTGAGGTTTTGTCAGGTGATAATTGGCCAATTTCTGATGTATAACACTATCACTTACCTGTTTTTTTTGGTATATATTATTTTGTATAAGAATAGGGCATAGGGCTTATTTCAATGGATGAAATCTGTGGAAAAATCAGGGGGAAATTTGCGTAGCGCAGCGCGGTGTGGGAGGTGAGAGGACAGGGTAATGGAGGGCAGGTAGGGAGGGGAGTCACGAAGGGGGTAAAATTGCTAAATTGTCAACAATGGACGAGAGTACAGATGAGATTTGGAATGCTGACTAGTGTTGGACATTGGCAGTACTGATAAATGATACAAGCCACCACTTGAGAGCCTGGGATAATTCAAAATAACACAGAATCACAAAAGTGACGCCCTGCGGTATGATCCATTGTGGCCGAGCGTCACGAAAGTGACACCCCGCGGTTAAGGGGTTAAATTCTAAGAATGTAAATTCTGATTTTGATAAATTTAAGCAGATGATTTTGCTGGAGGACTTCAAAAGGTGTATTAATATAGATGTAAGCCTATATCTTGATGAGAAAAGAATAGATAATTTGTGTGATGCTGTAGTTTTAGCTGATGATTAGGTTCTCACTCACAAGAGATATTCTAAAGAAAAAAGGAAAGCTGAGAGTAAGTACGTTGCCTCTACTCAGAGTACAGGTAACAGGAAAGAGAATAAAGATGATTTTTCTGAGGAAGTAAATACCAGCTTCACCTCTAGATTTCAGAAAAGTAAATGTACTTATTGTAGTAAGCTTGGTCATACTACAGAGAAATGTTTCAGGAGACAGCGTGATGTGAACAAAAAGGAGTCTTTAAATATTCAGTCAATTGGTCTAGTGTCCACCCTTGAGAGTTCCCAGAATTCTTTAACCGAGTTAACTGAACCTGCTTTGAGGGGTAAATTAAATTCTCATGATGAAGCTCCTCTTTTGAGCAGTAACGTGGGTGATACTCTCAAGAGTTCATGTGCTAATTTCCTGTCTGATGGTTTTGTCAGTCCTCTGGACAATAATGACAGGAAATCAGTTAAAATATATCGTGATAAAGGTGCTTGCCAATCCCTTATGCTGACCAGTGTTCTAGGCTCTAATGTTAATTCCTCTGATGAAACTGTAATCTTACAAGGTGTAGGGAATAATTACTTCTCTGTCTCTCTGTGCAGAGTGAATTTAGAGTCTGGTTTTGTTAATGGTTCTGTTATGGTTGGGTTGGTTGAGACACTCCCAATGTCAGGTGTAACTTTCTTACTTAGAAATGATATTGGTGGAAGTCAAGTGTGTCCAGCTCCTCAGTTGTCTGGTGAGCCAGTGACTGCGACCCAGGATTGTGATGTCCCTGATGTGTTCTCTGCATGTGCTGTCACTAGGGCTAAGTCTAAGGTTACTGATGACTTAGAGGATAATGATGATGATGATGATGTTATCCTAGCTGACACTTTTCTTGCTAATTTGGACCACTCACCAGATGAGGCAGTACCCCGTAGTGTTGATAATTTGTCTCGTCAAGAGTTGGTTGAGTTGCAGGTTGCTGACCCTGAGGTGAAAGGTCTAGCTAACTCTGCTTGCAGTGAGGAAGAGTCAGCTGGTCCTTCTACTTGTTAATATATAAAGTCAGGAGTACTTATGAGAAAGTGGAGACCCCCAACAGCATCAGCCGACTGTGAATGGGAGGTTGTACATCAAGTTGTTATCCCTCGTGTTTGTAGGCAGGATATCATTAGAATGGCTCATGATTCCAGTTTGGCAGGACACCTTGGAGTGAGGAAGACTGTAGCACGCATTTTGAAACACTTCTACTGGCCAGGTATCTTCAGAGATGTTTCCTGGTATTGTAAGTCTTGTCACACCTGTCAAGTTGTGGGGAAGTGTAATCAGACCGAAAAGGTTGCACCTCTAGTTCCCATTCCTCCTTTTGAGGCACCTTTCACCCGTGTGTTGGTGGTTATTGTGGGCCCTCTTCCTAAGACTTCTTCAGGATTTTCTTATGTGTTGATCCTGATTGATATGGCTACTCGTTATCCTGAAGCCATTCCACTTATAAATATCTCAGCAAAGAACGTGGTTAAGGAAATGCTGGGGTTCTTCACGAAGTTTGGTCTGCCCAAGGAGGTACAGTCAGACCGGGGAAGTAATTTCATGTCAAATGTTTTCAAGCAGTCTCTGAAAGAGTTGGGCATCACCCAGATCACGTCTTCAGCTTACCATCCCCAGACCCAAAGAGCGTTGGAGAGATATCATCAAACACTCAAATCGATGCTCAGGAAATACTGTTTGGAACATCAGAAAGACTGGGATAAAGGTCTTCCATTCGTTGTATTTGCCGCAAGAGAATCTTCAAATGAATCACTGGGCTTCTCACCCTTTGAACTACTGTTTGGTCATGAAGTAAGAGGACCCCTTAAGCTACTCAAGGAATGCTGGCTGTCGGAGGAAGATGACGTCAACCTGCTGGAGTATGTGATGAAGTTCAAAGAATGGCTGTCCACTGCTTTACAGCTGGCGAGAGAGAATTTAGGAGCTGCTCAGGAGAATATGAAGACTTGGGATAAGAAGTCCAGGTTACGCCACTTTCAGCCAGGAGATCAGGTTTTGATTCTGCTACCAGTGCATGGGCAACCTCTTCAAGCCAAGTTTAGTGGTCCTTATTTCATGGAGAAGAAACTCAGTGATGTCAACTATGTCATCGCCACACCAGATCGTAGAAAGAACAAGCAACTTTGTCACATCAACATGCTAAAATTATATCATAGGTGGGGCAAAAATAACCCAGTCTGCACTGTAGCTGTTCCACCAGAGTCTGCAAGTGAAGCTCTCCCATGCAGTATGAGCCTAAGTGATAGTTTGGGGAAGAATCCTGATATCGTGGATGATCTCCAGACTAAGCTTTCTCATCTAGCTCCCGAGGAAAGGCAGGAGATTTTGGCATTACTGCAGGAGCACCTGCAAGTGTTCCGTGCCATTCCAGGAAGAACCACTGTGTTGATGCATGATGTTGATGTTGGAGACGCAAAGCCAATTAAACTGCCTCCTTACCATGTGAACTCAATGAACGTTCCTCTCATCCAGAAGGAGCTTGGCTACCTGTTGGACCACAATATGATTGAGCCCTGTCAGAGCGAGTGGAGTTCTCCTGTCACTCTAGTCCCTAAGCTAGTGGGGTCACAGCGGCTTTGCATCGATTACAGACGTGTTAAGCAGATAACCAAAACAGACACTTACCCTCTCCCTCGCGTGGAAGATTGCGTAGACAAGATCGGAAAGGCTAGGTACATAAGTAAGTTTGATTTGTTAAAGGGATACTGGCAAGTACCTATGACTGAACGTGCTAGGGAGATCTCATGTTTTGTAACACTAGGAAAGACTTTTGCATGTTCTGTAATGCCATATGGTATGAAGAATGCACCAGCCACTTTTCAGAAGCTCATGAATGTTGTAACAGAGGGTTTGGCAGGGTGTGTTGTTTATATTGATGATGTATTAATCTTCAGTGACAACTGGAAAGATCACCTATGCCATGTCAGTAAATTTCTTGAGCATTTGGTTCACGCTAATCTTGTAGCTAATTTATCAAAGTGTGAGTTTGGTCAAGCTAAAGTTCAGTACCTTGGGTACGTAATTGGTGATGGACATGTTGCACACCCAGGAGCTAAGGTTCAGGTTATAAGTGATCTTCCCAGACCTAAAAGTAGGAAAGAGCTACAAAGATTTTTGGGAATGGTCGGTTATTACAGGACATTTGGTCTTAACTTTTCAATTCTTGTATCACCATTTACAGACCTACTGAAAAAGGGAGTTAAATTTGTCTGGACCGATAACTGTGAATCCTCTTTCAGTAAACTTAAAGCTATCCTATTAAGTCAGCCAGTGCTTGCTACTCCAAATTTTGCTAAGCCTTTTAAGATGGCTGTTGACGCAAGTGATACAGGAGCTGGGGGTGTTTTGCTACAAGAGGATGATCCGGGTATTGAACATCCTGTATCTTATTACAGTAAGAAGTTCACTCCACCTCAAAAGAACTACTCAACTATTGAGAAAGAGCTTTTGGCCTTGATTTTGGGTTTACAGCATTTTTCATTTTATTTGTGTTCTGGTTTTGACCCCATAGTCATTTATACCGATCATAACCCACTGAAATTCCTTAGTAAGTTTAAAGATAAAAATCAGAGATTGACAAGATGGAGTCTACTTCTTCAGGAGTATTCATTAGACATACAACATGTCAAGGGGAAAGAAAATGTTATTGCAGATTGGTTATCTAGACTTTAGACAGATTGTTTTAGAGTAATAAGATATTTCCTTTGTAAATTTCTTTATCTTTGTGGGGAGGTGTTACATAGCCTATGATTTCATCATCCTTTGTATAATTCTAACGTACAGTATGCTGCATGTTTGATCACGATTCGCCTCGTGGCTTCCATAGTGCGTGTTCTACCTCACTTCCCCCTTCCCCCCCTTATAGTAGAGTAAGTCGTTCTTTCTGTTGTTCAGAGCAGGATTGTCAACTCTTTGTCCCCTATGGCTTCATTTGCGCGTCCTTCTTACAAGTTGTATCAAGCTCTGCCGGTCCCTATATAATGAGCTCAGTCTCTGCATTAATTGCCACTTAGATCTACTCCTCATTTTGTTCACATCTCTGTCCTCCCCTGTATAGTGTATTATTATTTTTGTGAGTGCTCAGGAAGTCTCCAGCCATCTAGCTGCTGTATAATTAGAATATAAGTGTTGTTACCATTTTTCTTGTGCTGTATGGCCTGGGGCGTTGGTTCGTGGGCCTGGTGATGATTTTTGTGATTCACATAGAGTTTTTGATGTCAGCCATTATTAATAATATTTTGTATCTGTAATAATATATCTTGCTTTAACTGAGCATTATCCGGTTCTCTCATTTATCAGGGCTGACTTAGATAAATTTGTTCTTGCTAAATTCCTGTTAATAGAGGCTATTGCAGTTAACCATATATTTAACCTGTTTTTGCCATTACATTATCCTTATGAGTCCTGAATATTTAGTTGTTAGTTTGAGCATTAAACTTTAACTTGTAATTTTACCTAAGTCTTTTGTTTTGAACCTGGAACTTTGTGGGACAGTAGTGATTTTAGTATTCTCACTTGAAGTGTTCATTATCTCTCTCTGTTCCGTAACAATATATATATATATATATATATATATATATATATCTATATATATATATTATATATATATATATATATATATATATATATATAGGGGAACGGGAATGCTGGTAAATGTAGGGAAGAGTAAAGTTATGGTCTTCGAGAAAAGTGAAGTCAGTGAGTGTATAGTAAGGCTGGATGAAGAGGAAATGGAAAATGTGAGTGCATTAAAGTACTTGGATAGTGCGATGAGTAAGGATTGAAGTTTAGAGGGTGAAGTGCTTGAAAGGTTACAACAGGGAAGAAAGGTTGGTGGTTCCTTGAAGGCAGTGATAAGAAACAGGGAAGTGAGCATGGAAGTGAAAAAGCTACTACATGACAGTATTTTGATACCAACTCTAATGTATGGAAGTGAAGTTTGGACCTTGTTGGAGAGACACAAGTCAAGAGTAAGGGCAGTGGAAATGAGTTATTTGAGAGGAACATGTGGAGTCACATGGAGGGACAGACTGACAAATGAGGAAGTGAAAGAGCGTTTTGGTGTGGATGTGGATGTGATAGGAAGCGTTAGGAGAAACACACTGAGGTGGTTTGGCCACGTGAAGAGGATGGAGAGTGAGAGACTGATGAGGAGAGTGTATGTGAGTGAGGTGGAGGGGGAATAGGGAGGGGGAGGCCAAGGATGAGACAGAGGGATGGAGTGGAGAGGCATAGGAAAGAGGGGGATGTGAACTGGGAGCAGGGCAATTAAATGGCGGGGGACAGGGCGACATGGAGGCGATTTATTTGTGGCCACCCCTTACGGGATTAAGGCGTCTGTCAATAGATAGATAGATAGGAATGCTGGTAATAGGGAAAGATGGAGCTCTTGTTTCACTAACTACCTAACCATACCCCTTTGTTAACCGTTTCAGTGTGACACCAACATGGAGAGTTGACCAGCATACTCTCCTAAACACTTCCTCTAACTATTTCATGCACTAAACCATATGCGCTCTACATATCACACAGTGTACCCCACTACTTCACAGGGGTTGATGCCAGCAATGGCATGCGGCCAAAGACACTGTCTCAGCTACCTAGTGGCTGCCCTTTTGAGGGAAGGTGTGAAGAGGGCTCCGCCAGCATAGATTATGGGGCCTGGGTGAGATGGGGCTCGAACCTGTGCTAGAGGGTAAAGGGCATTGCAGTTCCCAGGCCGCCCATTAGAGGGGGGCCCGAACCTGGGAGTAGCGCCCCAGGATGCTGCCCTATCAATGGGTGTATAATGGTGGGACAGTTATAGTACCAAGACACTCGGAGGGTGTCCCTGTAGCTGTCCCGGCAGGGTGTACTGAGGCCACCACCACAGCCACTGGTCATGGCTGGTGGGCTAGGGGTCCCAGATCCATTGCCTGGACCTGGGATTGTGCAGTGGGTAGGGCCTGTGGTACGTCTCTTCCCTTGACTATTTTTACTGATTATGACCATGTTAAACAATTAAATTCCAAGCAAGCCAGAGGACACTAAATCGCCCAGGGGGTTCAGAGTGGCATCGTGGAATGTGGGAAATTTGATGGGTAGAGTGGGGGGAATGGTTGAAACATTGAGTAGGAAGCAGGTGGATGAAGGATGTGTGCAAGAAGTCGGGTATAATGGTGGATCAACCAAAAAGATAGTTGGGAGGGATTGTTATTATAAGGGTAGGACAGATGGATATGGTGGTGTGGGTGTGTTGGTTGGGGAGAAATGGGTGGAATATGTCATGAATATTATGAAAGTAAGTGATAGCATAATAATAGTGAAAACTTTGTTCAGTGGAAAATGGTTGCATTTATATCGACGTATGCTCCACAGGCAGGCTTGGATGAGGTACAGAAGGATAGATTCTGGGATGACTTAATACGTGTAGTAAGTGGTATGGGCGATGATGAGATCGTAATTTTAGGAGGGGACTTAAATGGTCATGTAGGTGAAGCAGCTCGAGGATATTGGGGATGTGCATATGGTACAAGTAATGAGGAAAGGGAAAGGATATTCGAGTTTGGAGAGGCAATAAACATAATTGTGTGCAACACACATTTTAGGAAAAGAGAGAGTAGCTTGATTACATACGAGTCTGGGGGAAATAGCCAGATCGACTCTTTCCTGGTCATGGGGGCTGATAGGAGGTTAGTGAGGGATGTTAAAGTTATAGGGAGCGAGAAGCGTGTACAGCAACATAAGTTATTGATATGTAACATGGTGCTAAAAAGGAGTGGGTGATGAAAAAGAGGACCTGTGCATCTAGGAGGAAAATATGGAAACTGGAAAACCAAGTAAGGGATCCATTCTACAGGGGGATGAGGAGAGTGGTGGCTGAACAGGGAGCCATTGACAGATGTGTTAATGAACAGTACAGAGCGCTCAAGAGCAACCTCTTGAGAATTACTGATTCAGTATGTGAATGGACAAGAGACTCACCAAGACATAAAGTACCTTGGTGGTAGCATGAGAGTGTAAAGGCTGCAGTTAAGGAGAAAAGTTTTTTTTTTTTTTTTTTCCCGGAATGAGAGAAGGCAGAGAGGAATACTTGGCTGCCAGGAGTAGGGCTAGAAAAGAGGTTTACAGGGTGAAGTCTGAGTCACAGAGACTTTTATTTGATAACCTAAATCGCGTGGAAAGGAAGAATATGATTTTTAAGGTGGCAAATCAGATGAGGATGGAGAATAGGGATATTATAGGTGAGCAGTGTGTGAAGAATGATGAAGGAAGGGTAGTGGTGAATATTGGGGATATTAAAGATGCATGTAGAGAGCATTACAGCCGGCTGTTGAATGAGGAGTTTGACTGGAAGGTTTGGAGCCTGCAGATCCAGTGTTTGGTCCTTGGCCTTTGATTGAAGCTGCTACTGTGAGCAGGGCAATAGGCAGCATGCAGGTGGGGACGGCAGCAGATGTGTCTGGGTAGATAGCTGAAATGTTGAAAGCCTCAAGCGATATAGGAGTGGGGTTAGTCACTGACCTGATAAATACGATTATTATATATGAGTGTGCTGTGTCACGAGTCGGCTAGTGACATTGGCTTTTGTGGGAAACCGCGAACTCAAGTGGAATCCCAGTTTATCATTCAGTTAACCGCTCATTCGGACGGAAGCTTTGTCAAATCAATTTTTCACTGTCATACGTGATCGTCTTTGTGTGAGACATTAGCGCTTCCGCTGAGCGATTTGTTTTGGGCGCGTTTCGCTCACTCGACCGTTAAAAAACTGCGGCCTAGTGCTCCCCTTTTCTTTCCCACGACTTACTCAGTCCAGTGTTTGCTTTGACGGAGAGAGGTACTGTGCTCCAGCAGTGTGAGAGGTCAACCCAGGCTCCACTAGACCACAGTTCTCCAGACTCCCACCCTTCTTTGGGTGATACACAGCATTCATTAACCAGTATTTCTTTTCGTTTTCCTAGTCTTAAGAGTTTAGTTAAGGTGTTTTTCCTAGGCGTAAGAATTTAGCTTTTGAGTGAGTGAGTGAGTGCGATCTCATTAATTTGATTTTGAAATGTAACGTTAAATTTATTTTGTAATCAATAAATTTAACAGTTCTTTTTCTTGAGCTTAACCCTCTCCCGCACGATAAGTTTTGGTAAGTTTTCTGGCGCACGATTTTACCCGCCTGGCCGCCCATTCCAACTGCCCGTGCACGTCAAATAAGACATATTCTCTTCTTATTTTTAACCTCACAAACATTGATATACTGCCATGAAACCTATCTCATCTTATTTGTCGATGTTTGTTCTACCTGATAAGCACCAAAAAAAAAAAAAGGAAAAGGAAAACACGAATAAAACAATATTAGGCGGCCGTGAATAAACATTTCGCTACGTCACTTTCAATTCCCAACACCATTCGAATGCTTTCCATCATACAGGAAAATGTTAATAGAAGTTTTGACAGAGAATTTCATCAGATTTCCAAAAAGACAAATCTGGTTGTGATATGATTTGTAGTTTTCGAGAAAATAGCCAAAACCTGAAAGCCATTTTTAGAAATAAATTCAAGGAGCTCTAATTCTGAACTTTTCTCGCACACCTTGTTTTATTGCATAATATTATGCGGAATTTCACGAGCTTTCTAATGAGCACCAGGTGGTTTCGATACGCCTCAGAGTTTTCGAGTAAATCGCCAAAAACGACTGGGAACCCTGTCTACTAATACGAAGTCGGTTCACTTTCCCTCGGGGCGCAGGGGGGCGTGGCTTGTGTGTGACATCAGTTGACTTAAGTAACAGAAAATGTACAAAAGGTCAGAGTCAAATTAAACATTTATAATAAGGGAAAACGAAGAAGGGGAAGAAGTGCGGACTCGTTTAACCATATAACATAGCAGTAGGTTCCCTCACACCCCCATACCTTCCCTCGCACATTTCAGTCTCTTCCCTCACATCGGACTGAAAATATGTCATGATCTGGAGAGTGTTGCATACATCCACTCACCACCACGGTCAGGCGTCAACTGAACTTGCATTTCGTGCAAGCTGACGTCACTCCGATACTCCACCCCCTGCGCCAGCTTAGACCTGTTTTAGATGGAAGTGATCTGACTTGGCATTAGTAGACTTAGTGGGAACCCACGTACTTGCATCACTTTCGTGATGCATGCACAGCATACACAATATTCCCGCCTACGTAACAACGAATTCTTATCATAGATATTACATTGTTTTATCTTGTACATACGTAGAATTTACTGCTCTTTATCATTGTTCTTACAGGAAATCGATACATCCAATAGCCTTCCAGTAATTGACTGACCAAGTGAGATTATTCCTCAGAGCGCTATCGACTTTTACCTCAAGCGAGGAGAGGGTGGGGAGGGTGGGGAAATAGAATCTCAGACCATCACTTAGTGATGGTCAAGGTAAGACTGCAAGAAAAGTGGCTGACGAGACGAAGGGGAAGACAGGAGGAAACGGATCCTGGGAGAAGAGTGGAGAAGTTGCAAGACAGTGAAAAAATGGCAGAATATAATAGCATAGTGGAAGAAAGATTGGGAAGGTATGAGTCTGAGCAGATGGAAGGGGTGGAAGACGTATGTAAGATATTCACGGAAGAGATAGGTGCAGCGTGTGAGGTGGTTTGTGGAGTGAGGAGGAGATGCATGGGTGTGCAAGGGACAGCATGGTGCAATGATGAGGTGAAACGAGCTGCAGAACAAAAGAAGAAGGCATATAGTGAATGGTTAGCGAGTAGAGATAGGGGAGATGAGAGAGAGAAGAGGGAGGTATATGTGAGCAGGAGAAGGGAGGTGAAGAGATTGGTGAAAGAGAGTAGGAAGAAAGTGGATGAAGAGTTTCAGACGAATCTGAGTGTGAAATGGTGGGAGAGTAAGAAATTGTTTTGGAAGGAGGTAAAGAAAGTAACGCAGTGTGAAAGGGGAAATAGTAGGGGAGTGTAAGATAGGAATAATAGATTGTTGGTGGAGAACTGGGAGAAATTGAGGAGATGGAAGGTTTGAGGATTTGTAGAATGTAGGGAGTGAGAGCACTGTGAGTATAAGCGGTTGGGGAATGACTAGAAGAAGAAAAGGTGCGAGAAGGGAGGAAGAAATCAGTAGGGCGGAAGTGAAAGCAATGAAGAAGATGGGAAAAGACCCAGGAATTGATGGAGTATGTGGTGAAATGCTGAAGTATGGGGGTGAGATTGTAGTGAAGTGGAAATGGAAGTTGTGTAGATTAGCTTGGGAAGAGGGAAGGGTTCCAGAGGACTGGAAATCAAGTACAATAGTTCCTTTATACAAAGGAAAAGGGGAGAGAGAAGTATGTGGTAACCATAGGGGTATTTGCCTTCTTAGTGTGGCTGGAAAAATATATGGTAGAATACTCATTGATAGGGTTAGGTATATAATGGAGAAGCTAGTTGGAGAAGAACAAGGGGGATTTAGGAAGAGAAGAGGGTGTGTAGATCAGATATTAGTTCTAAGATGTTTAGCGGCGAAGTATTTAGAGAAGGGAAAGAAAGTGTATGCTGCTTTCATGGACTTGGAGAAGGCTTATGACAGAATAGATAGGCAAGGTTTGTGGAAGGTATTAAGAATATAAGGAGTGGAGGGGAAATTGTTGAGTGCTGTGAAGAGTATGTACGAGGGAGCTAGGGCTACGGTGTGAGTGGATGGTGAGCTGAATGAGTTCTTTGATCTTAGTGTGGGACTGAAGCAGGATTGTGTAATGTCTCCATGGCTGTTTAATATATACATGGATGGGATTGTAAAGGAGGTGCAAGATAGGGCAGTGGATGTGGGGGTGGCTCTAATGAATTAGGGTGAGATGTAGAAGATTCTGGTGTTGCTGTTTGCTGATGATACAGTATTGTTGAGTGAAGATGAATTGGAGTTGCAAGGTTTGGTGAATGAATTTGGGACAGTGTGTAGGAAGAGGAATCTGAAAGTTAATGTAAACAAGAGTAAAGTTATGATGTTTGATTGGAATGAAGTCACAGAGTGCACAGTGAGGTTGTATGGTGAGGATCTGGGAAATGTGAGTGCATTTAAGTACTTGGGTAGTGTGAAGAGTAAGGATGGAACTTTGGGGGATGAAGTGCTTGAAAGGGTACAGCAGGGAAGGAAGGTTGTTGGTACACTGAAAGCAGTGATGAGAAATTGGGAGGTGAGTAGGGAACTTAGGAAGTCACTGCATGATTGTATTGTGATTACTACACTGACGTATGAAAGCGAGGCATGGACCTTGCAAGAGGGGAACAATTCAAGAGTGAGAGCAGTGGAAATGAGTTACTTGGGAGGAGCATGTGGAGTGACATGGAGGGACAGGTTGACGAATGAAGAAGTGAAGGAACGTTGTGGGGTGGAAGTGGATGTGGTTGAGAAGATTAGGAGAAATACACTGAGGTGGTTCAGACATGTGGATGAAAGACTGACTAAGAGGGTGTATGTAGGTGAGATGGAAGAAGGGAGAGGAAGGGGAAGACCGAGGATGATATGGAGGGATGGAGTTGAGAGGTATATGAGGGAGGGGGGAGTGAGCTGGGGGGAGGGTAGGCAAATGGTGGGTGACAGAGCGACTTGGAGGCGTTTTGTCTGCGGCCACCCTTTGCGGGATTAGGGCGTCGGGCTATAGACAAATAGATAGAGGAAAAAAAAGTAGTCTGTTCCCCTGCCTTTTCCTACAAAAAAATGCTCCCAAAGGCTTATATTCTGCAAATGAACATATGTAGAATTTACTGCTCTTTATCATGGTTCTTATAGGAAATCGATACGTCCAATAGTTTTCGAGTAATTGGCCGACCAAGTGAGATTATTCCTCGGAGCGCTTTCGACTTTTACCTAAAGCGAGGAAAAAAAAAAAAACAGTCTGTTCCCCCGCCTTTTCCTACAAAAAAATGCTCCCAAAGGCTTATATTCTGATATTGAACATACGTAGAATTTACTGCTCATTATCATGGTTCTTACGGGAAATCGATACGTCCAATAGTTTTGAAGTAATTGGACGACAAACGTAGAATACTCCTCCGCACCCGCAAGCGAGATAAAAAGCATTTTTTCCCTGCCTCATCCACGGCTACATATTTTGTTACGTGTTACTGTTTTCTCTTTTCACTCAAAGTATACACGTAAAATATAAGGTTTTTGATACTGCTCTCAGAAACTCGACATGACCACTAGTCTTTTTGCTAGGTACTGATACTGAAGCTGAACACTCTTCCATCTCATTATGTGTGTAGGTAAAACACATTACTCATTTGTGTAAAAAATATTGAACTATAGAAATAGGTCAATATACAAATCAACAAAATACAGATAACTCACTTCCTCCAGAGGTGTTGAGATGCTGGCAGGAGATTGAAGGGTTGTTGAAAGATGAGGAGTTATGTAGTGTGTGAGCATGTGTGTGTGTGTGTGTGTGTGTGTGTGTGTGTGTGTGTGTGTGTGTGTGTGTGTGTGTGTGTGTATGTGTATGTGTGTGTGGGGGGGGCGAGTGTGCGTGTGTGTAGGTAAGTGTGCATGCGTGTGTGTGTGTGTGTGTGTCTGTGGCTGTGGCGTATTTTCTCCTCTCCTTGCGATACATTTGCCTAAAACACATGCGATGCATACAATAGAGTTCTCCACGAACATTCACTGCACGACATACGTGTATATATATATATATATATATATATATATATATATATATGGGTGTGGCATATTTCTTGTCTCTGATACTTGCGCTATATTCTCGCTAAGTCAGTCAATGCATGCAATATTTCTCGGTGAACACTGACTACACTATTTTATACGTATGTTTCACACTAAACCATACGCAATGTAGCACTGTCCGAGATTGGTACAATGCCTTTTCACTGAAGTCTGTGATTGTGTGGTGTATTTGTTGTCTCTGTTACTTGGCTAGGTTGGAGCTAAGTCAGTCAGTGCATGCAATATTTCTTGGTGAACTCTAGCTGCACTGTTTTATACGTATGTTTCACACTAAACCATATGCAATATAAAACACTCTCCCATGATTCCATCCCAACCTCCTCTCTTATTCCCTTCCCGACTGTATGGCGTACGTGACCGCCTATTTCCTAAGCGACTGTTGCATATCTCTATGGCGTTCATAATGCTTGCTATGGTAGGTCAGTTGTTTCACCAGTCCAGGCACTATATGTTTCAGAAATATAAGCATTGGCTTCACTATAAAAAAAGGTGAGCTACTCATCATTTACGGGCAGGGCAAAGAAGAGTAGAAACCCCGGTATAACAAACCAGACTCCTGCCTGTAGGCCTAACGGCTCATAACGGGCCCCAGTGCTTTACAAGCAACATATCTATGTTCCATAGACACAATCACTTCACATTATAGTAAAAAACACTGTACAATCACAATATTTCAATAATGGCTTCTGCCTCAGGTGGGAGAGTGGAAAATGGCGGGTTTAAAGGAACAACTGACAGCCACACAACCCTCCAGCCCAACTGCTTATGAAATACTGAGGTTTTTCTGCTATGCACTGTCTCATCAGAGCAGTCACAGTGTTGCCAAATGCCTTACCTCGGGAGATAGACGTGCCCACTAGAAAGCACCAAAATTTCACGCAAATCGCCCCAAAACGTATTTTTGGGCGAATATTTTTGCGCTTAGGACCGCGATTCACGTGATTGAGCTTTTTCCTACCAAACCGCATGTCACGCGATTCGCATGACTGTGCCTGAGAGGGTTAATTTTCTCAGTATATATACCAGTATGTTTTTTCATCCCTCTTATTTCATGCCCCAAAAATAAATTTAAAAATATGAAGCGCCGCAGAGTGATACGATAAAATGCCCTCAGTTTGGTAAATGTTTCCTCTCGCCTCAAATTTAATAAGTGTCCCCTAATTCCCAAAAGAGGGGAGAGTGGAAAATGTTATCCTTTCAGTTTTTTAATGTTGAGAGAGAAAGAGAGAGAGAGAGAGAGAGAAATATAATACGCAAGCACAATTCTCAACCCCATACACACAAACCAATCTTATTTCCATAAACATACATACATACACACAGACATATATACAGTACACACATGCAGACACAGACACACATACACACACACACACACACACACACACACACACACACACACACACACACACACACACACACACATACATACATACCACATCTCCAGCTAATACGGTATGCAACTAATCTGTTGTGTTCTTGCAATCCTTCCTAGCAACATTTCCCAGCCTGTCAAAATTGCATGCCATACCCTGTTCTGTGCAATTGATATGGCTGCATAGTTGCTTTGGTGAATTTATATAGACATACGGATATGCAGTATATTTCGGTGTGTGGATTTATAGTGCATGGAGGGAATGATATTATAATATACTAAGGTTGAGAGAGAGAGAGAGAGAGAGAGAGAGAGAGAGAGAGAGCGATGGTGCAGATCAGTGGAATGATTAATAAACTGAAAGATAAATAGATACAGGCAGATAGATAGATAGACAGATAGATAGATAGACAGATAAATGTAGATATGGTTCATGTACACAGACTGATACAAACAGGCAGTTTGGTATAAACACACACACACACATACATACACACACACACACACACACACACACACACACACACACACACACACACACACTCATACATAGAAAAATATAGGTAGACGGCCAGCCAGCCAGACAGATAGAGAGACAGACAGACAAAAAGACACAGATAAACAGAAATAGATAAACAGGATCTGCTAATCTATCGTCAGTGCAGCATATTGAGTCCTATATCAGCCTAAACATCAGTTCCTCACAGCCCGACACTCAGCTAACTGACAAAGCATTAAGTGGTTCGTTCACGGGGAGTTCGAAGCAGCTCCATTAGTCGTGTTAAGGAGATCAGGTAAGATTAGGTAATATTAGGCTGGGTTGACTCAGAGAGAGAGAGAGAGAGAGAGAGAGAGAGAGAGAGAGATTGTTGCATTTTATTTGATGTAACTCCATTAATTTACCGTAATATTACTTTTAAATGACCTAGAGCTTGAACTCATAGACATTTTTAATTACAGGATAGATGGGTAACTGCAGGTATAGTCAGAGAAATTACCAATATGCAGGGAATCGAACCCGGGACTCTCAGGTGAGAGCCAGGCAGCATACCACTACACCACGACCAGGTAATGATTTTTCCTGTGTAAAAAATACAGGTTCTCTCTTCATGCAGGTATAGTGTTTAACACAAATTATGATGCTAGTCACGAAGAATGCAATGGGGAGGGTACTACTGTAAGCCATATTGTATTTTTCTACCACTGAATTACATGAAATACCTGTAAAAATGAGAGAGAGAGAGAGAGACAGACAGAGAGACAGAGAGAGACAGAGACAGACAGACAGACAGACAGACAGAGACAGAGAGAGACAGACAGACAGACAGAGTCGGAGTGGACGATGTGTCAATAACCTTTTAACTTTAATGCAGTTTTGACACGAGTGGATATAAATAATTTAGTGATGGCTATTAACCCTCCCCGGCAGGCACCATAAATGTACTGGTGCCGTGATTTAACAGTTTGTTTTATATTTCGGGAATATGAAGTAATAAAAGGAAACTCAAACCTGTTTTAATTTTTCTGTATACATTGGTAATTTATCTTTAGGGAAGGCGGTGGCTGAATCGGTAGAGAGGCGGCCTGCAGTCCTAATGGACCCAGGATCGAATCCCGGCTGGGGCAGGGAACAGTTTAAGGATTTGAATTTCCTAAAAGGCAGACTTTCCTAATCTACCAGATGACCCGCCGACATGTCGTAAAAATACCCCCGCTAATACCAGTACACCAGTCCTGTATGAGACAGCCCTAGCATGTATTCAATATGGACGGTGGGTGTTAGCGCCGAAGTGGTGACATGTGGAGGTGTAGGAGGACTACTGGGCCTTGGGATAGGTGACTGCCCCTAAGAAATAGGCCCTAAGCCTTTGCCCAGAGTCGGACACGTAAAAAAAAAAAAAAAAAAAATCTTTTGGTCTACACGTGTGCAAGGGAAAGTAAAGGAGACATGAAAACAAAAACAACTAGAAAGCACTCAAAGAGTGCATACCTCCACCAAAGTCACTGGCGTTAAAAAGGATCCGGATCCACTCAAAAATTAAATCAATTGTTCCTTGACTCGTGGCACACTCTTCCACAAAATTTTAGTGAAATTTATTGAAAAATTCTGGAGACGTTGTGCGTTATACATAGGATCTGGATCCGCCCCAAAACTTAATCAACTTTTTCTTGGCCAATGGCCCACCCTTACATCTAATTTCATTGAAAATCATTGAGAACTTTTGGAGATATCGTGCTGACAGACAAACAAACAGACAAACATAGGTGAATACATAACCTCCTCCAACTTTGTTGGTGGAGGTTATGAAGAAGAAGAAGAAGAAGAAGGAGGAGGATAAGGAGGATGAGGATGAGGATGAGGAAGAGGATGAGGAGGAAGATGATGAATAAGAAGAAAACTGATAACAACAACAACGCAAAAACAAGGAGAGTAATAATAATAATAATAATAATAATAATAATAATAATATTAATAATAACAAAAACAAAAACAACAACAATAATAATAATAATATTAATAATAATAATAATAATAATAATATCTTATAAGATGGGTTAAGATGAGGGTACAGCTCATGACCAAACATCAATAACGAAAAAAAAACGTAAGTATTAATGTACTTTTAGGGTAGAAGGGACTAACAAGGAGAGTGGAAATGGAAGGAGAAGCCCGAGGACGATAGAGAGAGAGAGAGAGAGAGAGAGAGAGAGAGAGCTTTTGTATATATGCAAGACCTACCAAAAATTGTCACTTTTTTCTCCAAACTCTCATAGGTGACCCAGCGTAAAGAAGGAAGGATGAAAAGAAGTCACTAAAGTAACAACATAATCAAGTACTCAAATAAGGAAGGAAAGAAAGAAGTAAGGAGGGAAGGAAGGATGAGCTGAATGAAAAAACAAAGGAAGGAAGGAAATCAGTCTGAACTGAAAACAAAAAGGCAGAAATAAAAGGAAACAAGGAAAACGATCGAACGCCAGAAAAAAATAAAACTGAATAAGATCGCGTGAAGAGAGCAAGAATAATACCTAAAATGCTATCAAACCGAGGGAATTAACCATAAACATTCTCTCCCTCCCCCCCCTCTCTCTCTATCCCGAAAGCGACAACTATATACTTTTTACCAGATCCTCACCTTGGACCCCGTTTATTTTGCATAATAAAATTGTCGCCCCTTTTCATAACCCCCCCCCTTAATTATTCGGATTCCAAAAAATTAAAAAGAAACTAAGGAAGGGAATCAGCATCCTATCTGGCTAGGTCTCTTACGAGTACTTTTGAAATAGGTTAGGTTTTGGATTGGGTTAAGTTAGATTACATTTGGGTAGGGTTGGGTAGGATAGGGTAGGGTTGGCCATGGTAGGGTAGGGTAGGGTAGGGTTGGGTTGGGCTAGGTAGGGTAGGCTAGGATAGGTAGGATAGGATAGGATAGGATATGGTAAGGTAAGGTAGGGTAGGGTAGGGGGAGGTAAGGTAGGATTGTGTAGAGTAGGGCTCGATTGGGTAGGGTAGGGTAGGGTAGGGGAGGCAAGATCAGGTTAATTTTGGGTTAGGAGAGGTTAGGTCACATTAGGGTAGATTAGGTTAAAGAATGAGAGTAGGTAAGGTCATGTACGGTAAATTTCGATGAGACAGAATTAGGTGGGTTAGGCCAGTAGGTTATAGTAGGAAAAGTTAGGCGAGGTCGGAATAGGTTATTCGAGATCAGGATAGACTGGGTTAGATTAGGCTGAGAGAGAGAGAGAGAGAGAGAGAGAGAGAGATGGAAGTATTTATACTCATACACCTCCCTATAGCGCAAAGAAAAATTTGCGCAGTATATGATATTCCTAGTCCAGTTTTATCAATTTCTGTCGCCTTTCACAAATACACAAAACACACTATTGTCCCTTTTTTCCGAGAGACAAAAACAAAACACAATACATGGACAAAACATAGAAGTTCACAACACACACACACACACACACACACACACACACACACACACACACACACACACACACACCACCTTTTCAATACACTACTAAATTTCTTATATTTTTTCTTACTCACTTGTTTAGTTTAATATCAACATTATATTCATCAGCAACAAAAAGGAGGAAATTGAGATGTGCAGATAACCTAAAGAAAAAGAGAAAAGGAGAATAAAGTAAAATCCATCCATCCATCCATCATCCAATCCTACATTGCCCCATGAGGAGCGTAGGAGCCCGGGGCTAGGCAGTTGGTCCCGACATTTAAGATGAGAGTAACCAGCCTCACACATCTCTGAGTGCCATTACATGAGCAATCAACCACAACCATCCCTTGGATATAAACCTTCACCGGCTCAATCCGATTGGAGCGCAATAATTACCCACTAAACCACCAGGCGCCCCAAATAAAATAAACAACTAAATACTGAGGGGTGGCAGCCTACTCACCTCGCCAAGCATGAAGGATATCGGGATGATGATGACGATGATGATGATGATGGTCGTTGTAAGAATCACCTCATTCCATCAAACACTCGTTACAATTTCCTGTATTTCACAATGTCTGGACAAACTACTTAACACTTTGTATCCCCTCCGTTTCGAACTCTCTCCATACATGAATAAACAGTCAATTTCATAAGGAACGTTTAAAAGGATATCAAAATCAGTAATTTCATTGTTTATAAGGAACACTTAAGCCAGTCACTTCACTAAGCAACAATTATAAGTGACTCCATAATGGCAATACTAATCGTTCAACTAGCAGTCACTTCCTCTAATAACGTTAATAATGAGATTCATATAATCACTTCAAGCAACATTTATCTCAAAGGAACTCCTCAGCAACGTTTATAAGGAGCTCCACACAGTCAATGCAAGCAACGTTTATCTCTAAAGAATTCCACAGCAAGGTTTATAAGGAGCTCCACAGTCACTTCAATCAAGGAACTATTGTCACGTAACCTCACTCAGCGAACAGCATGTCATAACTGGTTACCCTCTGCTACCTCGAGCCGGCTACCCAACACCGCACCACGCTTTTACACCCATTAAAGTTCATCAATACTCATTTTCCTATTAACTCACACATTTACAGATACTAACAAGATGAAACAGAGTAATTCCATTGCAATTCGCATACAGGAAGACAGACAGGAGTATGCGTACAGGCAACGAAAGGTAATATTTAAACTGAAAGCAACAAAATTGTCCAGCCAAATTCAATCGTCGTACTGTGAGGAAGGATGGTGGAGAAGGTGGAGTCAAGGAGGGGGGGAGGGAGGGGGAAGTGGGAGGGGTGGGAGGGGGAACAGGAGGATGTGGATAGCTGAGTGTGTAGTAAAGCTGATGATGCTCATACTCGTACAAGGAACTAAAAAAAACTATACCATTTATCCTGTATTTCCCTTCTCCCACAGACAATAATACAGCTGCTTATAAATCTTGGCCAGATAAAGAGACTAGAAAAATGACTTACGGGGAGTGAAAAATAAAAACAAACCGTAAGCGAGGTGTGGAAGAGGAGGTAACGAAATATTAAATGACTTTGAATTATATCTACTTCTTTTACCTGTCTCCCTTCGTTGAAAAGCGCTTCTTGATAGATCTGGTAAATCATCTGAATATTCTGTTATGATGATATACAGGGTTAGGTTAATATTAAATGTAAATTACAAGGATTAAAACAAACAGTAGGTAACTCAGCCATGCGGGAGGCAACACGTGATATAGGACATCCCCCTCCTCCCACCCCCTCCTCTCTCTCTCTCAACACGCACACAGAATTCGTGAGATGCATCCCATTGCCCTAACTCAAGTGACGCACCAGGATATCAACCCCGCCTTACATGCAGACTTATGGCCCTTGCAGCTGCTGGGGACACGGAGTTGAGAGGAGACATGCAAGGTGTGTGTGTGTGTGTGGGGGGGGGGTTATGAGTTGTTGTTGTTGCTGTTTGTTCCTGTTTTTGTCTTTTACTGCGTCTGGCTCAACCGTCATCTGTCGTGTGTGTGTGTGTGTGTGTGTGTGTGTGTGTGTGTGTGTGTGTGTGTGTTAATGGACTGGATGAGTTAAAGCGAGAGGGAGGAATGGACAAACCCAATCTGCTGTTGAGTGTGTGTTGAGGTTTGAAAGCAATGAAATAGTGTAAAATGTGGATCAAATCTTTCAAATGACATACCCTCGTTTACACATACACACAAACATCTTTATATGTTTGTATCAATATATGTATGAATGTATGTATGTATGTATGTATGTATGTATTCATCTATCTATTTATTTGGATGTCCTGGGTCTCCCTGCCGTGAAAAAACTTTTCTCTTTTTCTTACAAAAAAAAAAAAAAACGTATTTTGCAGCCAAAGAGTTAACAGACTGAAAATGATTCCCTCACACCTGCCCTTGACCTCGACTGACACCTGAGGAACATCTTTGACCTGTTGTGTTTGTGTGGTACCAGCCGCCTCTGAGGACATGAAATAAATCGCTTAGGAAAAGGTGTTTGGGAGTTTCCTTAACCGACAAGAATGCGGGCCAGGTGCTCCTCAGGTGTGTCAGCCTCAATAACCAGATTCGCCAAACGCCAACACCAAGTCCTGTTTCGCCAAATAACTCATGTTCAGACAAAGCCAACAGATATTTCCCTTGTGTCAACAGGTTAGGCAAGTACGCCAAATATCTTCACTTAAAACGCAAAATATTTCCATGGAATACTGCATAATATCACTGTTTCGAAAGATTTTAACCAAAAAAAAAATATTTATTCTAAGTAAAATTTCACTTTAACACCTACATATTAAAACACAAAATATCCATGGATGTAATAAATACTATCATTGTGTTCTGATGATTTTTAAAGACACAAATTATTTACATCGTCAAAATTTCGCTTCATAACGATCAGTTATTATATGAAATTCGATAATTTCAAACAAAAATGAAGAAAAGAAAGCCAACTGAAAAACCAGTTCAAAAGCTTCACAAAAGGTAAAAAAAAAAAAAAAAAAAAAAAAAAATCACTTCAAGAAACGTGATAACCCTCCTCAGGCAGACCTGGGTCTGACAGACCCGGGCAATTTTTTCGATGGTATAGTTCAGTAACTCATTGATGCGTGGGATCCCTGTCCTTCTCAATAGCTTCCTAACCTTGTGTGCCCATGCAGGGTGTAGGGGGGTTACTTTCGTGTCTCACTGTTTTTGCAATATAGCACTCAGAATTGCATGTCGGGTCTGTGATACCCAGGTGTACCTGAGGAGGGGGAGAATTTTTCACTATGAGTTTACAAGTTGATTTTATGTTGTGTGGGATCCACTATGTCATAATGAAGGTCCTCCATCCCTCAAGTTGTGACACAAGTGCTGGCTCATAATGTTCTTTGTTTTCGTGTATGGTGACTGAAAAAAAAAAAAAAAAAAAACTTTAGTTTGGCATTTTTTTCATATTCTTTTTTTTTTTTTTAAATACGTGGAGTTCAATGAATTAAAACTTATTCGCATAGTTTTGTAACTGATCAGACCTAATACATTGCAGGATACTCAGGAATTCATTATATAAAACATGTGTGACATTACAGCATTTTTTAAAAGCTGCGTCTGACAAACCCAGGTGTACCTACGTTGCAAGCGAAACTGTAGGTCTTCCTGAGGAGGGTTAAAAACAAGAGGTTATTGACAGAGAGAAAAAATGGATCAAGGAAGATTACTCCAAATTCTTCCTGGTTTTCCTTATCTTAACCTGACAAATATTTCTCTAAAGATGATACTAACCCGTATCATACAAAAGGATAGTAACCATTACCCAAGAAGTGTTATTGTTTTATTACTGAATATCTACACAGGGGCAAAGACAGGAAAAATGTAAATATCGATGCTCTTCGTAATTCAGCAGATAACTGAGTTAAGAGGTTATTTGTTAAAAGAAATATGAGCAAACATATATCTATACTGATGGGACTCATACTGCTACACCTCACACTGCCACATCACACACTGCCACACCACACACCGCCACACTTCACAGTGATACACTTCACACCGCCACACTTCACAGTGATACACCTCACACCTCACACTGACACACCATACACTGACACACGACACACTGCCACACCACACACTGCCACACCACACACTGACACACCAATCACTGCCACACCTCACACTGACACACCACACAATGACACACCTCACACTGACACACCACACAATGACACCACACACTGCCACATTTCACACTGACACATCACACAATGACACACATCACATTGCCACACTACACACTGCCACACCATACACTGCCACAACTCACACTGCCACACATCACATTGGCACACCACACACTGCCACACCTCACACTGACACACCTCACACTGCCACATCACTCACTGCCACACCTCACACTGCCACACCATACACTGCCACACCTCACACTGCCACACCATACACTGCCACACCTCACACTGCCACACCATACACTGCCACACCTCACACTGCCACACCATACACTGCCACACCTCACACTGCCACACCATACACTGCCACACCTCACACTGCCACACCATACACTGACACACCTCACACTGCCACACCATACACTGACACACCTCACACTGCCACACCATACACTGACACACCTCACACTGCCACACCATACACTGACACACCTCACACTGCCACACCATACACTGACACACCTCACACTGCCACACCATACACTGACACACCTCGCACTGCCACACCTCACATTGACACACCTCACATTGACACACCACTCACTGCCACATCACTCACTGCCACACCTCATACTGCCACACCTCACACTGCCACACCTCATACTGCCACACCATACACTGCCACACCACACACTGCCACATCACTCACTGCCACACCTCACTGCCACACCACATACAGACACACCACACTTTGCCACACCACACAATGTCACACCACACACTGCAACACCTCACAGTGTCACATCTCACACTGACACACCTCATACTGCCACAGCACACATTGACACTCTAGACACTGCCACATCACAACTGGCAACACCAAACTCTGCCACACCACACACTACCATACAACATACTACCACACAACACATTGCCACACCTCACACTGCCACACCACACACCGCCACACCACACTGAACACACCACACACTGAGACACCACACACTGCCACATCAAACACTGCCACACCACACTGCCACACCACACACTAACACACCACACACTAACACACCACACAACTTCTAATCTGTACTTGTGTTTATAACTCTCTCTCTCTCTCTCTCTCTCTCTCTCTCTCTCTCTCTCTCTCTCTCTCTCTCTCGTCTAATACACACACACACACACACACGCACACGACAGTTTCCTAATCAAGACCAACCACAATCACTATTTACGCGACCAGGTGTGCGTGGCATGTCCCTCAGTACCTTACAATTATACCTTAATTAGTCTGCAGGGAAGAACAGATAGACAGATGGATAGATAGAGAGACAGATAGATATATAGTTGATAGACAAACTGTTGTTGTAATTGTTGTTGTTATCTTCTGCAGTCCATGATCAGGGGATTGGGAAGTAGCAGCGTGATATTCAACCAGCAGTTAAGTCGCCAGGTTATATCAGTGCTACCACACGAAGGCGTCCCTCTCCAGCACCATGATTACGTAAATCGTAAGTACAGTTGCAGTGTAAACTACCTGAACATTTTCCGTTCTTCTGTGTTTGATATAATGGACGAAACCTTTCAAATTAAGTATGTGGAGAGGATGAAGAGTGAGAGACTGACAAGGAGAGTGTGTATAAGTGAGGTGGAGAGGAGGAGGGAGAGGGGAAGATCAAGGATGAGATGGTCACTTGGGGTGGAAAGAATGGAGAATAAGCTGCTGACAAGGAAAATAACCGGTGGAAGGAGGTGGGGGAGGGGGAGACCTAGGATGAGATGGGGGGTGAGGTGAAAAGGACGAAGGATGAAAGACTGACAAGGAGAATGTATGGGAGTGAGGTGAGAAGGAGAGGGGGACGGGGAGACTGAGGAGGAGATGGGGAATGGGAAGGTATATAAAAGGAGATGAGTTGGAGAAAAGGTAGCCATATGGCAGAGGACAGGTTGGCATGTAGGTGATCAGCTTGTGGCCACGTCTTACGGGAGTTAAGAGTCTGGAGGTAGAAAGATAGATAGATATAGATAAATAGATAGGCAGACAGATAGGCAGATTGACATCACTTCTATGTCTTGTTTTTTCAATACAACAGGAAATTTATACAACATGAAACACACCATCCATCCAAACATGCTTTCCTTATGGAAAAAACGTGCACGGTTACAACACTTACTATACAGGTAGTAGTAGTAGTAGTAGTAGTAGTCGTTGTTGTTGTTGTCGTTGAAGGTTAACCCATTGGACAACAGGCCTACCCGTCTCCTGCAGTCCCCCACCCTCCATTTGACGGATAGGGAAGTTACTGAGGGACTCATGTATAATCAAGCAGTTGGGCCATCCCGCTACATCGATGTCACCACGTGAAGGCGTTCCTCTCCAAAACCAGGCTCACCGTGAAACCACTGAATGCCATGTTGTAGTCAATGTTTAGGGCGACAAAGCAAGATCCGTGTGGAAGATCTGGCAGTCTTTATACTTTGACAGACTAAGATCCATATAACATTAAGTAAGATTTATCGGGGGGGGGGAGTATTCTTTGTGTTCTTGGGGTATTCAGTATGTTTTATGGTATTCCTTGTGCTCTTGGGGTATTCAGTGTGTTTTATGGTATTCCTTGTGCTCTTGGGGTATTCAGTGTGTTATATGGTATGCCTTGTGCTCTTGGGGTATTCAGTGTGTTTTATGGTATTCAGCATGGTAGAGGTTTTAATTCACACAGGCAGTAGTTGCGATAATCAGTCTATTTCCCACTGTAATGAGGTGGCCGTGAGTTATTTTCAGTTCATTGACGTTAACATGGCGGAGATTTTCGTTCATTTTGTATCTTCTATAATGTAGCTCAGTGGCGAGATAAAGCAAAACTGTAGCTCTATACCCTTTCTACAGCACTTCTTCGTGACTAGCACCATTTAATTTTAATCTCCTGTTACGTCTCAGGATTCAAGATGGGAATATTGAGCCTATAGTTCAGTTACTTTAACTTGGTGTAGATATTCGTTCTTTTGCAGCTCTTTTTCCCCTTAGTTCAGTGGCAGAATAAGACAATACTACAGCTCCATCTCCTTTCCATAGCACTTCGTGACTGTCGCCATCCTCTGCTGTTAACCCTCTGTTACATCTCAGCATTCAAGATGGAGAGATGGCAATTTTCAGCTAAGTTAAAGTGAACAGAGTATATTTGCTGTCCACGTGAGAATATATCTGACAAGCTCATATTGCAAGATGCATAGGGAGCTTCGCAACACTTCTACCAATGTGATTTTATCTGTGCATTACGTCTTCCCATCATCTTTTAAACTGTTCATAACCTTTCAGTACTGACACAGTTTACCTCTATAACATGCAAATGAATGCGGGCGTTATGTAATGTGCAGAATAAATTGCTAAGGAAGAGGTGTTATGAAAGATTCCAGTGCTATTTAGAAAACCACCTGGACCTAAAAAGGATCCAAGTAGGGCATCAGCTGTTGCATCTCCCCCAATAAAGCAAGTTTGGTGCTGGTAAAGGACGCGTGACGTGGTGGCACCGATATAGCTGGGCGGCCCGACTACCCAGTTATACAAACGTCAGCCAGTTCCCTCCCTATCCACCAAAATGAGGATGGTTGACTGCAGAAGAGGAACTGTAACCTGCATTTCACAGAAGTTACATTACAAGTGAACC
>NC_137057.1:31420454-31450454 GCF_032717465.1 Coenobita brevimanus
CTGATTTTTATCTTTAAACTTACTAAGGAATTTCAGTGGGTTATGATCGGTATAAATGACTATAGGGTCAAAACCAGAACACAAATAAAATGAAAAATGCTGTAAACCCAAAATCAAGGCCAAAAGCTCTTTCTCAATAGTTGAGTAGTTCTTTTGAGGTGGAGTGAACTTCTTACTGTAATAAGATACAGGGTGTTCAATACCCTGATCATCCTCTTGCAGCAAAACAGCCCCAGCTCCTGTATCACTTGAGTCAACAGCCATCTTAAAAGGCTTAGCAAAATTTGGAGTAGCGAGCACTGGCTGACTTAATAGGATAGCTTTAAGTTTACTGAAAGAGGATTCACAGTTATCGGTCCAGACAAATTTAACTCCCTTTTTCAGTAGGTCTGTAAGTGGTGATACAAGAATTGAAAAGTTAAGAACAAATCTCCTGTAATAACCTACCATTCCCAAAAATCTTTGTAGCTCTTTCCTACTTTTAGGTCTGGGAAGATCACTTATAACCTGAACCTTAGCTCCTGGTGGTGCAACGTGTCCATCACCAATTACGTACCCAAGGTACTGAACTTTAGCTTGACCAAACTCACACTTTGATAAATTAGCTACAAGATTAGCCTGAACCAAACACTCAAGAAATTTACTGACATGGCATAGGTGATCTTTCCAGTTGTCAATGAAGATTAATACATCATCAATATAAACAACACACCCTGCCAAACCTTCTGTTACAACATTCATGAGCTTCTGAAAAGTGGCTAGTGCATTCTTCATACCATATGGCATTACAGAACATGCAAAAGTCTTTCCTAGTGTTACAAAACATGAGATCTCCCTAGCACGTTCAGTCATAGGTACTTGCCAGTATCCCTTTAACAAATCAAACTTACTTATGTACCTAGCCTTTCCGATCTTGTCTATGCAATCTTCCACGCGAGGGAGAGGGTAAGTGTCTGTTTTGGTTATCTGATTAACACGTCTGTAGTTCATGCAAAGCCGCTGTGACCCACCTGGCTTAGAGACTAGAGTGACAGGAGAACTCCACTCGCTCTGACAGGGCTCAATCATCTTGTGGTCCAACAGGTAGCCAAGCTCCTTCTGGATGAGAAGAACTTTCACTAAGTTCACACGGTAAGGAGGCAGTTTAATTGGCTTTGTGTCTCCAACATCGACATCATGCATCAACACAGTGGTTCTTCCTGGAGTGACACGGAACACTTGCGGGTACTCCTGCAGTAATGCCAAAAACTCCTGCCTTTCCTCGGGAGCTAGATGAGAAAGCTTAATCTGGAGATCATTCATGATATCAGGATTCTTCCCCAGACTATCACTCAGGCTCATACTGCATGGGAGAACTTAACTTGCAGACTCTGGTGGAACAGCTACAGTGCAGACTGGGTTATTTTCGTCCCGCCTGTGATATAAATTTAGCATGTTGGTGTGACAAAGTTGCTTCTTCTTTCTATGATCTGGTGTGGCGATGACATAGTTGACATCATTGAGTTTCTTCTCCACGAAATAAGGACCACTAAACTTGGCTTGAAGAGGTTGCCCATGCACCGGTAGCAGAATCAAAACCTGATCTGGCTGAAAGTGGCATAACCTGGACTTCTTATCATACCAAGTCTTCATCTTCCCATGAGCAGCTCCTAAATTCTCTTTCGCCAGCTGTAAAGCAGTGGACAGCCGTTCTTTGAACATCATCACATACTCCAGCAGGTTGACGTCATCTTCCTCCGACAGCCAGCATTCCTTGAGTAGCTTAAGGGGTCGTCTTACTTCATGGCCAAACAGTAGTTCAAAGGGTGAGAAGCCCAGTGATTCAATTGGAGATTCTCTTGCGGCAAATACAACGAATGGAAGACCTTTATCCCAATCTTTCTGATGTTCCAAACAGTATTTCCTGAGCATCGATTTGAGTGTTTGATGATATCTCTCCAACGCTCCTTGGGTCTGGGGATGGTAAGCTGAAGACGTGATCTGGGTGATGCCCAACTCTTTCAGAGACTGCTGCAAAACATTTGACATGAAATTACTTCCCCGGTCTGACTGTACCTCCTTGGGCAGACCAAACTTAGTGAAGAACCCTAGCATTTCCTTAACCACTTTCTTTGCTGAGATATTTCTATGTGGAACGGCTTCAGGATAACGAGTAGCCATATCAATCAGGGTCAACACATAAGAAAATCCTGAAGAAGTCTTAGGAAGAGGGCCCACAATATCTACCAACACACGGGTGAATGGCACCTCAAAAGGAGGAATGGGAACTAGAGGTGCAATCTTTTCGGTATGATTACGCTTCCCCACAACTTGACAGGTGTGACAAGACTTACAATACCAGGAAACATCTCTGAAGATACCTGGCCAGTAGAAGTGTTTCAAAATGCGTGCCACAGTCTTCCTCACTCCAAGGTGTCCTGTTTTGGTTATCTGATTAACACGTCTGTAGTTCATGCAAAGCCGCTGTGACCCACCTGGCTTAGAGACTAGAGTGACAGGAGAACTCCACTCGCTCTGACAGGGCTCAATCATCTTGTGGTCCAACAGGTAGCCAAGCTCCTTCTGGATGAGAAGAACTTTCACTGAGTTCACACGGTAAGGAGGCAGTTTAATTGGCTTTGTGTCTCCAACATCGACATCATGCATCAACACAGTGGTTCTTCCTGGAGTGACACGGAACACTTGCGGGTACTCCTGCAGTAATGCCAAAAACTCCTGCCTTTCCTCGGGAGCTAGATGAGAAAGCTTAATCTGGAGATCATTCATGATATCAGGATTCTTCCCCAGACTATCACTCAGGCTCATACTGCATGGGAGAACTTAACTTGCAGACTCTGGTGGAACAGCTACAGTGCAGACTGGGTTATTTTCGTCCCGCCTGTGATATAAATTTAGCATGTTGGTGTGACAAAGTTGCTTGTTCTTTCTACGATCTGGTGTGGCGATGACATAGTTGACATCATTGAGTTTCTTCTCCACGAAATAAGGACCACTAAACTTGGCTTGAAGAGGTTGCCCATGCACCGCTAGCAGAATCAAAACCTGATCTGGCTGAAAGTGGCGTAACCTGGACTTCTTATCATACCAAGTCTTCATCTTCTCATGAGCAGCTCCTAAATTCTCTTTCGCCAGCTGTAAAGCAGTGGACAGCCGTTCTTTGAACATCATCACATACTCCAGCAGGTTGACGTCATCTTCCTCCGACAGCCAGCATTCCTTGAGTAGCTTAAGGGGTCGTCTTACTTCATGGCCAAACAGTAGTTCAAAGGGTGAGAAGCCCAGTGATTCAATTGGAGATTCTCTTGCGGCAAATACAACGAATGGAAGACCTTTATCCCAATCTTTCTGATGTTCCAAACAGTATTTCCTGAGCATCGATTTGAGTGTTTGATGATATCTCTCCAACGCTCCTTGGGTCTGGGGATGGTAAGCTGAAGACGTGATCTGGGTGATGCCCAACTCTTTCAGAGACTGCTGCAAAACATTTGACATGAAATTACTTCCCCGGTCTGACTGTACCTCCTTGGGCAGACCAAACTTAGTGAAGAACCCTAGCATTTCCTTAACCACTTTCTTTGCTGAGATATTTCTATGTGGAACGGCTTCAGGATAACGAGTAGCCATATCAATCAGGGTCAACACATAAGAAAATCCTGAAGAAGTCTTAGGAAGAGGGCCCACAATATCTACCAACACACGGGTGAATGGCACCTCAAAAGGAGGAATGGGAACTAGAGGTGCAATCTTTTCGGTATGATTACGCTTCCCCACAACTTGACAGGTGTGACAAGACTTACAATACCAGGAAACATCTCTGAAGATACCTGGCCAGTAGAAGTGTTTCAAAATGCGTGCCACAGTCTTCCTCACTCCAAGGTGTCCTGCCAAACTGGAATCATGAGCCACTCTAATGATATCCTGCCTGCAAACACGAGGGATGACAACTTGATGTACAACCTCCCATTCACAGTCGGCTGATGCTGTTGGGGGTCTCCACTTTCTCATAAGTACTCCTGACTTTATATAATAACAAGTACAAGCACCAGCTGACTCTTCCTCACTGCAAGCAGAGTTAGCTAGACCTTTCAACTCAGGGTCAGCAACCTGCAACTCAACCAACTCTTGACGAGACAAATTATCAACACTACGGGGTACTGCCTCATCTGGTGAGTGGTCCAAATTAACAAGAAAAGTGTCAGCTAGGATAACATCATCATCATAATTATCCTCTAAGTCACCAGTAACTTTAGACTTAGCCCTAGTGACAGCACATGCAGAGAACACATCAAGGACATCACAATCCTGGGTCGCAGTCACTGGTTCACTAGACAACTGAGGAGCTGGACACACTTGACTTCCACCAATATCATTTCCAAGTAAGAAAGTTACACCTGACATTGGGAGTGTCTCAACCAACCCAACCATAACGGAACCATTAACAAAACCAGACTCTAAATTCACTCTGCACAGAGGGACAGAGAAGTAATTATTCCCTACACCTTGTAAGAGTACAGTTTCATTAGAGGAATTAACATTAGAGCCTAGAACACTGATCAGCATAAGGGATTGGCAGGCACCTGTATGACAATATATTTTAACTGATTTCCTGTCATTACTGTCCAGAGGACTGACAAAACCATCAGACAGGAAATTAGTATATGAACTCTTGAGAGTGTCACCCACGTTACTGCTCAAAAGAGGAGCTTCATCATGAGAATTTAATTTACCCCTCAAAGCAGGTTCAGTGAACTCGGTTAAAGAATTCTGGGAACTCTCAAGGGTGGACACTAGACCAATTGACTGAATATTTATAGACTCCTTTTTGTTCACATCACGCTGTCTCCTGAAACATTTCTCCGTAGTATGACCAAGCTTACTACAATAAGTACATTTACTTTTCTGAAATCTAGAGGGGGACCTGGTATTTACTTCCTGAGAAACATCATCTTTATTCTCTTTCCTGTTACCTGTACTCTGAGTAGAGGCAACGTACTTACTCTCAGCTTTCCTTTTTTCTTTAGAATATCTCTTGTGAGTGAGAACATATTCATCAGCTAAAACTGCAGCATCAGACAAATTATCTATTCTTTTCTCATCAAGATATAGGCTTACATCTTTATTAATACACCTTTTGAAGTCCTCCAGCAAAATCATCTGCTTAAATTTATCAAAATCAGAATTTACATTCTTAGAATTTAACCACTGCTGTAACAGATCTGCTTTGATTTTTGCATACTCAGCATGGGATTGCTTATCTTGCTTATAAGTTGTCCTAAATTTTACTATATAGGCTTTAGGAACAAGCTCATAGGCCTTAAGAATCAAGCTCTTAACTACATCATAATTATCAGATTGATCCTGAGGCAAAGATGCATAAGTTACTTGAGCTTTACCGGTGAGAACAGTTTGAAGGTGTACTGGCCAATAGTTTTTGGGCCAATTAAAACCTGTAGCTACCCTCTCAAACAACTGAAAATACTTTGTTAAATCAGATTCATTAAAAGGTGTGACAAGTTTAACATTGTTAGCCACATCAAAATTATCAGAGCTAGATGATCCAGTTCCACCTTGTTTCATGCGATACTCATGGTCTGCTTGAATCGTAGCAAGTTCAATTCGTGCCTGAGCCTGTGCCCGTGGCTGTGCCTCCTGAATACGAGCCTGAGACTCAGCCTCCTCAGCACGTGCCTGAAACTCAGCCTCCTTGGCACGAGCCTCCTGCAGGGCTAGCTGTAACTTAGCTATTTCAATCTGCGTTTGCTCATCTGAAGGAGTTACATTAAACAAGCTTTTATTAATCATGTCAACAATTTGATCTTTAGAATGATGAGAGCGAACAGCAATTCCCAATTGTTGAGCAACAAGCTTAAGTTCATTCTTTGTTCTGCTTTCTACATCACGCACTGTTTGCTAATTTGACAAAAAATCTTTGGCTTCATCAAGGGTAGTAATTGTAGACATCATGAATAAATCACAGTCACAAAATATCAAGCAATATCCTTATGATAATATCCTGAATATCCTGATAAGAGGTGACCAAATTTATGTTACGGAACAGAGAGAGATAATGAACACTTCAAGTGAGAATACTAAAATCACTACTGTCCCGCAAAGTTCCAGGTTCAAAACAAAAGACTTAGGTAAAATTACAAGTTAAAGTTTAATGCTCAAACAGGATAATGTAATGGCAAAACAGGTTCCATATATGGTTAACTGCAATAGCCTCTATTAACACGAATTTAGCAAGAGCAAATTTATTTAAGTCAGCCCTGATAAAATGAGAAAACCGGATAATGCTCAGTTAAAGCAAGATATAATATTATTACAGATACAAAATTTTACTAATACTGGCTGACAGTAAAAACTCTACCAGGCTTACGAATTAATGCCTTATGCTATACAGTACAAGAAAAATGGTAATAACACTTATACTCAAATTATACAGCAGCTAGATGACTGCAGACTTCCTGAGCACTCACAAAAATAATAATACACTATACAGGGGAGGACAGAGATGTGAACAAAATGAGGAGTAGATCTAAATGGCAACTAATAAAGAGACTGAGCTCATTATATAGGGGCCGGCAGAGCTTGATTCAACTTGTAAGAAGGACGCGCAAATGAAGGCACAGAGGACGAAGAGTTGACACTCCTGCTCTGAACAACAGAAAGAACGACTTACTCTACAATATATATAAATAAATATATTATATATATATATATATATATATATATATATATATATATGTGTGTGTGTGTGTGTGTGTGTGTGTGTGTGTACACTAATGCTTTCCCGCAAATATTAGCCAGACTAACAAATAGTTTCTCCATCAAAAAATGTTTCCAGATACCATTATTTTTATTATCATATTGTTACTGAGCCCACAGTAACCAGTCTGACCAGAAAGTCTAAAGAATATATATATATATATATATATATATATATATATATATATATATATACAGAGAGAGAGAGAGAGAGAGAGAGAAAGCAAGTAAGACATCTGCTGGGTATCTTGGGCATCGCAACTTCCAAAGATGTAGTAAGGAGAAAACATTTTGCCACACATAATGAATAACGAATTTCTGGACCACCCTAAACCATCATACAGTATATTCTGAGCACCTAAGCTTTATTTTAAAGCACATTTCCTATTAGAACCTAACCTCAGTATGGGTTTCGTCAGGCACGCTCCACTGGCATTCTTAGGGCGTGTGGTGGAACAAGTGGTGGCAACATGTAAACAACACAATAACGAACAAGATGCAAACATGCTGGGATCAGCAGCGTCCAGATCATGTTGCCAATATCATCATGAAGTCTCAGCTGCCTCATATGGACACACTTATTCTATTACCTCAGCTGTCAGCAGGTTTGATGCCGCACTGTGACATGTTTGCATACATCTGTCCGAATATTGCTGCATACATGTATTCAACCATGTTGCCAGCTGTGTTAACACATGTTCCGGAATCGTGCTAAGTCTGTTCTTCGCTCTGCTAAAAATAATTTCATCCTTACTAAATGCTCTCAACTCTCCAACTCGAATTCTTCCCGCTTCTTCTGGCACCTTGCCAAAAACCTTTCTAACAACTTTACCTCATCATCCTTCCCTCCTCTTTTCTACTCTGATGGTTCTGTAGCTATTTCTTCTACTGATAAAGCAGATCTCTTCGCACAGACTTTCTCCTCCAATTCCACCTTAGACAATTCCGGTGCTGTTCCTCCATCACTTCCCCCCTCTGACTTCCTCATGGCTGACATTAAAATTTCTTCAGCTGATGTATTTTCTGCCATCACTGGCCTCAGTACTAACAAAGCATATGGGCCTGATGGGGTCCCTCCTGTTGTTCTCAAGAACTGTGCTTCTGTGCTTACACCCTGCCTAGGCAAACTCTTTCGCCTTTGTCTGTCAACTTGTACCTTTCCTTCTTGCTGGAAGTTTGCTCTCATTCAGCCAGTCCCAAAGAAGGGTGACCACTCCCAACCCTCCAACTATCGTCCAATTGCTTTAACGTCCTGTATTTGAAAAGATTTTGAGTCAATTCTCAATAGAAAAATTTTAACCCATCATGTCCCGAGCTATTTCGCACCTCTGACACCCCCCAATCCCGAGGTATTTTCGATTTTTTTTTTTTTTGGCTAAAACCTCCGCTTTTGGTGAGAAACATCGAAAATTCATAAAGAAATCGCTCACCTGAGGTTTAAAATACTCGATCCAGGTAGGAGTACCTCCTTACCTGACTGGGTTTTCTAACAGGCTGGCACCAAAGAAAACGAGTTCTATGGGAGGGTAACTATTTCACACAACTCATAAACGGTATTTATTTATGTATTTGGTATGAATTTATATGTAGTATGAGAGTATATTGGTTTTCAAGCAGTAATGTAGGCATTATAAGCATTGTTTCATTCACTAACTCATCACCATACCTGACCTTCTTTTACCACATTACCTGATCATTATTTCTGACTGTTTCTTCTGCTAATGCTATGTAAACTTTGTCCTCCACATTGTCATCGATTGGGGAATCACTCTGGCCCTGAATATCTTTACTGGTCAGGTCACTGGTAACAGGTGAATTGCCGAGACAATGGCGTGAGGGGGGGAGGGGGGAGGTGTTGCGATGTAAGGCATTGTCCCTGTTTGGCATTTTGTTGAGGACTAGAGGAAGGTGTCCTGTGTATACGTACGAAAAATCACGCACAAAAATTTAAAATTGTGCAAATTAGGGACCTTGCAATTGCATGACGTACCAGTACGTCGCCGGGACTGGCAAATGCAAAATGATGCAACATACCCATACGTCGACGAGACGGGGCGGGTTAAGGCATCTTTCCTATCACAACCTTCTTTCTGATCATCAGTACGGATTCTGTCAGGGACGCTCCACTGGCGATCTCACCTACCTTTCAGACTCCTGGTCATCCTCCTTTCAGGACTTCAGCGAAAGCTTTGCCATTGCACTTGACATCTCCAAGGCTTTCGATCGAGTCTGGCATAAATCTTTAATTTCCAAACTGCCCTCCTACGCTTTCTATCCTTCTATCTGTGCCTTCATCGCTAGCTTCCTTTCTGGTCGTTCTATAGCAGCTGTTGTAGACGGCCATCGTTCTTCTCCTAGATCTATCAACAGTGGTGTTCCTCAGGGCTCTGTCCTATCACCAACTCTCTTCTTTTTATTCATCAATGATCTAAGCTGTACATCTAACCCTATCCACTCATACGCTGATGACTCCACCCTTCACCTTTCCATTCGGTTCCCACAACGCCCATCTCAACAGTTACTTCAAAAAACAAGGGATGAGGCTATGGCACACCTAATGTCTGACTTGGCTCATATCTCTGACTGGGGTAAAAATAATATGCTTGTTTTTAATGCATCTAAGACTCAGTTCTTACACCTATCAACCCGACAAAATCTTCCACAAGTATACCCACTAATGTTTAATAATATTCAGCTTAATCCTGCATCATCCTTGAACATGCTTGGGGTTTCCTTTACTCGGGACTTATCTTGGAAAGATCATATTACATCTCTTGTAAAATCTGCTTCCAAGAGATTGGGTGTGCTAAGCCAATTCTGCTCTTTCTTTACCCCTGCACAATTGTTGACTCTATACAGGGGTTTTATCCGCCCCTGTGTGGAGTACAACTCTCATGTGTGGGGAGGCTCCCCACATACACCTCTTCTCAATAGGGTGGAGTCAAAGGCTTTTCGTCTCATTAACTCTCCTCCTCTTACTGACTCCCTTCAACCTCTGTGTCTTCACCGCACTGTTGCATCTTTATCTCTTTTCTATCGCTACTTTAATGATCGCTGCTCCTCTGAACTGTCTGCTTGCATTCCTCCACCTCTATAACGGGCGCGTAGCACCCGTCTGGCAGAAAACTCTCATCCCTTTTCTGTCCAACTCTCTAATGCAAGAGTTAACCGTTACTCCCAGTCTTTCATTTATGCAACAGGTCAACTCTGGAACTGTCTCCCTCTGTCTGTATTTCCTGCTGCCTATGATCTCCAGTCTTTCAAATGCAGTGTGTCCAGGCATCTCAAAATGATCGGATCTTGAATTTGGCTCTCTATTGTATATTGTTTTTCTCTTGGAGGGAACTGTTACTGCGGGCTCATGGCCTTTGGTTCCTTCTTCCTCGCATAAAAAAAAAAAAACGTGTGGACGCGACGTTTCCTTCCTTTCAGATTCTTGGTCATCCTACTTTCGAAAATTCAGCAAAAGCTTTGCCATTGCACATGACATATCAAAGGCTTTCGATCGAGTCTGGCATAAATCTATAAGTTCCAAACTGACCTCTTACGGTTTCTGTCCTTCTGTCTTTCCCTTCTCCTCTAGCTTCCTTTTTGGTTGTTCTATAACTGTTGCTGTTGACGGCCACTGTTCTTCTGCCAGAGCTATCTACAGCGGTGTTCCTCAGGGTTCTGTCCTATTGCCAGCCAGTTCTTTTCCTACTATTCATCAGTGACCTTCTAATCTGTACAGCCAAGGACAACAATCGTGTCGCCGTTTTGTCTGAAGAGTAAGTGAAGCACGTCAGACATTATGAGAGCTCTACCACAGTTACATATGCGTGGTTGGCAAGGCTGACTTCCTCAAGCTTCATATTTCTAGTGATGGGATGGCAGTATTAATGAGCCAAGAAAATTTCAATGCTTTATTTTCGATTCCCGAAAGTTGCTGAGTCCGAGGGAAGAAATGTAAACCGTATTCAGTCAGGCAATGATCACCTGGCCGTTACATCTTACCACAAAATGTCAAGGAAACCTAGTATATACCTTTGTATGAAGAAGGAAAGCAACATGCATCCAACTACTAGGGAGATGAGAGAGGGTAGGATCTGCCTTTATTTAAGGGCAGAGAATTGGGAACAGATAGTGCAAACATTCTACGTACGCAGAACTGTAGAAGAGGTGGATCAGGTGTTTCGGGAGGAAGGCTCAGCAGAGAACAGTCATCGTTCACGTCGCCTTGTGTTACTACACAATTTCAGCACCGGGAAATAAGCACAACGATGAAAGTCAGCACCTGCAATCAGTGCTTACGCCATAAGGGATGAATTGAACCTAGAATGAAGTACACGAATAGTGCGCAAACTTCGGTCTTCTGTGTTATGTGTTCGAACTCCAGCCTGTGGGATTAATTTCACCACTTTTAACAAAACATTCGATTGTTATCATTATGCAGGTAGGCTATTATCATAAGTAAAATAGTTTCGACACGTGTTTGATAACACTGACAGATGATGACATGCATAGCTCATAATTATCAACTTGACGTATGTAAAACTTAAATTAATAAAGAAGGACAAATACTTTCAGGATAATTCTTTAGCTAATTAAATAGCAGTGTTGCCGACATGACAGTAAAAAAGGAAACAAATGCTAAACGGTTCATAAGTGTCTGAGAAACAGTAGCACTCGGAAAAACAAAATTCATAGTTGTTTCGCTTGGTTACCAAAAATATGCTCGCATCCACAGGTTCATCACCTGGAGCAAGTGGCATCTCATGTCAGTGCTAGCAACCGTCCGTATGACACAAAGCAAAGCTCACCAAAACTTGAGCCTTTCAGCAGATGTTTTCACCACATTTCAAGACACGACCTCTGCCTTTCATTCTGGACCCGCGATCTAAAGAAAGCTTCCAGGCCTTATCGATGCCGTGGCCAGGAAACCAAGAATGGTCTGGTGTTCCGATACAGCTCTAAACCCCCTCCCCTCCTCCCCCATCCATCCATTCCCAACTACAACCAACTTCTTTGATCTCTTGTTCAAGAGGTAGCTCATTCCCTTGCTTCGCGGCATGAAGCGCGCGCGCACACACACACGCACACACACACACACACACACACACACACACACACACACACACACACACACACACACACGCACGCACGCACGCACGCGCGCGCGCGTTAAAATAAGCAAAGAAGACAGGTCATTATAAGCTTCACTAAATCCTGTAGAAAATAACAGGTGCACTATCTTCGAGAGCGTGAGTGTAATTATTGTAATTCAGTAAGTAAAAATATATATGTAACGGGTGAGGCGTGTTGTACCCTAAGCTTAAGAAAACTGTCAGCCAGTAGCAAGAATAAAATAGCAGTTTACTTCGTGAATGAACTATATATGCGGAGAATGTTTGTCTGTTGATCAGTATGTCATCATATGTTTTACGTCGTATTTTCACTTCAGCTGAAAAAAATCATCTGGCAGTAAAATGTTACAATACCACTTAATGTGAACTGATAATTCCAGTTAACGTGAACTGACATTTCGGATACTGTCTGCCTCACTTTCGTTCTGTTTATTTTACCTGCTTCTCTCTTTCACGTCTTCATCTACATAGAGTTTATTCTCACTTATGCTGAATATAATCTATTTTTAGCAGGAGTAAAATTGCAATCAAGGTGAAATATCATTAAAAGACTGTTTTTCTTTCCCCTTGTCCGTCTGCCCAATTGCCTACCACGTTTTCCTCTACAAGAAGGGTCTGTTATCACTTAATCTGAATAAAGTCATCCGGTGAAATAATAAGTCAACGTGAATCAGTAATCCACAACATGTCTGTCTGTCTGTCTGTCTGTCTGTCCGTCTTATGTAATCGTTGGTCTTTAGCAAGAAGAAATAGTAATTCGAAATCTCAAATGTCGTGTGTCTGTTTCTTTCTTTCTCGTTGCAGGAATAGTTTATGTTCAACCTGGTTTACTAAATGTGGTTGTTGATATTAAGAATAAAATAACAACAGTGACGAATCTCTCTAAGTGCGCGTCCACACTTGTGCTCAAACATATGTTGGCAACACAGCTGGCAACATGTTCGGGAACATGTTTGCAGCAGTGTTTGGACAGATGTATGCAAACACGTTTCAGTGCAATTTCGAACGCTGACAGCAGAGGTGATGGGACAAGTGTGTCTATACTAGGCAGCTGAGACTTCATGATGATGTTGCCAACATGATCTGGACGCTGTTGTTCCTAACATGTTTGCAGCGTGTTCGTTACTATGTTGCTTACATGTTGCCAACACTTGTTTGAGCATACATGTGGACGCGCACTAAGGCATATGCCTGTCTTTCCGTCAGTTTTTCCGACTATTTCTCTGAGGATGACTTCTATTCAACTCTATGATTCTCTGTCAGCCAGAATTCCAAGCAAGTTTGAATGTAATGCAAAATATTACAATATTATACATCTGAAGCCAATACAAGTATAACGCTCCTTCCGTTTTGCATCACGCTCTTTTATTATGTTACTGTGCAGTCAAAATTTTTTCATACGTATTTACATTATATAGATGCTACAGCACATTCTGAGCATCGTAAGCTGCTTCAAACCGAGAAGTAAAGGAGTCAGCTGCCTTTCGATCAAGCGGGGTGGTGATAGTTTGGGACGGACGGACGGAGGGAGGGAGGGAGCGTTAAGAAACAAGGAAAAAAAAAAATGTTCACTCCTCATGACCCAACACCAGCTGCTGAAATGAAATGATGTGACGTCCAGCCATCCCCAGCGCTAAAGATCTTACACACAATAACTAATGCTGTGAAAATGTCTTTAACAGTAACATACCCTGTCATTCCTGCTTGAAGCAATAACAGTTGTGCTCAAGTCTTAGACGACCACCTATGAATGAAAATCAGCACTTTTTTCTTTCATTAACTACTTGATGAATTTAATATATATATATATATATATATATATATATATATATATATATATATATATATATATATATATATATATATATATATATATATATATATATTAAAAAAAACACACACATTAGGGACCGTTTGAGTTGTCTTTAAGTTAAGAGTTGGCAAGTCCTAAGATGTGAGTTTGGAAAAGCTGGTCAGTACAGTTCTACTTATGGTTAGCAGGTAAGACTAAGAACAATACCGAGGAATGTTTGACAATGTGGAGTTAATGGGAATGAAGGATTCATCAGCATAGTGTTTGTGAGGAAGGTAGATGGGGAAGGAGAGGCCGAATATGCGGCAGAGAGATGGGTTTTATAGATATATGAAAGTGGGGAACGAAATTGGAGGAAGGGCAGTTTGACGGCGAACAGGGTAACATTGATACTTGTTCTTGGACAGTCTCATACCTCTTCCGGAAGTAAAACACACACACACACACACACACACACACACACACACACACATATATATATATATATATATATATATATATATATATATATATATATATATATATATATATATATACGGTATATTTATTAAGCTTACCAGCAAAAATTTGAGGGACTTGCTAATAGCCTTTCCATCACAAAATGTTTGCAAATACCAATAGCTCTGTTTCCATACCGTTACTGAGCCCACAACGACCAATTCAGACCTGAAACTCGAAAAAATTATTTTCACATATTCCTCCGTCGCGTCGCGCTCCATAGCCAAAAGTTTTGTTTGGTATTTTTCTGACACCCCCTCGACTTACCCTTACCTAATGCAAAGAAGAATGAAGTCAGTATCTATTACTGTTCTCGTGAAAGAAACGAACAAATGCACAGACCGACACACATACACAGTTTACTTTATTATAATTATATATGTGTACTTTTTTTGTTTGTGTGAGAAAAAGATTCTTGTACATTCTTATTTTAAAAATTATACTTAGAGTCGCACTGAACAATAATATTCACAGGTTAAGAAATACAGTTTATAACTGTTAGCAAAATCCGTGCAACCTGTACTAAAGCATAACCATTTCAGCGAAGCTTTGTGAAGAGAGTCCTGGTACTTTCCCGGTGGGGCTCGACTGCTACTGGATCAGTCACGATAAGACCTCCTGGCATGGACTAGCAGAGAACTGCAACAATAGCGGACTAGAACCTGCAAAACCAAAACGTCGTGACCTACCCAGGCTGGTCCAAAAAATACGAGAGGGTAAGCTGGTTAAAGCTATACGAGACGGTATGCTGGTCAAAGCAATAGGAGAGGGTAAGCTGGTCAAAGCAATAATAAAGGGTAAGCTAGTCAAAGCAATAGGATAGGGTAAGCTGGTCAAAGCAATACGAAAGGGTAAGCTGGTCAAAGCAATAGGAGAGGATAAGCTGGTCAAAGCAATACGAAAGGGTAAGCTGGTCAAAGCAATAGGAGAGGGTAAGCTGGTCAAAGCAATACGAAAGGGTAAGCTGGTTAAAGCATTGAGCATTAAGAGACGATAAACTGGTCAAAGCAATATGAGACGGTAAGCTGGTCAAAGCAATATGAGACGGTAAGCTGGTCAAAGCAATGTGAGTCGGTAAGCTGGTCAAAGCAATGTGAGACGGTAAGCTGGTCAAAGCAATATGAGTCGGTCAGCTGGTCAAAGCAATATGAGTCGGTAAGCTGGTCAAAGCAATGCGAGAGGAAGTTCATTGTTGTGGATGTGAGTGAGGTACAAAGAATCAGCTGTTCCCATTTGCGTCTAAAGAAATTTTAAACTTTCGAAGTACAGTGAAAACCCTGTCTCTAGCAGTGCGTGCTTCAGGTGGTTCGATTTTTCCGCTATGTACTGGTCAGACTTTGGGAAGATTCTTGTGTCTCCGTACAACAAGTAAAATTCATTCGCCTTCCCTGCCTCTCTTGCATTGCGGGATTTACAGATACTTAACGTGGCTTAGTGGACTGAGGTGTATATTATCATTAATCTGTGTGTGATATGTGCCTTTGCCCACCCGTCACATTCAAGCACCAGTGAATCCAGCAATGAGAGAAGAAGCAGATGTTAGCGGACTTTTCTGTTTAACCATACAATACCTGAGCTTACCTACCAACATCTTACATCCATAAATACACACATCATAGTCTTTTACATCCACACTAGTACACTGCATTTTCACGTAGTACTTTTCCATACACATCATGGTCTTTCACATCCACACTAGTACACTGCATCTTCACATAGTACTTTTACACACACACACACACACACACACACACACACACACACACACACACACACACACACATCATAGTCTTTCACATCCACACTAGTCCACTGCATTTACTGCTTTTCCACAGCCATACTCTTCACGTCACACTCATATTCGTCTTCACATACAACTTTTCCAGCAAAAGATACTTTGTTCCATGATAAATAAATTGTAACTGTATAAACAACAATATTCAGGACAAGAGATGGTTGAGGACTAGTTTTAACAGGTCCTGCCCCAGACGCTAGACAGCTTTAGATCAGTCTTGCGTACAAAGACACGTGTTTGAACTGGGCAACAAGGCATCCCAAGGGCGTCCCGTGACTGTGGATAAGTAGCTCATACGGCTAAGGTGGTGGATAGAAGTAAAAGATAAATACTTTTAGCAACTGAATTTCACACCACTGACAACCAGCACTGATACAGGAGAGAGATATAAATGTAGATGCTACTTGAAATGAATAATAGTTTTAAACTTATATTGATATTGTGAATTGTTTATGGGTGAATTAGTGAGATGATAATGTCAGGAGAGAAATGCAAAGTTTGTAACTATGGAATATTGTATGGCAGTGACGGCTCTTACAACTATTTCCCTGTAATAATTCCTTAAGGACGGGTATTGCAATCTTTGCCTCCGGTTGTTACAATTTTGCATCACTGAAAAGGTAAGCTGCTCGTTTATGTAATGTAATATAAACACCGTACTGATGACAAGCCTTTATTATTCTGTCGGCTTGTTGTCCCCTCTCACATCGTTTATTTAACTTCATGCCATAATAAGAACCCAGTATCATGGATGTCATGGTGACACACTGGCGAGTTATCACATACATTCATTTATATGGCGTAGAAAAAGTTATTGTGTGCGCTAATAACGATGATACTTATAGCTAAATTGATTTATCATCCCATTCTTTCTGTTTACATAATTTAGCTGATCCCTTCACGGCTCCGTCCCCTCGGTACTCCAGACAACAGGAGAAGCATTAAAGATGGCACTGGTCTAAAATGCATTTTTGTGGGCATCTAGGTCCAGAAAGCTTAGACCAGTCTAGACTGATCTAAAAAAGCCTAACGATAACGCGATCTGTATAACGACAAGAATGAACACACCATAACCCCTTCAGTTCCGTTATATATTGTTCCAGTTAATCACGCTATGAACAGAGGATTTTCTTCAACTTGGGAAGGATATCTGGTTCTGATGGAGTCACTGAAGGTGATATCTAATTCCTCCAGTTCGTAAAACTTCTCTAAAGTTTAAGTTTATAGACTCCAACATTCTTGCATGTGTCGGTTTTGGTCACTGAATGGTGGCTTTTCACCCCTCTCTTTAGTCCTTTATCCATGAGGTCACACCGTATGATCTCGTCTCAAATCTCTTTCGGTCTGCCTCTCTAATTTATGAATAAAATCGGCTGGCGCCAGGAAGAATGAAAAGGAACGATACGTTCTCGGAATGAATGGGTTCAGATGGTTTGGAACAATACCTGTAGACTGCATGGAGATCATTAACGCAGAGGGTAATATTTCTCTGCGTCCCAGTCATTCCTTAGATCACGTCCACACCAAATGCGGGTGAGGGAGAGTCATTTTTTTACATTAGTGATGCAAAACTCGATCGCACCAGCAAGTATATGGTGTGGACGCGACAATACGAGTATAGATCTAAGCAGCTCAAGTTAAGTTCGCTTTCTCCATGTTCAAAATTGGCCACTTGTGTAGTTTTAGACTACGAGTAGGTTTAAAAGACGAGTAATGACACTGATCATTCTTGCCGTATTAGACCAATTATCGCTTGAAATAGAACATAATTGTGTGAAAATAAATTTGACATTATAATAAGTACTTTGCTGAACAATGTCATGTTTCCATTTGGTCGTAAATAGGAAAAGTAAGATATTGAAGACCGTCCACCTTGCGCAGTGTTCGAGAAATTGCTTTTTATTTTCCTTATTCACGGCTAAATCGATGCATAACATTGTTCAGCAAGTATTAGAAATTATGTCATAGCTATTTTCATATGATATTCATGTATTCTAAACGTAAATTATGCTGACCCACATAAGGCAGCTTACGGCGGCCTACACTTGTTTCGTCCGTCACCCTTTGTTTAGTTTTTGGAACTTTGAAATAAAATAAATATGTATGAATAAACTGGTATGTAGTAAAGCTCGAAGAAAATGGACTTGGCCTCTCAGGCTCCATTAAAGAAAACAAACAATTGCGGGTTTTCTATAATAATTTCACAAAAAAAAAAAATATTTATTTGGACTTGAAAACCAACAAGGTTTATGGAACATCTGGGGCCCTAGAGAGTGTTCCTCTGAAGTTTCATGAAAATCGATCCAGGCGCCTAGGAGTAGCAGTTGGATAAACCCTTATACAGAGACAACGGTCCTTTATTATATACATACTACGAAAATTATCAGTGTCGATATTTTCATCTTCCTTGTAGCCACGAACTGGCAAGTGGGCACTTGCACTTGAGATGTAACTAGAAATTAACATTAGAATACGATGCCAGTAACGAAGAAGTCCTGTAGAAAAATGCCAAACCGTAGTGTTGCTTTTTTTTTTTTTCAACTAACCTACGTGAAATAAGCTACAAAAAAAAAAAAAAAAAAAAAAAAATTTCACCTTACTGTAATTCGTCCCAGACTTTTAACTGCTTATTTCACGTGGCTAAAGATTAGACCAAGACAATGCTTTGGCTCTACGTCCTTGCCATTGCACCTCTTCCTGGCTAGCACGATATTCAGGTGTTAATCTCTTGCTACAACTTGAGATTCAAAATGGAGATGGCATTCTTAGGCTAAGTTAGAGTAACAGCAGCAGCAGCAGCAGCAGTAGTAGTAGCAGTAGTAGTAGTAGCAGCCCTAGGTTCACCGGAAATGTGAACCTGGTGGACTGCAGGCTGAAGTTGCCCTCCTCCTTCAGCTTGCCATACCATTTGTGGGGGATAGGTGCCACCACGTGAAGGCGCCCCTCTCTTGCACCAAGTTAGGGAAAAGGGATTTTTATTAGTTAATATCCTAACGTGCAGTGGTCAGGCACAAATCTACTTTAAATATACTTGCTTTACTATAACTAGGTCTAAAATTGCCATCTCTCCGTCTTCAGTGCTGAATTGTACTAAAAGATCAACACTAGAATATGATGCTGATAGCGAAGAAGTGCTATGGAGAGAATGTCAAGCCGGAGTAGCTCTTCTTCGCTACTAGCACCATATTCTAGTGTTAATCTATTACTATAGGCCGGCATTGTAAGGAGAGAGAAGATTTATTTTAGGTGATGTTTGAATACAAGAGAGTATACCTTAAAAACAAATCTTTTTCTCTCTCTCCTTCCCAGAAACAAACGAGGACGTCTTCCTGGGAGGAGTAAAGGACATAGGATATGAAGGATACGGGCAACTGGGAGGAGTAAAGGACATAGGATATGAAGGATACGGGCAACTGGGAGGAGTAAAGGACATAGGATACGGACAATGCTATGGGTATGAGAAGGGTAGCAATGTTCGTAGGGCACTAAGCTGTGACGAGGAGAGAAGGTACAGATGAACACAGAAATTGGTACCACACTTCATATCGTGGCAATGCAGCCGGTCCATCCTTACTGCGCGGCGAGTACTTGTGTTTAGCCCCGCCCACCAGTTCACACAGTCGAAACTTTACGGACAGCGTGAACCGAATCAAGACTTTATTGAATATGATCATATGAAGGGTGACAAACTGTACCTCATAATACGGGTGAAACGTATTTAATGTTCGTGATAAGGATTACATAACTTCTATACAGACAGTAAGAGTTAATTCCCGAGGAAATCCTATGTAACTACAGTGGTTAAGTGAAACAAAATGCAGCCTTTATTTGTAATATTAATATTTCGTCCATCCACCTCCTTTCTCAATTACATCCCTCAGTCTGTCAGGCATGGAGTATGCAAGGGTGCGGATCTGTTCAGGCCTATTTCTGCAAATTTCCCACTGGGCGTTGACGTGATCCATGAGTTGCTGAGGTGTTCGCTCGTGCCCCATTTTCCAGGTATTTACTATTTGAGCCCATACATGTTCAATAACTTACATATCAGCTCCTTTGCTTGGCTTCAAGAAGTTGAATGTTATCTTGTTCCTGAAACGACTCTTTAACATGATGAGCCTTGTGAATGGGGCACCCGTCATGCGTAAATAAAATGGGTCCCATTGGGAAAGGGTAATCTTTTTCCCTAAGAGAAGGCAAGAAGGAGGTTTGTAACAGCTCCACATATTTTGCTGCTGTAAATCGTCATTCAGTGTGGAAGACGTCCCCTATGCCATGTAGTGACACCCAACCCCATACATTGCAGGTGGTGTGACCGGAAATTGCTACCTGAACGATGTTTGCGGGGTCGTATCTGAGTAAGAAACGAATGTGTAATTATAAAATAATAGGGAATCGGTAATTATATATATATATCTATATATATATATATATATAGATATATATATATATATATTTACTTCCCGAGGAAATCCTATGTAACTACACTGGTTAAGTGAAACAAAATGCAGCCTTTATTTGTAATATTAATATTTCGTCCATCCACCTCCTTTCTCAATAACATCCCTCAGTCTGTCAGGCATGGAGTATGCAAGGGTGCGGATCTGTTCAGGCATATATATATATATATATATATATATATATATATATATATATATAGAGAGAGAGAGAGAGAGAGAGAGAGAGAGAGAGAGATAGAGATAGACATAGAGGGACACACACACACACACACACACACACACACTAAAATAATAGGCGCGCAATGAGGTTTTGAACACAGGACACCCTCCACAGTATTATGAAACACATGTATAAGGAAGCTAGCATATCCAATTACATATGTCGAAAGAAACTGGCCATGATGCAACAAAGAGAAACAAATTTATAGAGACTACGTAAGTAGAGTCATCTTACCGTGTCTTATTTCGCCGCCAACAGTGAAGCTTGCCATGCGTGGTGGACGAAAAACATTTCTCGCCCGTGAACACAACCCGACCCCAGAACTCCATGCCTTGCTCATCGTGACGCTGAGCAAACTCCAGCCTTCCTGCCTTATGTCGCTCCGTCAAGATCTTCGTCGCAGGAGTCCTGTGATGTATACCTGCATTATGAAGTCTGCGTCTGATGGTCATTGCTGAAACTTCCAGGTGTAGGTTATCACGAATGGCCACTGCGTTGGTTACGGAGTCTTCTTCAGCTGCAGCGACAATAGCATTATTCTCCTCTGGAGAAGTTGCCCAAGGGTTACCAGACCTCGCTGAGATGAAAATGTACAGAGTATACTGTATCCTTGGTTGTGCAATTTGAACTTACTCCTGGAGTAATAACATATCGGTCTCTTAAATTACGTATGGTAAGGCCAAAGTCGTTTGGAATATTTATATCATGATATTTTAATATCTTTGTATCCCTTTTGCAAGAAGCATACTAAAGCCCAGTGAAGCTACAATAATTATTGCGACTTCCTGTTAGGTTTTAACATTCGTAAGCCACTATTCATAACATTTACAGTGGCTTTAACGAGATATCATTACTGTTTCGTATTTTTTTATCAATTATGAATGGTATTGTCTGTATCTGTATAAATTACAGGTATTGCCACATTATAATATAAACATTATGGAGGAGAAAACCTCGTTATCTCCGCACAACGAACAGCTTAAAAGTCAATCAACACCGCACGTAAGCAACTGCTCATCATACGAGATGTGGACAGCAACTGCGTGTTCCAGTGACGTTTTATCTGCTGTCAATCGGGCACATTAGCATGAATTCGTAGGTATTCGCAACACCTTACCAGCAATGGTGCTGGGATACATGCAGAAATAAAAGGAACTGACACCCGTGTCCTGCAATATAAACTCACCCAAGTCATTTAAGTTGCCACTTTCCTCCCACCTTTGTATCCGTTGCTGCACAGTCCTGGTAGATACACCAGCTTCATGAGCGATAGCCCGTATCGACAGACCATTATCACGTAGGGTAATAATACGCCTTTGCTCCAATAGATTACTGTCTCTCCGATTCATTGCGTAACCAACTAAACTCCGACCCTTCCTAGCTGAAACGGTGACAAACCTCGGTTAAGCATCAGTGTTTCTCACAACATCCCGGTGTGTGTGTGTGTGTGTGTGTGTGTGTAGCTACACATTTGTTCGTTCGTTTACAGATTTCCTGCACCTATAGTGCAGGCCGGGCCATACTTTAGCTCGGTCAGTGGGGTATGGGCTGATTAAAAAATAGTAAGGGAGGAAGACAGGGCATGGGGATTGCCCAGCACACACGCCTTGTCTCCTGGCTGGCTTTGTTATGTGTGTGTTTGTGTAGCTACACAAACAGAGCGACATATACTGCTTTTCTTATCTAACAGACATAACAGTAAAAAGGAAATATAGCGTAAACAGTTTAAACAAAGATACAGCTGATATACTTGAAATTACATTAGCAATTAAATAACTCTCTTCTTGTTTCTGTGTGAAGCCTTCATCGAAACACAGTCCCATGAGTCTGGACTGTGAACTGGTGGGCGGAGTTAAATACACGTACTCGCCGCACAGTAAAGATGGACAGGCTCCGTTGCCCCGATGTGAAGTGTGGTACCAATTTCTGTGTTCAACTGTACGTGTGTCAAGCATCCAGGAAACACTAACAGATGCCCCACTTGAGGGATGTCTTCATGTGGTGGCACCGATAAGACCAGGCGGCTGAACGGCCTGGTTGTACAAACTTCTCTCAACTACAGTAGTTCCCTGTCCACTGGCTCAGGTTTCAGATGAACTTTGAGCTACAACTACAAAAACAGTCATTACTACTAGTAACTTACTACAACAACAACAACAACTACTACTACTACTACATATCACCATACTAGTATCAGAAGTAGTAGTATTAGTAGTAGTGGTTGAAGCAGTGGCCCCAGATTCATCGGAAAAGTAAACCCAGTGGACTGCAGGCTGAAGTTCCCCTCCTCCTGTCCACCATCCTTCTTTTGTGAGATAGAGAGGGAACTGAAGGACGTTTGTACAACTGGGCAGTGGAGTCACCCCGATGTATTGTTGCCACCACGTGAAGGCGTCCCTCTCCGGTACCCTCACCTCACTGACTAAGTTAACCCCTTCACCTCGATGACGTATTAATGTAATTTATTCATTCTACCTACGGACGATTTTCCTCAGCCCAGGGAAGATTACTGACACTGAAGGGTTAATGAAGGCCATAGCTAACCCCTTCAGTTCGAAAAGTTTCTCTTGAGCTGAATTAGAAATTTTCAGTAGATGGGAAGAATTGACTAAAGAATACGTAACTGATCTGAATGTTATGAAACTTGTATGCACTGTTGAGAGGTTTGTTCTTGACTGTGAGAGGTTTGCCATGAAGCTAAATAATAGATTGTAAAGCTTTCAATGAGGGTGTTGTCATTGAGCTAAATAATAGATTGTAAAGCTGTCAGTGAGCGTGTTGTCGTGAAGCTAAATAGTAGATAGACTGTAAAGCTTTCATTATGAAGGTGTTGTCATGAAGCTAATAAAGCTTTCATTATGAGAGTGTTTCATTGAGCTAAATAATAGATATACTGTAAACTTTTCAATGAGGGTGTTATCACTGAGCTAAACACTAGATAGACTGTAAAGCTTTCATCATGAGGGTGTTGTCATTGGGCTAAATGATAGATTGTAAAGCTCTGAATGAGGCTGTTGTCATGAAGCTAAATAATAGATTGTAAAGCTTTTATTATGAGAGTGTTTCATGGAGCTAAATAATAGATAGACTGTAAACATTGAATGAGGGTGTTGTTATGGAACTAAATAGTAGATTGATTGTTAAGCTTTCATAATGATATGGTTGTCATGAACCTAAATTATAGATAGATTGTTAAGCTTTCACTATGAGATGATTGTCATGAAGCTAAATAATAGATAGATTGTAAAGCTCTCCCTATGAGATGGTTGCCGAGCTAAATAATAGTCTGTAATCCTTCATCTATGAGAAAATTGTATTGAAACTTACAAATACATACTGTTTGTAACCTATGAAAGAATTGTCACAGCTAAATAACAGACAGTATGCAACTCTTAATCTGTGAGAGGTTTATCACGTAGCCAAATAACAGATTGTAAAGCCTTCACCATGAAAGGTTTGTCACAGAGGTAAATAATAGGTACAGTAGTTTGTAATCCCCATATAATTAAAGATTTGCCATGGAGCTGAATACTACATGGTAACTACTTCACTGTGAGAGGTGTGTTATGTTGATATATAATAAATAATGGAAGTCTTTCACTGGTAGATTTTGTCATAGAGCTAAATAATAGACATTTTGTAACTCGGCCTGTAAGAGGTTTGTCACGAAATTGAATAATAAACATTTTGTAACCTCCAATCAATGAGAGGTTTGTCTGTCTACCTATCTGTTTATAGCCAGACGCCATAATTCCGTCAGGGATGGCCATTTGGCTTTAAGTTAGTTGTTTTAAGGAAAGGACACCAACCCCCAATCAATGAGAGGTTTGCCTATCTACCTATCTGTTTATAGCCAGACGCCATAATTCCGTCAGGGATGGCCATTTGGCTTTGAGTTAGTTGTTTTAAGGAAAGGACACCAACCCTCCGCCGACCCACTTGTTGACACCTAGAGAACACTTATGGGTCGGTTATATGATTACCATCCAGAGCTGTAAATGGTTTCCTGGCTTACAGGAAACCATTACAGTAGGCTTGTCACTCAATGTAAAACCACCTGAAAAGGAAAGAAGAGTAATAAAAAGTTGCAGGAAAAGTGAAATAGCAAGAGAGGAGGGCAAACACAGAAAAAAATAATAATAAAGGTAAAGGAAGAAGTAGGTAGCAGTACAAGAAGTAAATGGATGATGGTCGCCACCACATACCACCAGAGGGTCGTCATGGAAATAAATAATAGACAATGGAAAGCTTTCACTGAGAGATTTGTCATGGAGTTAAATAAGAGAAATGTCATAACCCCGTAAGCTCTGAAAGGTTTGTCGTAAAACTAAACAATAGATAAAGTTCTCAACCCCTCCACAATCAGTGATTTGTTATGGAGGTTAATAATAGCTGTAATTTATAGAGGTTTGTCATCGAGCTTAATACAGAAAAAAAAAAAAAAATCGTTCTTCCTTAACCTTACCCTTCATGCACTTTAATTTGTTGGAAATTTTCATTCATTTACAAATTATTTCCCGTAACTCGGAGAGGGAGGCAGAGGACGAGATGCAGGGATGGAGTATATGAGAGAGGCAGGTGTAAGTTATGGGGGAGGGCAGCGAAATGGCAGGGGACAGGGCGACATGAAGGCGATCTGTTTGTGGCCACCTCTTACGGGATTAAGGCGTCTGGCTATAGAAAGACGGATGGATGGAACAAAGCGTCAAAATAATAAATTTGGTTCTACATCCTTTCAATGGCACTTCCTTGTGACTAGTACTGCATTCTAGTGTCAATCTCCTGTTACAACCCAACATTCACGATGGAGAGATGGAAAATTTATGCCCAGTTAAAGTGAGCATAGTAAAGTAATAAATATTGTCAGTTACCCCTTTACCATGTCCTATGTCCGCTTTGTATGTGGCTTGGGAGGCTTCACCTATTCCTAAGCGATTTATTTTACATGTTATACCTTATCATTGTCTTACATGCTATTTATGTTGTTTAAATTGGACATACTTGCACCGGTTACATACAGGAGGATACTGAGGGATTATGTGTAGAATAAGACGCACAGGAAGAAGTGTTTCGAATCTCCAAATCCAATTAAAAGACAACCTCTTATGTGAGTTTAATCATTTGGAGGCTGATGAGAGAGAGAGAGAGAGAGAGAGAGAGAGAGAGAGAGAGAGAGAGAGAGAGAGAGAGAGAGAGAGAGATGATGATGTCATGGCACTGAAGGGGTTAAGTACTGATTTGTTCTGTAGAAGTTATAATGAATAAGGCTAACAGAAGATCGTTATACATTACGTTTGCCTTACTACTACTACAAGGAAGGGTTGTGTACAAGTTATTATATGAGTTATTATGTAAGTTATTATGTAAGTCCTGAACAGAGGGATCATGAAGGAGTTATGTGTTTGATTTACCTGTGCTAGCTACTAGTATTACTATTATAACTACTGCTGTTACTACTGCTTATTACTTCTACTACGACTGCAACTAAAATTATTTTCTTATAACGATAAAATAATAATAATAATAATAATCAGCATTAGTAGTCATGGTGGTCGTGGTAATAAATAATGATAATAATATAATAATAATACTAATAATAATAATAATAATAATGACAGTAGTAGTAGTTGTTGTTGTTGTTGTTCCCTAGGCAGTCTGGCCGAACAGCCCCGAGTCCCTTAGGAAGGCCATGGCCGAGATCGGGCTTTCCCACAGAGCTCTCAAAAAGTGTATGTTGTGTTGTTGGCGTTGGTGATTGTGTGCAATGCAGTCTTCCATAATGTGCTTAATGTGCATCCTGGATAGGCGTCAGCGACGGAGTCATCCAGCCTCTTCTTGTAGCTTAAGAGGGCTGGATGGTGCCCACATCTCAGCCTGGCCAGATGGGCCCTATCCTCACGAGAGAGGTAGGATTCAGAAGGGTGGATGTCAGGAGGCCGTGCATGCAGCTGTGTGTTGTCTTTAAGTGACTGAATGGAGCGGCGAGTGATCTGAGTGTGAATATGCTTCTTGAAGCTGGTCTGAGGTGGGCGAGGGGGGAGAGATGACAGTATTTGTGTATGGTATCGTGTGCTGGGTGTTGTTTTCATGTTTCTTGGTGTGGGTGGATTTGCTGCCATGTAATATAGAGGATGTTGTGGGTTTGTGTAGGATGCAGCAAGAAACTGGATGCTTCTCATGTCTAGGTGATCCTTGACTTTGAGGACTTTGTTTTCTTGATGTAAGTGGTCTGTGGGTGTAGTAGCTGTGCAGCCTGTAATTATTTTTAGGGCCTTGTTCTGTATGGTCTGTAGAGTGTTGTGGTGTGTTTTGGTGATGTTAGAAGCCCAGGCAGGGCTTGCATAATTCATCACCGAACGTATGTATTGTTTGTATACTGTGGTGGTGGTTTCTTTGTTGTGTCCGAATGTTGTATGGGCAAGTGACCTCAAAGCATTTTATTTTTAATGTTTGTGATGTGTTGTTTAAATGACATTGATGTATTGTATGTTACACCAAGGATTTTGTGTGTGTGTGTGTGTGTGTGTGTGTGTGTGTGTGTGTGTGTGTGTGTGTGTGTGTGTATGTTTGTGGTAGGGGAGTGTTGTTTATAGTAAGGTGTGGGATGTGACTGTGTTCTGCTGTCCAGTTTGTGAGAAGGGTCACTGTAGATTTGGCTGGGGCTATTTTGAGCCTGTTTGTGGTGAACCATTCGTGTAATGTGTTGAGGTAAGGTTGAATGATGTGTGCAGGTGTGTTTGCATTTTGGTGCGTACATGTAAGTGTTATATCATCTGCACAGGAAGCTATGTGTGTCTGTGGTGTGTGGGGTGTGGATATGTCGTGCATGTAAAGGTTAAAGAGTGTAGGGGACAAAACAGATCCTTGGGGGATGCCGTTTGTGAAGTTTCTGATGTTAGAAGACTGACCGGCAAATGTTACATGTGCACATCTGTCTGCTAAGTAGTTTGTCAGCCATCTTTTTGTGTGATTGTGCATGTTTGTGTTGAGTATTTTGTTTGTGAGGTTGTGACGGGGGATGGCATCAAAAGCTTTGCTAATGTCTAGTGTGATTAGGAGTGTTCTGTTTGGTGGCCTAGCTGAATTCATGCCATCGAAAACTCTCTGTGTAAGGTCTGTAAGAAGGGTGTTTGTGGAGTGTAGTGGCCTAAAGCCATGTTGTGACTGGGCTAGGGGAATGTGAGGTGTGACTAGTTGTAGTACCAGTCGTTCAGTGACTTTAGAGGGGGTGCAGAGGAGTGTGATGGGGTGGTGTGAGGAGGGTAACGTGGGGTCTTTGTTGGGTTTAGGGATAGTGATGATGATGCCATGCTTCCAGATGTTGGGTATTATGTTGTGTGAGTAGCTGTAGTTTGATATGCTGGTGAGTCCTTGTATGCCTTGTGGTCCAAGGTGTTTAAGGTGAATGTTGCTTATGTTGTCTGGTTCACAGGCATATGAGTGCTTGAGGTTGTTAATGATGTGCTTCGTCTGGTTGTAAGTGAAAGGTGCGTAGTCTGGGTCTGTGAGGAACTGTCTCTTACGTCGGATGATACGTCGGTCTTCGGGATGGGGGTTCAGATGGCTGACTTGTGAAAAGTGATTGATGAGAGTGTTTGTTTGTTGTTTGTTTGAGGGTATGGTGTCTGTTGTTGTGATGGCAGCGTGCGATTGTGTGGTGTTGCTGTTGGAAAGTGTGATGCTGTATTGTGTTTTGTAGAGTTTGCTGATGTTTGATTCGTGGTCAAGTGTTTGGAGGTAATTTTTCCAGTTTAGTGTTTGCTGTTCTGATATTTTATTGTTTATTTGAGTGTTGAGTTCCTGTATTTGTTGTACGGTGTCTTGTGTATGGGGTGTTGGGGAGTGTCGCAGTGTGTTCCGTTGTTTGATGAGGCCTTGAATTTCTGATGTGAAGTTGGGGTTGTGTCTCTTTCTTTTGCCTTTAGGGATGTGTCTTTTGTCTGCGCTTTGTATAATTGTATTGAAAGTGTGCACAGCGGTGTTGATGTTTGTGATGGGTGTACTGTTTAGTGTTTCGAAATGTTGTTCTGTTTCAGTTACAAAGGTCTCCCAATTGGCTTTCTTATGTATGTGTGTTTGTGGCCAGCTGGGGTGATTCTGGTTTCGGTAGGGATGATGAATGGGAGGTGATCAGAACCAAGGGTTTTGACCACTCTCAATGATGTAGTGGGGGAGAGGTTTGGGGAGCAGAAGGTGATGTCTGGAGATGATGGGAGGAAGAGGGCTTATAATAAGTGCTATGGATATTAGCCTATTCAAGCTACCACTGATACTGCTACTGCTATTATTATTACTGCTACTACCATTACTACTGTTATTACTACTCCGACAACTACTGATGATGATGATGATGATGATGATAAGATGATGAAGTAAAAGAAGAAGGCGTAGAACAAGAAGAAGATTAATTCACTAGGTCACTGAACAAAGTCTCTTCACCACGTATGGCACGAAAATCTTCATTCATTTAACCTATTATTCATGTATTGACTAACCCTTCACCCAAAGTATATATTTTTCATCGTAATCTAGGTATCTTCGCAGGATCTTACTAGTCTTAGGGAGAGCCTTTAGTCTGGGAATGGGTTAACTGGGAGTATTTCTAAGTAAAGGATCGTTTTCTGGTGTGGATGTGACTGAAAACATTAAGAGAAATATCTGAGATGGTCTAGATGGAGAATTAGAGACTGACTAAAAGAGTGTTCGTGCATGAGGTGGAGGGAAAGATGAGGAGAGGGAAACCAAGTATGAAATGGAGGGATGGAGTGGAGACATATATGAGAGATAAGGAAGGGTGAAGTTGAAGGCAGTGCAGGAAAATAGCAGATGACAAAGCGACGTGGAGGCAATTTTATTGTGGCCATGCTTTACGAGATAAAATCGTCTGGTAATAGATAGACTGATAGATTTCAAATCTCCTTATCACAAACGGTATCTTCACAACTTAGGAAAACCATCTGGAGATTGCAGGAATATACTACAAAAATAAGTCAGTGGATAGAAGGGATTAGCCTATTGTGCGTTGAAGGAGCACTGTGGTGTTGATGTGGATGTGACTGAAAGCGTTATAAAACTGTGAGATGGCTTGGTCATGTGGAGAGGATGAAGAATGAGAGACTGACTGGGAGAATGTACACCTGAGTTACATGGGTGAGGAGGGGAAGAAGACCGAAGAAGTGGAGAATGAGAGACTGACAAGGAGCGTGTATATGAATGAGATGGAAGTGGGAGGGGAAGGTGGAGATGAAGGGATGGGATGGAGAGGTATATGAGAGAGGAGGTATGCGTTGGAGAAAGGGCAGTCTGATGGCAGAGGACAGGGTGAC